>NW_001813979.1:372390-390144 GCF_000149585.1 Histoplasma mississippiense
CAATTCTCAAATGGGGAAGACAGTTCGGAGGGGTCGCGGTCAGATGAAGGAAGTGAGAAAACATCTCGTCGTTCTGATCCCATGCCATGGCGACTCATGGCGGGCGGACTGGCGCTGGTCGCAAAAGAGTATAAAGGTTTGCTTCAAACTCTAGGTAGCTGTATAGTAACCGGGGAAAGAAGCACAGAATATTTATTTATAGAAGTCCGCACAGCGGAGATTTCTGCAACATGCAGGCTGTTGCGGGCGCTTGGAGATGGAGCGAGGGAGACGAAAGCAAGGGGCCAGGTAAGTGGGGTGGATGGAATCTGGGTTAACTTAGCCAGCGGTTAGTTAGCGCAATGCAGAAGAGGGGATAGGCAGGAGAAGGAGATATAAGCTACGTTTTCAGAGCGTATCAACACAAAAGCGGGGATATATATGCGAGTTTGTCCGGAACAGGAGATGAGAAAATAGTCAGAGAAGATGAAGAGAAAATGAATCGAGGTGAGGTTGAAGCAGTTAACGAGGAGGAGGAGGCTGATAGTGTGCATGTATGGCTGTAATGATGGTATGGCGAATACGACAGGCTGAGACTGCCAACATGCCAGGCCCCGCCATATCTATCTAGTTGGGCACCTGGAAGCGCCAATGACGTCTCCATACCCAGCCAGAGAGGAACCGTACTGGTTGCCACAGGTGGCTGAGACTGCATCTTGGGCCGGGAGTTGGGCGTCAATATCTGAACGGTGTGGAATATCGAGGCCCTGTGTGGAGGATCAAGAAGGATATACGAAGACGAGATCACTGCAAGCGTTCCCTCCAGGTCCAAACTCTGGACAATGGTATTCCCCAGACGGCAGAGTAACCTTAACCGTTCCGTGGATGGTCCGGACAGGTGCCTGAGTGTACCGTTGTATTGTCCCGACCGTACCTGACCGTACCTGACAGTACCTGACCGTACATGATTCCAGCAGCCAATCACGTGCTGCCATTGCTGCCTCGACGACTCAGGTAAGCGCCGGGACAAAAAAGTTGCATGTCGGATGGATGAGTGGGATAGCCAGCAGACACAGCGCTTGTCATGGCGAACCGATTGCTGGCCATCATTGGCCTGTCTGAGGCCCAAGACATTTTGCAGTGGAGTCTGCAGCGGGATCACAGATAACAGTCCCGCAGATTGATGGGGTGCATGGTGAGAAGTAAGACTGCCATTCAAGAAAAGTCTGATGGCTATCCTTGTATATATTTACCCTGCGCGACACGCCTCTGGGCATTGGACGGCTTTGTGGGACATTTGGAGAAAATTCTCCATGAATTGGAAATGATGCAGAAGCAACTGACCATGCTGGAATCGAACAAGAACTCGCGTAAGGGGCCTCAACAGGACCAGGGCCCAGTGTGGTCATGAAAGCTGTTCTCTGTTGAAAAGGTCACTAGCAAATAAGAACGGCTAATTTGACAACACACCAGCTGCAGAATGCTTGGACGATGACCGGGCGGCAAGAGCTAAGTGCTGTTTCGCACGCTTCTTCCCGCCACGTTGGTAAATGTCACGGGAGCATAGAAATGGACAAATTTTGCTTTGCCACTGCCTCCATAGCTGCCGGTTCTACCACCCAGAACTACAATTCGTGAAGAGCTTACTCCGTACAGGATGAAAAATTAACAGTCAGAGGTTCAGCCAATCATGCCGAGATCTCCGAGCTTTCATGCGCGACTGACAGAAATGTTGCTCTAGCCAATGAGACGACGGATGCCGTGTGGTGGCTACGGCTAACCATATTCCACCCCGATCCACTCACACACGAGGAACATTGTCGTCTCAAGGACGAACCCTCGATCATAGCGAGATTGATAAACTGGAAATCCACCAGCTTCGAGCCAGCATTTTACTACGCAGATCAGATACTGGATTTCACCCAACTCTTCCCCCCACCCTTTCCTACCCTACTACAGTCGAATAGGCGGCTGACCATTTTGCCATGTATGTTCAGGAGTACGACGCATTACGTCCCTTGTCCCTATCCCTTCCCAAGCAAAAAAAAAAAATCCCAGCCTGTTCAATAGAGTTGGAACTTCTACCAAAGAGAACGAAATTTCCAACAGGATATTACTCGTCTCATGGAAGTTGCTGAAGATGACGGTGTGTCCTGAGACCCGTCGAAAGAAACGACATAGACGCATCAGCGCTTCCTTAGGATAGTGATTTATTATAAGGAGATTAATGATAAGGAGAACGACTCATCCTGTGTTTCCGAGGCTTAATGAGTGTCAGTATTGGCTGCTCCCTCGGGGTGCTAGGGATAACTTGGTAAAATCTTCGGAAGGAATACCTTGAAATAACATTATATTTCTGGTGAATAATTGAAAATTACTATATACTGTATTCCACGCCGCTGCGACTTAGATAGAACGACCAGGCTTGACATTAATATGAGGGAGTGGTATGTACAGTACTAGTGGGGCCGTAGGCCCAGTGGAAAGGAAAACATTTAACACCGAAGGTGAAAAGGTATTTGAACTGTAATGGAATAATAAGGACGAAACTCAACCTGACAAACTCCAACGCTACAAATTAATTCAGAGATTGGATAGCGAAAAACAAATAAACAAGCAATAAAAAAGTGAATATGAATATGGAAATAAGAAATAAAAAGGGGTATAGGGTAGTATGGTAACTAAGTACGTGGGACAGATGAACGGCAATTGAAGAAAGAGATGGGATGAAATTGACACAGCCAGATAAATATGGACCAGATATCAAAAAGCCAAAGGGGAATCAAAAATTGGAAATGAACAGGAGGATAAAAAGCCCATTTTAAAAAAAAAAAAAAAGAAAAAGAAAAAGAAAAATCATAGCCCAAAATTCACCATCTGCAGGCCTTGTTCAATCATAATTTCCATCCAATCCACATCCAACGCATGTCCCTTCCGCATGTATCCTTCCGTCTGTCTCTGGAACACAATCTGCAGTACATGTCTCGTCGTCGTAACGTTTGCGACCAACAGACTCATTCCCCTCAATACCAGAAAGCAAGTCCAGCGCGAGCATTTTCTGCGAGCTGGATGAGGACGCCACGCCCGCCATGAACAGCGGGAAAACGATGAAGCGCAGATCAAAACGCCCTGCGTGTACGATACTCGAGGCAACGTGGAGGATGGCGGTGGTCCGTTGGGAAATTTCGAGCGCGGGGCCACCGCAGGTCTCGATGCTTTGGCTAGACCACATGCTGGTATATGAGTAGATGAGGCTGGCGTGGAAGAGAGTGGTGGCCTGTAGAAATGGAGTGTAAAAAGTTAATTTCACTGTTACCTTTCTAGCTAGGTACATTACGGAGGGGGCATGAAGGGAAGAGTGGGAAAAACGAACATGTTGAAGCATTTCCTTCGACCGACTGGGGAGCAAATCCATTTGTTGTTCCAAGATAGCAAGATTAGAAGTCTCCCATAAATGCCGTAGTGCTTGCTGGATTTCAAATAGGCGCTTTTCCCTATCGGCAAGTATTTGAGGAGGGAATACATGGGAACCATTCGAATTTGCGTTATTAATTAATGCTCCATTAGCATAGGCGCTCTGTGTACGGAATTCAGATGCCAGCAGCCCCAGGCGGGCCGCCAGGACGAATATGTCATGGTTAAGCTGCAGGATGGTGGGAAGGATATCCATCTCTTCCGGATAGATAACGCTTGTCCCATCCTGGCCGAGCGGGTAGAGATGGGATCCTGGAGATGGGATCATGTCGTTTTTCAAGACCGTCGCAATGAATTCTCCCGTTCCTGTACCGCTGAATAACGCATATAAGTCGATGGAACAAACCCACCAGATCATAAAAGGGAATTTTTCCGTCTTAAAAATCTCATTTCGCATTAAGATGATGCGTAACAGTCGTTCGAGATGGTGGGACCAGAGGTTGGACCCTCCTGGTTCAGCTGCAGCTATCTAATATGTGACTTAGAGGTTATTTTCTTAGCAGAAGAGTTAGGGGAGTGACAGATACTTACCTCGTAAATCAGGAGCAAGAAATGGGTGAGGAACACTCCATCCGAGGAGAGATCTTGATGGCTACGCATACTGGTTTGTAAGAAAGGAAGAGTTTGCTGATAGTGTTGTAGAGCAGCAATGCTTTGGCCCTTCCCCTGATGGGACAAGCTTAGAGCAGAAACGGCCATCATGGCGTGGAATAACTATTGGTGGAGAGTCAGTATTTGAGCCCAGGGGCGTCGAAAAAAATAGCCACTTATTAGACAGGGAGGTTACCGGGCGAAAAGTAGCCGCCTCCTGCTCAAAGATATCTGAGCCAGGAGCGTTGCAAACGTCATAGACTGGAGATTCACAGCGAGAAGCTGTTTGCACGAGATGGTTCCAGACCACTCTCCTAAAATGCGAAAGTAGTCTTGTATCTTCCACATACTGTTCCGTGGTATCTATGTATGATTGATCAAATGATTCCACGGGATCCTGAACAGGCACTTCATCAACCAATTCTGCAGAGGACTTGGACCCAGACGTACTCGACCTCGACGGTGACTGCCTCATGTTAGTCCTCCAGTGGCCAGGGGATGAGATTGGAATGGAGTCCTCGAATTTTGAGAGAATGACCACATTCGGGTCACCCGTTTCTGTCAACGAAGAACTATCCCTATTGTGTTTTCTGCCTCTCTTCCTACTACCGGCATTGGTGGTATCGTCCTTACCAGAGCCAGGAGAACTCGACATGGATGTGTTGTCAGTTGTGTCGGAATATTCAGGCAGCGATGAAAAACTCTCTGGGTTCACAATAACATGATAGGTGCCCGGAGAATATGCCTCAGCTTTCATCTCTCGTTCCAAGTCAGATGTTAAACACGCGAATGGGGGTAGCGTATCTCCTCCGATGGACGAGTTTGGGCTACTCGCGGTCAGACTTGGCGATGTTGCTACCAGTAAACGTATTAGCCATGTGAGTGACTGCAAGTGTACCGGGAGGTATAGAAGCAGCCACAGAACGTACGGTCCCAGACTGCATTTCCAGCAGTGGAAACGGCCTGCATACGATGTTTGATTCTGTATGTATCGTCCCGAAACGCTAACCTTGGACTGTAATCGCATTCGTGCCCGAGTCTTGAGCATTGCTAGAGTGTAGTTTCAATAGTTTGTTCCATAGATACTATATCTTCTCATGCTTGGTTGACTTACGCCACAGGTAGGATGGCCCTCATCACATTTTACTGAAAACAACAATCAGCAAACCGCTCACGCTGGTATTTATCACCTAGATGGTTGAGTAACACTGACCTTTGCGACTCTTAGCAACAGAAATCGACGAAGTCAGCAGTGAGTTTTCGTAGCCACAAGATGTCACAACAAGATATGTAACTCACCCGACAGGTCCTGAGCCGAGAATCAAATGTTAGAAATGTATAACAGCGAAGGATTCAGGTTGCACAGGTCACGCAACTCCCTACACGCATAAAAAAGATAGCGGAGAGAATCGACTTACCAGCATCCAGTCCTGGATCTTGGAGGCAAGCGGACTCGAACAGGCATTTTCAGTTTCTGCTCATCCGCGGTTCCTGATTTAGCTCCAGACTCGGACGATCTCACCACGGCATCATCTTTCGGTGCAATAAGTGGAAGATGTGCGGTGTGCTTTGGTGAAGGCATGATTCGTTTGTCTGGAGTCACAACAGCGCAAAATTCATGGAGTCGACTTTCATACACTCGCACCGTCGTTCCTCTTGAATGTTCTGTTTGAGTCTCTCATGCCCCGTTCTACCCTTGTGGCCCACTTTGTTTCCCCTGGATATGCAGTCTTGTATCCAGGGCGAGTGAAAGTTCAAGACGCAGCAGGAACAGTAACTAGAGACACAAGCAGGATTTGGCTAAAGATATATATCTATATCGATACAAGAGATTCATGAAGAAACGGTGGCGGCCTCAAAATGGTTATGGAATGTGCAGCCACTAAGATGAAACAGGATCAAAGTTCGTTTCTTCAAAATCACTCAGGCCGTCAACCGAGCCGTCATCGACTGAGATTGAGAGTACGTGGGATTTTCTCGATCCGCTTGGTTTCGGCTAGCGACTGATCGCAACCATGAACGTCAGGCATTGATAGAGCGAGAAGGACATATATGTACGCGAAGTACACGAGGAGATTCGGGAGGGATAGTTTTGGATTTGAGCCAAGGGTTGGAGATAAAAACTCCGAGGGAAATAAGTGTAGGCGTGCAGGAAAGCTTTGACAGAAATGATAAACCAGAATATTCTTGTGTTCACAGCATAAAAAGGAATAAGAAGTGAAAAGAGAACGGATGGATATGCGCAAGAGGCTTCTGTGGCGGGTCCACAAAAAGTTGTGAGAGATATATACTCTGTTAGTGGAGAGGACCAGGGGCTGCTCGGATGCATAATGAAATGGTTATATTTAAATATAATATATTTCCTGTACATTGTTCATTTTGTGAGGCTAAAACCCGCGGGATATAGGCGAAGCCAATACCAAAAGGAGGAATTGCAGAGAGCGTAAGAAGCGGAGAGTGAAAGGAAAAATTTTTCATGTCAGGGACGCACTATCAATAAGGTCAGATCAATATGTTTTAGGTGAAAAAAAAATTGTCTGCAAGTCTGGATGCTTGCAGGTTTTTTTTTTCTTTCTTTTTTTGAACCCCCATGCAGTGCCGGGCCTGGAGATCTGTCTGTGAGTTCAAGGAATCAAAACGCAAAACCATCATGAATAAGCCCATTATTTTCCAGGATGCCGTCGGTTTGACAGCGAACCCACGCAGGAATACCATTGCTGATCGTCAAACAGGGTGTTCTACTGCGGCGCTAGAAGGATTTCGAAGAATGAGGTGGGGTCAAAAACCGGGGATAAAATGAACACATCAGAAAAGAGACATGGGCAATGGCTCCACCACCCTCTGGTCGTTCAAATTTTGAGAGGCTTTGCGTCATCGTCGACTGAGCGATCTGATCCCAACACCGAAATCCCACAGCAACGAGTTTGCTATAGGCTGGGATTCCGGGGCTAAGGCATGCAGTCAGCATCGGGGCGCCCGACCAAAGCATCCCGTTGGACTGCTGGGATGCCGGCGAGGTTCTGGAAGAAAATCGAAGGGTGTCACGGACTCTGCGCAGCGAGAGCAAGTCGAAGGCCCCGGCGACATTGGCAACGCTGGGATCCAATGGGCGATGTTGGTTTGTCGGCTGAATTGGCCAAATCCCACATTGCCTGCCTGCGTGGAAAGGCTTCTGGATTCCTTCTAGAATGATTTCCGCAACCTTGGTGGAGGCGTTTTCTTTCCCGCTTCTGCATTGTTGGATGCATGCACAGGGCAACATCGGGCTTGCATGAATAGGATGGTAATAGCTGTCATGTCCCCCGCGCTTCATACTACAGTTTATCTTGGCTGCGAAGTGCTCAGTGTTGTCTGAGGCCGACGGGAAATTTCTCGATTCTTCTCATGTACCCGGTAACGCGAGTTTTTGGGGCTCTTGAGATGTATCCGAGCCATCTGAGAGAAATTATTGAGTCACGGAAATGCGGTTTGTGGCTGTTGCTCAACTTCACGCCGTGAATAGAAATGTCTGATGCATTTCATGCTATATTATCTGTTTGTTCTATTGGTAACCCGCTGGCTTCACACGATGCTGCAAAAGATGACAAAGTGGGTAAAATAGTTGTTAGAATAATCATCCTAAGATAATTTTATAATAGTAACAAAATAATGGTAGAGTAAAAATCATGATTTTATATAGTGAAATGGCGGAGGGGTGGACTCGCATTCGTCCTATTCTTAGGGAGTAATTAGCATCCAACATTATATTGTTCTCTTAATTGCACACACGCTGGTTCTGATCCCTGTGGCTAATTAACAGGCAATAATAAGTCTCAACCACTTAGGTTGCATGCCGGGAATTGGGTGCCATGCACGCGCTACGATGCAACTTCAATGTCGCATGTTCACTTCCAACTGGCTGAAAAGATCAGCCCTATTAAAGGTTTGTTTGCTTCGTGCAGATCTTCGCTTCCAGCTGGCACCCCACAACGACTTTAACCGGTGCAACGGCTCAAGAATAGATCAGATGCTGCTCTGACAAGTCAGGAACAAGTGGAGGATGACCGATAATAAAAAGATAAAATAAAAAACTAAACGAAACATGCGACAAAGCCGAAAGTCCGACATCAGACGCATTTTCATGTGACAATGACAGGGACCTCCTAGGGTAGAGCTCATTGCAGGGAGTTCTTCCAGGGTTTCAATCCTTCCACCATATCAGAGCTACCAATTTTGAGACATCCCTGCAATTCAAATGGATTTTGGCAATTCAAATGGCCTGATGGCAAGCTTTAGGAGATCTTCTCCAATACTTGTCGCAGGGCCACTTGCACCTGCCTGGATCGCTCCGTTGCTAGCCACTCTTCAACTTGTTGGCGCTGTTCGTCAGCAATTTTAATTTCGATTCCGTTGCAGATTTGTATGTATGCAAGTGCGGCTTGAGCACGACTGTGCCTCGTGTTTTCCACGGACAGATTGAGGTCCCGAAACAAAAGTTGGTCGGCGAGAGAGAGTAATGCAGTCCGGAACTCAGTAGTTGATTTTCCATTGGGCAGTTTAGAATCGGGTTTTGAAACTTCTGCACCAAGTTTTTCGAATGAAGATTTTAGTCCGCTGTACATGATGCTATATATGGGCTTACCACCGTATGTGATAGCCTTGTCGATGACAGGGGTTATTTGAGATATATGATCGGCCAGTACTTCCTAGCCATTAGTAACGAGAGCCAGTCTTTTTGGGTCCCTAATATTTTGCATACCTGGTAAGGAAATAGTGGAATTAACGCAGTTGAAAATGCACTCCACACCAGCTGCAAGAGTTTGTTCTTCAACCCTGCAAATCTACAGTTAGTTTTAACAATAAAACTCATGAGTCTTCGATCATTTGACCCACTTTGAAGCCTTGCCACCTGCTTCTGCATCTACCTCCATTTTGTCTTGCGTGTCATCAACTAGATCCCCAACCACTTGAGAAACAATTTTCAGAGTATCAGGCATGAGATCTAAATCATCTCGATCCTTGGCAAATTCACCAAGAGACCTGAGCGCATGAGGTCTATATGCAGAATTGTTTCGCTTAGCTTCTCTCACTACAATAACCTGCATCGTGACAGTCAGAATAGGTTTGCAAACCCTGCCGATCAGGCGACGGACTGAACCAACCTTTGTTTGCTCGCGGATTTCGCTATTTTGCGCCCAGAGAGCTTTTGACTTGAGAGAAAATTTGACAAATCCTTCCAGTACCATTTCTTTTCCTTCCCAAGTCTTCCCTGAAACCGCCTTCTCGATAATTGGCCAAATGCGCTCTGCTGTGCCAAGATCAATGTTGTCATCTAACGACGAAGCCACCTTTGCGGTTGCAAGGGCGGCAGTATGTTTAATAGCCCACCGTGGTGAGTCTAGATGGATGGACACAATATCAAGTATTTCCTGAAGATACAATGATACAGCGCGAGAACCGCTGACATTATTATTCCATGTTTTTGAAAACAGCTCCGCAACCTGCGCTTCTGTATCATGCATTGCCACGAAGATGAAAGGAAGAAAAGCTGCCGAAAATGCCGCAACACGGTCGTTTGCAAGCTTAGAAATGGAGCTTAAGATCTCCCCTGAGATGACACGGTGAGATGTGTCTTCGCAACCAAAATAGAGCGATTTTGCAAACTCGATTGTTTTCAGCATCTGGTCATCTGATGCCAATCGCATGAGATAACCTGTCGATGAGCTGTATGCAGCGCTGATTGTATCGTTCCTGTCAAGCACATATTTGCGCATGAGTTGAACGAAACGATCAGCATGGGGGCGGAAGAGAAAAGTTTTGGAACTGAGAATAACCAGGACACGACTGACGCCAACTTTTGAAGGAAGGCCGATTGCTGATCGCAGAACGTCTTCCAGTTTATTTGCAACTTCCTTCATGGCTACATCATCTAGAGACTCGAGAAGATAGAGTTCTATAGCCTCCATCATTGGAGATGTTCGAATTGCCGACAATCTCATTTTATCGATGTCTTGCCCGGTCAAGCCGTATTTGTCGGCGTTGAGGTGGATGTAATTGACAGCTTGTGGCTCAAGCGAGCTCAAAGAAGAAAGAAATCTCTCTAATATCTGAGGCACAAACTGGCGGAGTGTTTTCCCGGGGCTTTTCTTAATGATCTTCGTTAGAGTTGCAATCGCATAACCTTGCACTTCTTCCGCAGCAGACTCCATGCCCTCATGACTAAGCAGAAAGGGAATGATATGGTTTAACATGACCTTGGCTCTTTTCGAATCGGAATCTCCTGACTCTAAGGTTCGGATAACAATGTTTGTGAGGACTTGACATAGTCTAAGCGCTGCTTGGCGGACAGAGGCCTTAATATCATCTAGAACCTTGAACGCTTTGGTAAGGATATCGCTAAGATATTTGTCGTACTTCTCAATAGGTCGCCCTTGGATAAGGTCAGCTATTGCCGCACAGCTCGCCTGGCGCACTCTCCACTCTTTGCCCGTCATAATACTTTTGAGCAGGTCATCCATGATCGCGTCAAAATTTGACTCGATTACGGCGTTCGAATCTTTAACCAGGGCGTTCCAAATGTCATTCATTGAGCGCTGCACATTCGAGTTGGGGTCGAATCTGTACCGATACAATTTGGGATAAAGCTTAGGATTTTGCGCGAGGTATCCATTGACGCTTGAGTCGGACAGCACGTTGCTTAATCCGAATCTGCCGAAGGCTGCACGGCTTGACCAAATAGCGTTATTTGAAGCAAGTGACATGAAGCGATAAACGAGACTCGGGTCTCCTACTTCAGATGCTAGTCCAACAATATCCTTGTAAGTGGTGACAGATCCCTCGCCTGTCGGTAGGGCGCCGGGCTCAAAAAGTTCTGTATCTGTGGAAATTTTCCCGCCCCCGAGATTGGAGCCTTCCATTGTAAAAGATCGAACAAGATCGCGCACCAAATCATCTTTGAGTTCCTGGTTGCCCATCTCGTATACCAAACTCAAACCCCTAGAACCTGTCTCCTGCACAACTTCATCTCTGTCTGATAGGAGCCATACAAAAGTAGCTTGGCATTTCCTCAGGCGGTTTTGCACCTCCGAAAAGCTTCCACAATATTGGATTAAGCAGAGAAGCCAGATGACAGACGCCTTTCTTAGCGATGGCTTCGAGGCCTTGCAATCGACAATGATTTTGTCAAGCATTTCCGAAAGAATATGCGAGGGTATATCTGATTTCGGCCAGGCAGCGTCTACGTCAAACATTGTAATTAACGACTTCGACAACCATCCAACTGCCACTGTACACAACCCCTCTCCTACAGAAAATTGGACCTCTGGCCTCCTAATTTCATGGAGATCATACAGAGATTTGAGTAAATATCTGAACGGGGAGCCTTCGCTGACGTCCTTGGGAAGTACCAGAGAGAGACGTCCTAAAGCCAATATCGCCGTTTCTTTTTCTTTTTTCGCTTCTTCCAATAGCTTTCTTATCACTTTATTCACAGGCTCATCTATATTCTCCCCAGGGAACGATGTGGGGCGTAAAATAGATGCGAGACTCAGTTGCCCAATCGACACCTGAGCAGCCTCCTTGAGTGCGAGATCTCTAGAATTGTCCAACATATCAAACGTGATATCTACAAGCCTTTGGATCCGGTTTTCGGATATAGAATCTAGTCGACCCCGAAAGGAAAGGCGAGAGGATAGATGAGTCAACGCCATCAACGCACCTCGGCACTGATTAATGCCTTGACCGACCGCAGTTTTCCAACCCTCAATCAAAACGACAAAAGATTCAAACAATTGTTGCAACTGGGGAGGAGGATAATCCACGTGAGATGCTAAGATGCCTAATGCCTGTGCTGCTATGTCCTGGTTCGCAAGGTTATTTGACAGTATAGGATCTTTAAGGGATGACGCGTGAATGGCGAGAGGAGCCAGAAGGTTGTCAGATGCGAGCGCGCAAATTTCAACAAAATGAATACCACAGCGGCCTAACCCTTGACCATGCTTCCAGAGGAGACCGGCTAGAGAGGCCTTTAAGAACTCAAAAGTTGGCGCACGATCGCATTGTTCAAGATAAGCCTTAAGGCTCGCCCTTGAATCTTCCTTTGTTGAGATAGCCACATCAAGGCGGTGTTCCCAATCCGGTTCGACACTCAGGGGAGAGCCAGCATATTGATGGGATTCGCAAAGGAGAATATTGCGAATAAAAGCAATAGCTGGTGCAAACGAGGTTATGTAGGTGTCGGAAAATCGCATGGGAATAGAAACTTTTCCATCATTCATCTCAATATCATCGCTACTCGGATCGTTGAATAGAGAGAGTACTAATTCTGTAAACCGAGGAAACCGATATCTAGGGGGAACATCAGGTCCCATGACGGTCGAAGCTACCCAACTTCCCTCCTTAAGGGGATTAAGCATCCTATACCAGTATGGGTCCAGACCTCTCTGGCCTTCTTCTATGATTTCAGATCTCCCGCTAGACTCCCCACCAATAGCCATAAGATCTATCCAGCGAGCCTGCACATCCCAGTACGGCAAGCACCGATTTGCAAATCGCACAGCAGCAAATCTCGTACTTCGGACAATACGGAACCCTGTATCGCGGTCTTCCGTGTCGGGTTCGGCGTTCATATGGTGGATTAAAAGGGGACGGATTTCATTTTGAAGATATTCATCTGCATGATTTGCGATAGAGTTGAGGATACTCCCCAGAGCTTGTTCGATACTCACGAATATCTGACCACTTGAAGTGTCAGAGCTCAGGGACGTGAATAGCCACCGGAGCAGATCAAGATCAAACACCCGGTCCTCATCATCCTGGGAAGTTCGGTCAATTTTCGGGGCTAGCACGCCAATGGTTTCATACGCAAGACTTCGAAGACTAAGTTCAGCAGAGCTCAGGCTCTGTGCGCTAGCGCGAGGATCGGGCCATCCCTGGTAGGAAACAAATTCTCTTAAGCCTTGAATGGCACGAGGTGCGACGACATTTAAATCCGCGGAAGAACCCATACGTGCTATCCACGTCACAAAAGAAAATATCTGGTTTCGGAGCTTCGACGCTTCAAGACCCTTGGCAGCCGTTTCATCATTCGACAAGAGGCCTTCATCAAGCAGCTGATTAATCCGCTCAGGTTCGGCGGTGGCTTTTACTGATTTACTTAGAAATCCGAGAATTTTAGCTTGTAGCGCTGGTCGTGCTGGTGGGGCCCCTTCCGGCCCTTTAGTTCCAAGGTAAAGTGTAAATAGTTCATCCACAACTTCCGCGTTTTCCAAATCTGGACGGAAACGTTTGAGTATATCTTCCCCAACATCTGAAAGACGACTATTTGGGTCAGCAGAGGCAATGACAGCACCGATAAAGCGCTCAGAATCGGTAAAAGCCCCGCTGGCCAAAAACTTTGCGAGAGAAACCTTTGTTTCGATCAAGTTAAGACCACCAGCTGCCGACGGATTCCAAGTCTCATCAGGCGGTGAATCTCTGTTCACAAATCTGTACTCCGAAGGAGTAAGGCCGGGACATTTCGTCGCATCCTTTTTACCGGGTAAGAAAAGAAGGATTTTAGAAAACCATTTTGCCAAGAATGCAGCGTCTTCATTCGAGATACCTAGTTTTGTTCTCAGTGCTAGATCTTCTTCGCTACCTCTTCGTGGCAGCTTCAATAAAGGTAGCAATCTCAGCAGGATATTGAACACGATGGAGCCTTGTGATGAAGCTGAAACGGAACCTCCTACCCTGGCAATGCCCTGGATCAGATCTGGTATGAGATCGATACGCTCATTGGCGGGAATCCGATCAAGACCCTGCTTGATATAAATAAGATCGAAATGTCTCACCAGCGGTGCATTAACATCTTTAAACTGTTTCAGAAGAGCTGCGATAGGCAGAGTGATAGATGCTGGCCGGATTCGTGTGTTAATATGCTGACAGATAGAAATGACTTTGTTGCGCACTGCAAGACTTTCTGAAGCTAGTTTTAGGAGGAGGGGACCAAGATATGTCTGGAGAAGAGACTGTAACTTGGAATCGCTGTCTGCGAGGGCAATTCTAAGCTCGAGTTTTGATAGAAGACTTAGTTCTCTGGCCTCGTCTGGTTTAGACATGACGGATTTCGCAGTAGCACAGATGAATGGACAAGTAGTAGAGAGTGGAGTGGTATGGTTATATCATGAATGGGTATTGTGGAACGAGAGAAAATGGAACTCCCTCCTGCAGGATTATCCCGCGATATGAATGCAAGACTTGGTTGTGCAGCACATCCAGGTGTACGTAGACATATAGATACCTGGCGTGTTGGTTCTTTGATAGCTTCGTGATTGGTCATCAAGAACGCTGTCCAGAACTAGTCTCATTTTGAGTTAGTGCGGCTTGTTGCTTCGATCACATGATATGGCGTCTAGCAACTTTTCCACTGCGCCCGAACTACATTGCTTTATATATGTCGCATCTGGGATGAATTTGGTACCTTCACGCAATAGATTGATCGGAGCTGGTGGGGTGGGGCGCTGCTATCTCTTCGTGCAACTCATTTAGGACGGTCCACATCTTGACTGCATTTGGTTGGCATCTAATCCAGGCTTGGACAAGTTATTTTCACAGCCGAAGACGATGAGGATTTACAGAATTTCCATTTTCCGGAATCAGGAAGGATTGAGATGACTCATGACACCTGCAGGCGGTGAGGAAGTTGACTGCCAGGTTCTGAGATATCATTGGGATGACCGAATGGCTGACTATCGTTCCTAAAACGGCCATTCTCAATATCCCAATGTCAACAACGATAATGATTAAAGGTTCTCATTAGGGCACTGGCGATCCCAGATCCTCAAAAGTGGGAAACAACTCGCGAAACTCTGGAACACTCCTGATTTGCTGGCTATGAGGTGGCTGTCCCATGATATCTCTTGAAATTTTCCGCGCTGCTTCAGGATTTCTGATGCCATGCCAAATGAATGGGAGGCGTTGCTGGGGATTGGGACGTCTGCAAGACAGTACAGGAAGGTTTGCCGTCCTCCAGCAAGTTTGGGCGAAACGCAGGTCTCAGTCAACTATGAAGAGTGTTTTGTGTTTATTCCACATCAAGTAATTACATGAGGTAGTGGGAGTTATAGTAGCTAGTTTTGAAAGGCCAATGAGCCCGACATTTGTGTCAGAATGATAAACAGGACCGTGGTAGAATCAGCTGGTAGATGGACAAAACTAGTGAGGCACGTAGGAGTTCGGCGCCCCTATTTGCGGGCAATCTCTCATCATGGAGGAAATTGTACAGGAAGGGTGGAACTCTTTCAGCCCCCCTCTCTCTTTGCGAAAACTTTCGACAATAGGCTTACCAAAGATACATGGCGCAAGCGGGGTGTTGATATGGAAGTGTAAAGGGAAGCCAAAGCGGCGCTGGACAATTGTTCTAGATCAGCGGTGATAGGATTATCTTATCATGAATAAAGCATTAAGGGACATAGGCTTGCAGATGATTTCGTATGCAGGACCATGCAATGCACATGTACACATCATGCCTCTTTAATCCTTTAGCGGCGTTGTAATTTATAATTATCAAAACCAATCTGTATACCATTAGATGGGTTGCGTATTTCTGTTATCACTATAAGGCTGGAGTCGCACCCCTAAATTATGAAACTTTATACCCACCGCCAACGTGGTCGCACATGGCTGGGATACCTGTTCGGCCCAACTACATCATTATCGCCATTCCCAGCGGCTTCAATCCTCCCTTCCGCCGCTTCAGCCCTCAAAAGCCGATCAATATTATTCGGCACATTCCCTGAGTCCACCCTCGATTTCGCCTTCCTGTTACTCTTGGCAAACAAGCACTGCCACAGATCGTCGTCAGGGACCAGTTCTCCCTCAGCCGCAGTCCCCGCCATTAAATTGCCCAGCTTCGCATCTTGTATTTCTAGAGAGTTTGCAGCCTCAATGACTGTCTCTATAGGAACATGTCCATTTTCATCTTCATCATCTCCTCCTCCTCTTTCACCAATTCCCAAATTGTGGTTCTGGCTTTTCACACTATGCTGCCTGCGTTTTTGAGCAATGTGAGCCAGCCGCCGCGATACGGAAATATCGTAGATAGATTCCTCGACGGAATCAGATACGAGATACATCCAAACTGTCGTTTCCTGTTTCTGCCCAATACGATGAACACGGGCGATGGCCTGAAGCTCAATTGCAGTATTGATTAATGGCTCGCAAAGAAAAACGTGCGTGGCGTTGATGAGGTTTAGCCCCGAGGAATGAGCTTTCGCATGCAGGAGGAAGCACTCGACCTGTAGCAGAAAGGGATCGAAACATAAGTCAATATATTAGACATAACACAAAGGAAGCTACCTCTTACAGAAGGATCAGTTTTAAACCGTTCAACCCCGTCAGAACTGTCAATGCTACTATATCCAATTTTGAAGTGCGAAAACGCACGCCCAAGAATCCCCAGGAAAGGCTTATACTGCGAGAAGACAATTGATTTTGCACCCGGGTCGTGTTGTCGCAACCAAATCAAATGGCGACCCAGAGTATCAATTTTTGTTCCGAAGGAGCCTTCAATTTCAATATTTCTAATTTCCTTCAACATGCCTGAACTAATGTCGGAATATATCAAGTTCTCCAGAAAATGGCCAGAATCCCGGACGTGTGCTGCAATGGACTTTTCTTCCTGCGCGACAATCTCCGTGGGTTTGTAAGCAATTTGATGGAAATCGCTGCCTTTCAGGCGTATCTTGCACATCGGACAAGTTTTGTGTTGGCGCCACCAGGATCGCAGGCAGTCGCTGCAATATTTGTGACCACATACGGTCAAGACACCTAGTTATTTAAAACAAAATTAGGCAATGCTCGTACAGCAAGTTGGATAACCTGGATGGGGTGGCGATTTTTACCGATTTCAAAGGTCGATTGGCATATGACACATATTCTTCCTGACTCCTCAGCCCCAGAATCATCTCGAAGATGGATAAGATACCTATGTTTAGACTTCAATACTGATATCTTCTCCTGCATTTTATCCTCCAAGTCAAGCATGCTGCCAAAGAGAGCGGCATTAAGCGGCTTGCCTCTACTATCTTCATCGTAAGGCGCTACAGTATCCGAAATCTGCTGCAGTTGCCTATAATACTCCAAACGCCGATTCATGACATTGTGGAAAAGCTGCACCTCCTTCTCCAAATCTAGCGAAGTCTTTGCTTGCTCCGATGACATCTGGCTCGAGTCTTGCAGAATACGATTGACTATACCAAGTTCAGCACGGGCTCGAGTGCTGCCCCGGGCTTCCTGCGATTCGAGAGATACCACAAGGCTACGCAATTCTGTAAGAATACCGCGAAGCGATCCGAGCTCATGTGGAGGCTTCAGTCTTTCGCGCGTCTTCATGATGGAGATGTAAACCTTAGGTGACGGGCCCTCTCCGATTTCTGCAAGATCTAACCTATTCCTAACATCATGCTCGATCAGGTGGTTTTTCTGACCCGTGATAGCGTCATGATAGTCGGCGAATAGAACGCGTAACGCTTCCATGTAGACATATACCTCATCCTGATGACGAGTGGAAGATTCGTACTCGTCGCCCTCCAACTTGGCATTATCGTCTTCTTCATCTACTAGCGGCTCCAAGAGTAACTTGAGAGCATGTGCGCGCCACTCAATATACTGAGGGGTAAGTTTATTCGTTGCCTCACAAAAGTCTTCCAGCTATTGCTAGAAGTCTTCGACTTTCGATGCCACTGTGATCCG
>NW_001813979.1:390292-426098 GCF_000149585.1 Histoplasma mississippiense
GAATAAGCTTTGCTGCCTCGTAGTTCTCTACCTCGAGCTTTTCCAGAGCAAAAAACTCTTTCGAGTCAGGATCTGTGAGTTCCGCATTAGTTTTGATCTGATAATACGCATTTGCAATGAAAAATTTGCAAATATGTTCGATTTCTAAGGCACTCCGGAGACGGCTGCGATAAGCCGCCATCTTGGAATTCATCTCTCCTTTTCCGTCATCAGCATCACCCTCGTCATCTGAGGAATTTTGCACACCATTCGGCCATGCGATCTGCTCCTTCTTACGTTCATTTTCAAGCTGAACTCGAGAATCCTTAACATTAGACTCAGCCAACGCCAACGCGGCTTGCCACAGCTCCAAGGCCTCCTTGGGCTGGCCAGCATTCTCCAGCAGCTGGCCGCGGCGAATTTGAGACAAAAGAAGTGAGCGTTCCTCTGTACGGATACGAGCTTCATTCTGGTCAATCATCACCTCCAAAACCTCTGCGACGGAGCGAAGTGGACCGCTACTCGCTCCCAAACCCTTGCGGCCAGTACTAGCTACTTCAGGATGGAGACAAGCCTGGCGAAGCCTTGTTAACCAGCGCCTCATTGCGTCAATGACGTGTTTCGAATTAGGATCCCAATCTGCTGTACGAGGGTCTCCTAATGCGTCGACTCCGCACTCGTCGCACATTTGTTCAAAAAGTTGATGGTAATGTTGTTCTTCCACTGGTGTGAATGGGATAGTTATAACAACGCGCTTCTGAAGAGGTAGGTGTAATTCATCACGTATCATATCCTTATTATGGCGCAGGACAATGCGACCAACAATTTCTTTGAATAGGGGCTTGTGGATCTCGTATAATCGAACCCAGGCATCCGACCAATCGCATAATGGGTGAATATGTAGAAATGAAAGTATACCGAGCAAGTCATTCATATCCTTTCGAAGTGGTGTACCTGTTACTGCCCAAGCGTTGCGCCGCGGAATAAGCCTCGCCACCCTCGCCGCATGGCCCGTTTTAGTTTCAATCATTTGAGCTTCATCGATACAAACTCTCCACCAAAATATTTTGACCAGGGGGGATTTCCTTGGAATCGATTTCTTCTCACTACGTAGTGAACGGTCAGGTGGATCTTCCGCGTAATGAACTTCTCCCTGTAAGATATTGAACGTTGTGAGAACAATGTCACAGGATGCTAGTTTTTGTACCAATTCCTCATCGCTCCCTTTCATGCGATTGATACCCCGATAGTACGTATATCGAAGATGTGGAGCACGAGATGAGATTTCGTGTTTCCATTGTTCAAGGAGAGTAAATGGAGTGATGATCAGGGTGGCACCGGATTCGGTAATGGCAGGCGGTTGCTGAAGTAATGGCAGCCCCCGCTCAGGAGCAGGCCTCCGGTGCAATAAAATCAGAGTGATAATTTCCACGGTCTTGCCAAGTCCCATTTCCTCAGCGAGAATACCGCCTTTCAGTGTCGTAGTACTGCTCCACTCCTTAATCTCGGAGGTCATAACCCAGTAAAGGTGACTGAAATAACAGATGTGTCCGTCCGCATCTGTTATCTGAGAGAAAGAGTCGGGAAGAGCAGAGTCCTGAGGATGTGAACAATCCTGCACTTTACCATCCGGAAGGAGCTCTACACCTTCTCTTTCAAGTAGCCACCTAACTGTTCTCCTCTGGAAAGGGAAAAGCTGACATTGAACCGGTATAGTGCTTAGCGGCAGATCCAAACTTTTGGAAGGGACATGGGCACTCTCGTAAAACTCGCTAGGGCTCCAGGTTCTCTTTTCAACGCGCCACTGCCGCCAATCCCGACGGGGGCGTGTGGTTTCGTGACGTTCCTGCGGCGCGCCTGGCAGATATGTTGAAAATGCTTTATTCTGCCAAAAGCCCCTTTTCCCGAGCTTAACGGTATCTTTCCAAAACACCTTTGTTTCAAGAATGAATGAAAGTTCGTTACCCTCAACCCTCCTCAGTGTGGACATTGTAAATACTGTCGGGGGATCTTTGCGCGGCGGAAAGGCTGAAGGCAACTTCCCCGGGAGGATAGGGTCGTGGTTCCATGTGTAAAAATCGAGTGTCTGGTCAAAGATGACATCCGAGCTACTAGTTCCGAGCTGAATCTTATATTTTTTCACAGGAGCATTGGATACGCCAGAGAAATCGTCTAACTTGGAGACTGCTAAAATGATAACAGGAATTTTATCCGGAGTGCCATTTTCAAAGATTGAGGGGACAGCACTGGTGCCAAGTGCCGGCGACGAAAACGTCTAGACAGAAAAAGATGAGCGTCAGCTTGCGACAAAGGAGACGAATTCCACAGTCCCTCGCTCGAAGGTATTGCTCGTCACGCGGCTTCCCTTACTATTGTCAATTCTATGTGCGCCAAAGTCAAATACTCCGGAAACATAGACGAAGGAATGTCCTTATAATTCCATATCTTTGTGTTTAACTTCTGCCGCTTTCTTGGGTGATCTTGACCCGAGTCCGGCTCCTTCGGTTTTGAGAAACACCCTTGAAGAATGTCTGGCACGGGGCCTTCATTGCATCGCATGTCAGTACCCATTCACATAAACCGGAGATGGGCGAATAACCGTACCTGACGCGAAAGCCACATCTTGAAAAATAGACATATCAATATGGTCTCCAGATGAGCCCCGCCTTCAGTCCTGCCCCATCAATTGCAGATGAACTGGCCAAGACGTCGGACAAGGAAGGCAGCAAACTAGGACAGCGCTTTTTGAGCGTCAACATCCCCGCACGTGACTGGCGAATACGGAGGTTTCTCCATGCATATAAGCAGAGATGAGCATACACTGTGCTGACCATTCAAGCTTAATGGAGAGAAGAAACCCAAATTTGCTAGGCATATTTCAGTCCGCAAGGTCTCGTTTCGTAGGTGTTAAACTATGGCGAAATAAATAAACCATTCTTGTTGGGTTTCACCATTTGTGCTATTTTCGCCCACTCAATAATCACGAGGGTGGGTAAATTTGATAGTTATATACCCTCTCTCTCGCCCTATCTTCTAGGAATGAAAGAAATGGTTCTTGGTTACTTCCAGCCTAGAAATATAGAATTATATTCGCCATGGTTCGCCAAATGTTTGGAAAAAACCATCTGTGTTCGGCTATTTGGGCCCGGCAACTTCGGCAATGGAGAAGTGTTGCCGAAGATTGAATTAAATTTTTATCAATCTCATATGTATGTGTAGTTACAGTACGACTATCACTGATATCAGATATGAGACTTTCCCCCCTCCCCCCCCCCCGGATCTCCTGAAATGTTTCCATCGTTCGTTTGATGAGTTCTAATGTTGACGGAAATTATTGGTATCATAACCGCAAAGTGCCAAGAGTGAAATTAGCGTGGAGTCTGGGCTAACAGCCTGAGGGCTATTTTCGTCGTTTATACCCCCCATGTCCAAAAAAAAAAAAAAAAAAAAAAAAATGTCTTAAGTCAAAGTCTACAACCAAGCCCCTCAGATAGAAGTTCTCCCGTTAAAAACTAGGAAGCTTCCCTAAAGTTCATGACGTGGTGAGTTTAGCAAGTTCCCGATATCCCGGAACTGGCTAGATCGATGAACTTTCTCTGCACTGGTTTGGTTCTCCTTCTGAAACCACCTTATGAGCCAGAGCTCCCAAACGCTCAACGTCTGGATGAATAGTTTTCCTGGAGAGCATGAGTCAAATAAGGATTATATATACGAGGCTGCGATTTGGATTACCGAAGACTTCTCGTTCTGGTTCTCCACGACTTTTATCAACATTCGCAAGTCCTCATCTCGCTGGCGAAGAGCCCGACTTTTACGGAGTAGGTGGTTTCCATCGTGTTGCGCTTGGAGACACCTTTGATGATGGCAGATACCGTATCCTAAGGAAGCTCGGCTATGGGCAGTATTCCACAGTGTGGCTTGCTAGAGATTCCAAGTACGCCGGTTATTCTTGTGCTTTTGCATGATACAACACATGCTCATCCAGACTGCAGGCATCAGAGATATGTGGCCCTTAAAATACCGAGAGCCGATTGTTACGGTGGTCCTGAGCGAGTTCTCCTCTCGAAGATCACCGAAACCTGCGCAAGAAGCAAACACGAGGGTCGACATTTCATCTTGCCCGTCCTGCATCAATTCAAACATGCAGGCCCAAATGGGGTGCATGTTTGCTTCGTTTTTGATGTTCTTGGACATCATCTGTATTTCCAATGCTCAAAGTATGAGGACGGACGACTTCCTGTGCGATCCGTAAAACTAATCGCACGTCAGCTTCTCCTTGGGCTTGACTTCCTTCACACAGAGTGTGGTGTTGTCCATACCGGTACGGTAAAATATATATTGATATATATATATCAAATTAACCTATTTTTTTTTTATAGAGCCACGGGGACTAACATCTCTCCAACTCATGAGTAGACATACACCCGAAGAATATCCTTTTAGGACTGGAAAACCCACACGAAGCAATTTCACGGCATCTATCGGAGGTCTCTCCACGGACAGATACTCGGTCTGGTGAAGTATTACCGCTTCGGGAAGTCATGAAAATTCCGCCAATTTCTGAAATCAAGGAACCTCACATTAGGATAATTGACTTTGGCGTAGGTGAGGAAGTTACAATATTTTTCTGATTTCTTGATTTTATATCTGTCCCTCTCAATATTCCGGCGAGGAAGCTGATTTTCAAAATAGCTACGTGCAGACACGAACATCACTCACATAAAATTCAACCACCAGCCTTACGAGCACCGGAAGTGACAATAGGAGCCCCTTGGGACGCAGGAGTGGACATATGGAGCGTCGGATGTCTTGTTAGCAAACCTCTTCTTTCTCTATACATAAACCCGTTTACGACTTAATCATGACAATGATCATTTTTGCAATAGATCGTGGAGTTTATGCAGGGAATAGTGCTTTTCTCAGGACAAGAATCAAAACATGGAGATTGGACAGCTGATGACGACCGATTAGCAAGGACGATTGAGGTCCTCGGCGCATTTCCTGCTGAATTTCTCAAGAAGGGAAACCGTACAAGAGAATTCTTTAATGAACATGGTACACATACCCAGATCTGGGTGGCTATCATACCAGTTCTATGTATTGATGCAACTTTTGCTACAGGGACTCTTCGAAGAATTGCGAATTTGAATCCCACCACTCTCGAAAGTATTATCGATGGACAAGAATCCCCTTTCTTAAAACCAAACGACATGCCTCATGCGGAGGTACCAATTTTTATCGATTTTCTTAAGGGGATGCTTGCAATTAATCCCGATCATCGACGGTCAGCAGCTGAGTTACTGAGACATGGTTGGTTGAAGCAGTGATGTTCCTTAAGGTATGGAGAAGCATGTAATAATGGGCTGTGGCCCAAAGCGGGGATACTCTGCTCGTTTTTGGAGTTAATGAGTGCGAAAATAAATTTGTGACTTGTTATCTCACAAAATGCCCAGCTGAAATCTCGAGGAGAATGAACTGACGTTATCATAAAACTATGCTCTATAATTACACTGAGTTCTCATGGAATTCATGTTGCTAACTTGAAGCATTATACAACTCGTCCCAAACACCGCATCTCACGTCCACATCCTTGGAATCTATGGTTGCCAATACCTTTCTGTCTTCATCGCCTGTTCCTGTTCTTGCACCACCGCCAAACACTCCGAGTCGAGGAACTTTCTCCCATCCCGGGCCCTTATTTGGATTCTTGGCAAAATTCGCCCAAGCCTCCTGCATCCCCTTTCCAACTTCTATCTGGAACTTCGTGGCCCCTTTTTGAGGATACGTTCCAAAGATCGAATAGACTTCCAATCCATGATAGGCTCCGCCTCCCTCGGCTAGCTCAGTGTTTGGAAAGCTCGCGTTAAAATAGTATCGCCATACATCAATTCCCGCGGCTGCGCTGTCATCTGTGTCTAACCTCGCTGGGCACTGGAAGGAAAAGTCAGTAAGGATGGCAGACAGACGATGGGATTCATCGCTAATTCCTGGGGAACCAATAGGGTATGTATTCAGGATGTTTTGAATAGTCTTTTCAGGAACGCCCAGTAAATATCCACGGAGGAATCCCTCAGTGTCATTCATGCCTGCTGCGAAGGGAAGAGCTTCGTCAGCGTTGCTTCCCATCAACACCGGTACACGCGCAATAAGTGATTTCTGATCGGCGGAATCGAGACGCCTTTTGCGAGGAGAGTCTGCCCAGGTGACACCACCATCAGGTGTCGGTCCAAATACTAGCTGTTGCCGTTCGATGATTTCTTTCAACTCCAAGGCAGGAACTGCGCGAACACATTCGAGAGCGTTTTTTAAGGAAGAGCATTTAGTCACGTCCAGGAGCTTTTTCCATGCGACAGCGGGGTCAGGGTCGAGAGCCCTTATCGTGGACTGGCCAGATTGCATAATTGCAGCGCGGAAGGGAACAGGTTCAGGCGGAGCGGTAATTAGACCATCGACGCTCCCTCCTCCTGCGCTTTCTCCGAAAATTGTTATTTTCTCTGGATCCCCGCCAAAGGCTGCGATATTACGTCGAACCCAATCCAGGGCGAACCGTTGATCCAGTAATCTGGAACTCATATAATTAGATTTCAACTTTCTATTTCTTGACGAATTTGAAACTCACCCCAAGTTCTTCTCCGCTGCTGGTAGCTCAGGGGATCCAGGGAACCCAAATAGATTTGTCCGATAGTTGATAGTTACCACCACAACATCTTGATTAGCAGCCAAGCTGGAGCCGTCGTAGAGGTGCAAAGAGCCAGACCCAAAAAAGTAAGAGCCTCCATGTATCCAGACCATCACGGTCTTGGGGCTTCTCTATGAGGACGCTGGAGCAAAAACATTGAGATTTAGACAATCTTCGCTCTCTCCAGCGGGAGGCGGAGGCGTGTTGAACCACCTGATTGACTCGTTGCGCACTGCTTCCGGGTAATTGAACTGCTGGAGACAAGCGGGCTTGTATTTGAAGGCGTCATACGTCCATCTCCATGGCGTGACTGGCGGTGGAGCCTTAAATCGAACAGGAGGCGCAGCAAAGGGAATACCGAGGAATTTATTGACGGAGCGACTGGAAGATGGAAGACAGGCGACAGTCCCCGCAATAGCCCCAGAGTCTATGGTAACCGTAGGTCGACTTTTCGGGTTATGACAAGGAGTTGAGCTGGCAGTGAGCGCGTAGAGAAATGTAGTAAGAAGTAGGACGGAAAAATACATGGCGTTTATTTTGGATTTTGATAATTAACTGAGGGCTTGGAGGAGCGCAGCCATGCCCCAAGATATATATATATATATATATATATATATATATATATTGCGAGCCCTTTATATGTGAGGCCATAAGGTCTCAATCGAACTGGAAATCTGTCGAGAATTTTACCCTAAACGAGTCAATCCTCTACGTGGGACTCCTCTTTTCTTGGAGAAAACTTCAGCTCAGCTTCAAGCCCGAACAAACTTTCACATCCTCTTTGAGGCATCGGAGAGCTGAATCAAGTACATGCTAACCCTCTGCATAGAGCGATCCTTATGCGCCCGGTTCGGAAGGGATCGCATGGCTTAGGTCCGCTTGTTCTTGTGGATCCGCGTATCTTGAGGATAAAATCCGCCTCGGCTGAGATGCGCTGGTATATCAGCATCGTGTGCCAAACAGTCCAGCCTGTCACTTGTGAGACCCTGTGTCGCGGTTGATTTTAACGTCTTGACAGCCAAGCTCCTGCTGATATCTGTTGTCCAGCATTTTTGCTCCCACTTGAGTTGGTGAGTTACTCAATTATTAATTCCTAGGCGGCGGTATGCAAACAAATCTGTCGTGAAAACTGGATTGCCATACTAGCTAATGGCATCAGAAACCGCTTCCTCGCAGGACATCTTGGCTACACAGATGATGTAACAGCGCATACGTGCTTCGAGGCTGTAACATTGCATCGCCATGCCATTCTCTCCACAGCTCGATGGATGCGTGGGGGGAGGTGGTATTGTGAGATAAAGCCGAGCTCTCTATTTAAGTTACCTTCGCTGATCCTCTGGAATAAAAGATCTCCAAAATTTAGAAAACATATGAAAGTCCGGCGGCCTAGTGTAAAGCTTTTTCGAATTCCTAGAGAACCATAACTAGCGATCTCAAAGTCATGGCTTCTCGGGCTGCTTCTTTTTCGCGACCGTAAGACTCCCCTTTCA
The DNA here is from genome assembly GCF_000149585.1 of Histoplasma mississippiense. Lineage (NCBI taxonomy): Eukaryota > Fungi > Ascomycota > Eurotiomycetes > Onygenales > Ajellomycetaceae > Histoplasma > Histoplasma mississippiense. The sequence continues at coordinate 398,441 of NW_001813979.1, forward strand.
ACAGTCAGTAACGAAGTGGAGTATGTTTTAGGCAAACAAGGACACACAATCTTGTCTGGTGTACTGCCATTCCAGGAATGTTTTTCCTGTGTCTTCTCATTCCGAGGGTACGAATGCTATTTCATTTCTACCTAGGGATGGATGTGCTGTATCGCATCAACATGTTTCGACGACATCAGCCCGGATGGCGCAACGCGCTTAGCGTTGCTGGTCTTTAGGCAAGCAGGACCATGATCAGCCGCTATTAGCTGGCAAGGGCCTCCCTAACAACAGGAAATAAACAATATCAACACCCCATGTCGGTGAATGACCTAGCAATATTTGGAATAAGCCCATCAATCACTGGCTCGGTACCGGCTTCTGTATTCTTCCAGCTTATCCATATCCTCCTTGTTGCCTTGGGTTCCCATTAACGTAATAAGATCCTGCAGCGTAACAATACTTGCAGTTGGGACGCCAAATTCTTGTCTAATCTGACCCATGGCACTCATCCTCGGCTCATCGTCGGTTTCAACACCTTTCGGCCCGGGCATTTTCTCCTGTCGGTCAAGCGCAACTACAAAGCCCATCACTTTACCGCCTTCTGTTTCCACTAACTTTAACGTCTCTCGCATCGCAGTACCGGCGGTGACCACGTCGTCTATGACAAGAACGTTCTTCCCCTTTAACGGGGATCCCACTATGCTCCCACCTTCTCCGTGATCCTTGGCTTCCTTGCGGTTGTAGCTGTAGGAGACTGAGGACCATGTCGCCGGGTCCATACGGTGAAGTTCAAGCAGCGTTGCGCACGCGAGAGGGATTCCTTTGTAAGCAGGCCTTAGGAATTCTCCAATCAGTAATCTTACGGCTTCTGCGATCGGTATCAAAAGATTTATGTGCTTGCTTACCCGAAGATTACATCGGGCTTCGGAATAGAAGGATTGGAGGCGAGGTAGGAAACGATAGTGTTAGCGTAGGCGGTAGAAATAGCGGAAAGGAGTGACGATGTATGAAAGAGGCCCGCATTGAAGAAGTAAGGCGACTCTAAGCGCCGTATATATCAGCAATTGGCAACTCATGCGTATCAATCATGCTGAGAGTAAAGTATATACAGACTTCGCCCGGATTTAAGGGTGAAAACCCCGAATTTCAGCACATTGGCGGAGAGACAGGACTCAAGGAAAGTCGTTTTATAGGCAGGAAGGGGAGAGCTTGTGGACTGTGCCGAATACATTGTAGCAATTCCCGCTGGGTCCTCCGACTTGTTAGATTAATGTTAAATTCAAGTTCATATCATCAGCGCAAAAAAACGAGGGGAGAGGGGTGTTGGTGACTAAGCAGATCTGATAAAGTCAACCTGGGCGACTCCAACCATCTTTTTTCAAGATCTGATTTTCCATTTTGATGACTCTGGGAAACATTCATCTGAATGGGAATGGAGTGGATCGCCAGTATTAGAGCAACCGGGTCACATCACAGAGGGCATTTTCATCCTCCTCAAACTTGCACGGAGAGGTTTGCGGCTAGAGGGTGATTGCAACTCTTCTTCCCCTTGGAAGAAGAACGAATGGCTGCACACGAGTAATTGTCTATCGAAAACTCTCAAGGTTATATAAAGCTTCAATCGAGTCAACCACATCGTAAGGTTTACTCGAAGCACATCTGAAAAACCAAAGATTGAAAAGGAGCGGATTGGAATCCTAGTGAGTATTCAGTTGATATCGACAACACCTACAGAGTAAACTGCTAAATTTTCGTCAGGCCCAAAATGGGAACTCCTGCGCCCCGAAGTCAACACCTGAACATGGTGCGCGCCGTTGTGCTTTGAAGAAGACTAACTAGGTCTTAGCTAAACACCGGGTCCAAGCCAGCTACTATTCTTAAATTTTCTAGCTAAGAGTCAATGGTCGTTTGGCTCTAAACTAAGTACACCTACGGAGTATTGCCCGGACGTCACAACTCCACTAAATCAACCCCTGGCAAACGCTGGTGTAGACAAACTGCCTAAGTTTCAGTTTCTGCCAGCAAAAGTTTAGCGCTTCGCAAAGAAACAGAACCCGTGTCAGACGTCAAGCGCCAGCCTGATTGGCCCACGCAGTCAAACTGGTCAGGGCATGGATGGGGGACGTGCTGTCAATCGATGTAGCAAGAAAAAGCAATTATGGACACAACATTTCATTTCGTTCGGGAACAGGCGCGGGGAGTTCCTTCTGTGGATTCTCTCAATCCTACTCTTTTGTTAATGACACCAGCGGTTTTGTTTTATTTTCGTCATCCTACTCAATATGGCATTTATTGGATTTTCGACGACCTTTAAGAAATGTATGCATTTCCAAACACCGCTTAAAACTAGCACGTTTTTGCTGACTGCCTAAGCATGATGCCAGATCTCGACGTTGTTGGGAATCACCATGTTTTGATGTTTCTTTTGCTTGTTCCAATTGTATTTCTATGTATGTTTCGTCGCCCTTCCTCTTTCTTCCCTCTTTGTATCTGTATGGAGCGAAATATTGAATTTTCTTTCCAGCGGTTCTTGTCGCAGGCTGCTCGAACTCTGCTCTCATTAACGTTTATTTAATATCGTTATCATACGCTACGAATATCACCTCTTCGCCGCTTCAGGATGAACACCCAGCAAAGCTTAATCCAAATATACCAGGGATATTCGCAAATTTAACCACCGGAGCGCGAAATAATGCAGATTCGTTTGAGATCAGGACAGGATATCTGAGCCATTGCTTGAAGCAAGCCTCAGGGCTCTGGGTTTGTGCTCGAGACATACAGCCGCTAGCAAAAGTCATCAGTGACCAAAAAACATCGAATATCGACCCGTTAAATCTGATATATATGTCCAAGGCCTTCAAGGATCGGATGGTTTTCAGCGGCCTAATGTAGGAGTCGCCCATATTCACTCTCATCGCATGCGCTCTCCAAGAGCAGCCATCCCATGCATCGATAATTCCTCGTGGGGAATTCACTAATTTGTCAACATAGATTTGCATCTATTCCGTTTCTATTCGTCTGTTTCCTGCTTCTCGCGACCTTTCCCACCTGGCGAGATGACGTTGATTCGAATGGCAGCGAAGTTCAGGTCAAACCATTTCCCTCAAAGGTGATGTCTCGTGTCACGACTGTCTTAGTGGGGCTTGCTTCCTTGTTAGCCTTTGTATCTATATTTTGGCAGCATATATCGAGCTCCGCAAGTGTTACCATGCATGAGGAGCTCTATTATGGCGTCGTCAGATCTCACAGCGGAGTAGTCGCTATGATACTTGGCTGGGGTGGAGTTTTTGCTGCTTTTCTTGCTGTCTTAGGGTTGGTTGTCATGCTTGTGAGCTTAGACCTTGTAACAAAGCTTAGCGATTAGTGATTTGGCGTGATTTTATCTCTTGTTTACGCCGTTTCATTTCGTTTAGTCAAATCTTTTAAGTCAATATATGAGTTATGCTGGGACAACTAGTCTGGGAATTTTTAAGCCCGATGGACTCTGAGAATGCAATGTTTCAAGCTATGACCTAACAATCTATTCAAGAACATGATGATAAATAAGTAGAAATGCTCTTGTTCGCATGCAACTTGTTGAACAAAAGGTATATACTGCGAACTGCAAGAGCCAGTATTGTCAACAAAACAATGAAGACAGTCACAGCCGCTTTCATTCCTGGCGCCAGATCCCTGGTCCAAATGACTGAAAGTAGTATTGCCAGCGATAGAACGATAAAAACAGTCGCCGTTGGTTTTCCATGGTTCTTTAAAAATTCTGCAATGCGATCCTGGTTCAATGCAATCAGAATAAAAGGGATGGATATTGCCCCGGATATGCTGACTGCTAAGTATGTTAGATACGTAAAGGACGATCGATTGTAAAAGGCACAGGAAATTTTTGCATACACATGTATCTCAAGACGTAATCCATTGGGAGCTTATCTCCTTTATTCCAAGGGAAAGAATCGATATTTATGGCGAAAAACGCAGCCATAAACGATAACGGAAGCTGAATCTCTCGATTAATTTTCAGATCGCATTTGAAGCGCGGCAGAGGAGTTCTCACAAATATGATAGTGACCACGGTGAAAACTAGCACTGTTCTGCCTTGCCGTATGGATTCATCTGCTTGCTGGCGGGCAAGGTTAGCATTCTCCAGACCCCGCTCGGTAAGGTCCTTGGTTGCTCTTGCTTGGTGCGAGGCATTTTCGGCCTGTTTACGTGCGGACAATGCTTCAGCGACATTATTTTGTTTTTGCTTCAAGTCGAGAAGATTATAGAGCTACGATATATTAACATGGGGATATCATTTAGTCTGCTTTCATGCACTTACGGCTTTGGAAGTCTGGTTCGCGAGCCGTTACATTTTTTCAACCCGATATAGATGGCCCTCCAGAACTGGAAACCGTACTGGTGAGGAATGGTCATCACTTGGATTTGCATTTTTGGGTTTCTTGTGCTCAACCAAATATTTGGAAAACTCCTCTATAAGTATTGTCTGATCGCTTAGGATCATGTGTAAAATTCCAAGTTCGTCGATGATGTCTTTGATTTCGACAAGCAATTTTGTTTCAGCGCTGATGCTGAAGATCTCTGAGCTGGGCGTTTTTCGCCGGTTTGATTCAGGCAGTATCTTTGCAAAGTCCCCAAAACATTTCGTTTCTTGGTCAATCTAGTTATTTATGCTAGTTAGTTTGGACGACTCTCTCAGAAGGCATGAGAAAGCCACCACAGTACCAATAAATCGTTCGAAGAAGTAAAAAAACTGATACTCATCCGGGACCCGATACTCATCAAATAAACATATACAAAAGCTGGTAATGAGCTGCGCTAGATCGTGAGCTGATCTGAGAGGGTCACGCATTTTCAACCCAATGTGGCTAAGTTTCATTTGGTGAACGTTCAAGGGGTCGCGTTTAAGCAATGCCAAACGCTTCTTTTCAATAGAGGACCGGCCGTTGCTACTGACCTGATATCGGCGATGCAGTTCCTCGTTAATTACTGACGCCCTCCATCGTTCTGTTCTAACATGCGAGTCCCTTCTGCTAAATCCCGATTTCTGTTTTTTCCTTGTCACCCAGTCAAGCATAAATCCCGAATCATTCTTGTTTTTATCCTTCCTCTTACCATGGCTAAAGTGGTCATGCCCCTGTTCACGCCCGTGAAATTGTGAACGATTAGCTCTGGTATCAGTATCCCGAAACGGCGGAAGGTCCAAGATGGATGGATCAACTGGAGAAGTTTCGAATTCAATGTCGGCTGCTGGTGGAGGTTGACCAGACCAGACATCCCATCGCTGTGGAAAACAGCTTATAACAGTATCTGAAATTTGGTCAGCTCTTTGAACAAAATTCAAATAAAGACATTAGGTAAGTGGAGGTAGGTAATTACTGTCGTTCAGTATCCAGAGCCACAACTGATCTACCATGAAAATCTTAGACTCTGCAGAATTCTTTAACGTGTATCGATAGACTACCTGGTTGCGGTCTCTTGCAGCAGTATCGGTGAGATGGGTATAGAAAATATTGATCAAGCGTTCTTCTTAGGGGAAGGGGTGAATCTGTAGGGCTCAGTGGAGACAAATACCCTTTCACGAGGTGCTCGTCGAAGGGTATACCAGGTTTCGTGCCTTCAGATTTAGTTCTATTTGCTGTTGCATCTGCCGGTTGGCCGTCATCCCCAGGAATATCAAAAGTAGTTCCAGCTCCGGTGCCTCCGGACACAGCATTAGCAGGGACGTCGACTCCCTCAATTTTATCACCATCAGTCCCAGGGAGAGCAATATTTTAGTTCGCGGCGGAATCATCCTCGGCGTGGAGGTCCAGAGTCGCATGTGCCTTTCCTTGCCGGCCAATATGAGTCGAAATATCCCTAGCTTTCGGCCAGGGTAATTCGCATTTTCAGACAGATAATTTTGCGAATGGGTTTTTGCAATATTGGTGCTTGGGGATGGTAACGGTTCGGCAACCCGGGGGCTTATTGTATTCCTTGCTGGGATATCGGTGCCTGGTCGGGTTAAATCTTCCATATGGAAATAATTTCGCGTATCACTGCTTGCTCTATTGATTGGAGGAATTTTCGGATATCCTGTCTTGTCTTCTTCTATTTTGTCTGCCGGTGTCGACTCCATAGATTCTTTATTTTCATTACTCACATTTCCCTCACCAGAATCGATATTTTAAAACCCATATTCCTTGCCAAGCTTTGTTCGCTCTGCCTCAAGTGCGTCGTCCTTTTCTGCGGTTTGACCGTCATCCTTAGCACTTGTTGTACCCCCGCCTTTTTCTAGGTCGTCTTCGTGGTCTGATGATTTTCGTGGTGGCTTAACGTGACCCGACTTTTGGAGAATTTTACTTCCGAGAGTACGAATAGTTGCCAGTATACCCCCCCCCCCCCCCCCGTGAAAAATGTTCCAAGAGTGAGAAGGCTCCTTGGTGTCTTCTGGACTGGAGTGGGATTGGCTGTCTACAACGGTCTTAACTGACCTTTTATTGACTCCCCGGCCTCCTGGCCGCGCGCAGGAAGTTCTTGCTCTCGCCCCGGGTCTGATTCTACCATGGCGAAATGGCGATATTTTTGAAGGCTGTCGTTCACTGTCGTGTACAGCTCCTTCCCTCCTATTCTTCTCTCTCGTTAAAAATGCAGCCATTCGTTCGTAGCCAGTATGGGTTTCGAAGTGGAGAAACGGAACCTGCCAGGGACTTAGTAAATGGGTTCAAGAGCTGCGGCAATCATCTGGCTTACGAATAGCATGAGTTGATCTGCTTGGTCGTTTCCTAGAAACAAATCAGGGGACTATAATTCAGATATTAGTAACTGGAGTAAACGGCAAATATAAAGGAGTACTGTTATACCTTGATTGTTCGGCACAATGGCCTCATATAAGATGAAAGAGTAGAGGAAGCTCTATACTGTTGGCCAATCCCATTAACCAGAGCTAGTTTAGATTTCGATTCTTCTCTTAGTACTATCGCGCCCGACTCCCTTTCGCCAAAATGTCGGCTAACTAGAATCTGTTGATTATTAGTATCTTGAGTCTTAGTTTTAGACAACTAGGAACGATGGATACTATACCTCAACCCATTCAATCTACAAAATAGTTAGCATATAGTATATTGCACTTATTTGCGGGTAGGTGATACCACCTAAAGCTTGCTGGCTTGTCCATCTTAGTTTTTTTTGCGGAATTCATAATTGCTTCCGGGCCTTTCCCGTAAAGCATGTCATCGATCCTCTTCTCCGTTCCTTCAAGAATAAAGTCAATAATGGTATCTTGAAATCCCTGGCAAGAATTGAATTTGTCGGTCTCCTCAGTTGGAAGAGATGGAACTGTATAGTGGATTTCCGGTTTCGCCCTGCCCCTTTCAATTGGCGGGCCATGCAATACCCTATCCGATCGAAGCAATTCAAGCATATGATCGCTCTTTGATAATTTGTCCACTGTTTCGCCATTATCATCACGTAAATATTTATTGGCGCCATTATCTAGCAAGAATTCAATGATCTCCAAATCGTCGTGCATCACGGCACTGAACAATAGAGTGTGTCCATCCGGAGTTAATGCGTCGATATTGGCTTTGTTTCTGAGGAGGGCCAAGGCAACATTGGCGTGTCCATTTAGAAGGGCCTGGTGAAATGCTGTATATCCAGTTTCGTCATTGTGCGATTCGACATCGGGGTTGAATCGCAATAAAAGGTTGACAAGGGCTTGACTTCCTAGCTCCGCCGCAATATATAAAGGCTTGCTTCCGTCACGACTGGCACTTTCCGCGTTGGAACCGGCGCCTTGAGCAGAAGTTCTGCCAGCAACTCATGATCGTTTACCACCGCTAGGTGAAGAGCTGTGAGTCCATCGCTGTTTACAGCTCTCAAATCAACACCATTGTCTAGAAGGCGCAACAGCTCGTCTTCGTTGCCTTCACTCACGGCCTCAAGAACTCGTAGACTCTCAGAATCGAACTCGTGTTGCACACCATACTCGTTTAGAGGTTCGCCTGTCAGTTTAAAATGGATATTTTCCTGGTCACTATGAAAAAGATTGGAAGGGCTATCCAGATTGAAAGTAACATCCTCCACTCGATTTCGCTCTCTGATGGAAGAGTCTTTCGAGAGTTCTCTTGTTCTCGAATGGAGCTTTCATTTTTGCATTGAGCAGCACGAGTACATCAGGCTAGCATGATCAGGTTAACAGCCCGACCAGCGAGCGAACCAGCCATTGCAGCTTGCGGCAAGTGGGCAGGATCTTTCTGGCTTCGTGGTCATTGGTCATATCCACACTTTCGATATTTTGGCGACAACGGAGAATTCTGATTCTGGCGGGCTGAAGCGTGCTGAAGCGTGCTGATTCGAGGGGAATATCTTCTTCCCCAAGGCTCGTGCTCCATTCAAAGCGATGCCACGTCTCTTCTGGCCCTAACTTGATTAGTTAAAGCATCCTTGTTTGTGTAACGTACTCAACCACCCAACGCTCGCCATTTCACCACCACTATGATGAAATCTTTTCAACAATATCTCAACAACGCAATTAAATTTTAATATTATATATTATATGATGAAAATATATATAGAAAATTACGTATAGAAATATATAGCTAATTCAGAAAATATTTGTTGAACTTAATAACTCATTCAGAACATAAAATTTTGAATGAAGACAGATTCAATGAACAGACAATCATCAAATCAATAAAAATTGTGATAGTATCAGAATTCTTCAGCAGCAGATCTGTGGACACTCTGATCTTGTTCTGAAAATGTGATTTAATCACTTTTTACAAAATTGAAAATCTACTTTTCTGATTAGAAAAATGATTTTTAAATTCTTCAATTTTAATTTTATTTAATTATGACTGCTACTGTGCAGATTTTAATTTTATTTAATTATGATTGCTACTGTGCAGAAACTTGTTCTTTCTTTTGTTTTTATTTTTAAATTTTTCTTACATTTTTAAACTTTTTTTCAATTTATTGTTGAACATCTTTTACAACTTTATTTATCTTTTTTTATTTTTTTATTGTTTAACGAGCTGTCTTCTGCTTCATTCATTGTGATATGATATCTGTGTTTTTTTATTTTTTAAAAATAATATGTTGTAATTTGACATTCTTTTTACAAATCTATTCATTTTTTTTAATAATTTTTATAACAATCATCTACTTACAGATGCTCTGTATTTTTATTGATGAAAAGAATTATATTAATGATGAATTTAAAAAATCTAACAATCTCATTACTCTGTTATATTTATGATGTCTTTTTTCTTGATTAAGAATTTATTGTAGTTGTCTGTTTTCTATTAAAAGAATTTTTTTATCAAGAACAAGATTTTTCTTTACATAGATCATTCAATGAAAATTATGAAAAATTTGATATTGTTATTATTTAATTTATTTTATCAATTTCTATATATCAACAATAGAAGTAAAGATTCGAAGTTTAATATTGATTTGAAGAGATGTAAAAATGTATTGCAAGCTTTTTAAAAACCCAGTTTAAATCAAATGAATATAGATCAATTACTGCAAATATAAATATAATATTTAAAGATGTAACTGTTTCTTTTCATATTGCATCAAATAATTGTCAAAAAAATCCCTTTATAATATGTATAACTCTCATTTCAGTTCTCATCTGTTTATTTAGTTGATTTGAATATGATTTATTTAATGATTTAAATATTTCAACATTCAGTAGCTGTAATCAGTAAGTAGAATGAAGAAAAAAAACAGCAAATAAAATTCAATGTGAAATCATATAATTGATGAATGTTATATTAATGTGAAAGAAGTGATCATTCAATATAAAAAGTTTATACCCACACTTTATTTTCTTTTCTATATGAGATTTAAAGATCTTTTTTAATCATATTAATTTATATTCATCATTGCTTCATTCATTTTCTGCTGCAGCAAAGTAAATCTGATTCTTTTCACTATCAAAATTTTTCAATATAATATCTTGCATATTTTTTGATTTTTCTTGATATATAAAAACAGATAAAAGTGAAAGTGAAGTTTCATCTATATAAATTGAAATCAATAATGTAATGAATTTGTGATTGTCATTTTGACTGACATTTATTATATGATCTGACTTAAGTGAATTAATTAATACAATACATTTGAGGATGTGGATGAGATTTAATAGAAATTCTTTTTCATCAAAATTATAGATATTCATAAATTCAATGTTGTATTTGATGATTTTTTTCTATAACTGCAAATCAATATAAATTAATAAGATAAAAGTAAAAAAAAACAGTAAAAGAAAGCAATCTTATACAAAATCAAAATAATGTTTGAAGTATGTAGAATTATCTGCAATTTTGCATTTTTGATTCATATTTATAAATAAATTAATTTGATTACATTCTTGTGATGTTGACAGAACTGTGACACTCAGTTGATTTTTACAGATGATTTTAGAATCTCAATAACAAGATTATGAAGAATTTGAAACATACAAAAGAAACTGTGATCTGACAATCAATTAATATGAAAAAGAAGCTGTTCTTCTTGTGAATTTGAGAGATTTTTGCAATGAATAGAGCTTGCTTTCTTTCTTGACATTTGAATGTCATTGTAATGCTGTGATAATGTATGTCAACTGATTCCATATTTTTTAGTAGTTTCAGTATAATTAGGGGTCAACTGTGAGTGTAAATCATCAATTGCTGCCTCTATAACTGCTTTGTGGTGCATGTTGTGGGTGTTTGAAGATGGATGAATTTGGGAGATTTGGGTGAGCATTGGGTGGAAACAAGCGTTGGGTGGTTGATTATGTTAGGTAACTTAGTTGGTGTTGTTCCCCACATTCTGCTGCTCATTGTCGCTGTTTCTTGAATTGTCGTAATTCAAGGAGTAGCGACCAATTTTTGAGACCAATACCGCATCAATATAACCTCCAATAACCAGACAGGCTGAACTATTTGTCCGCCCTTCGACATTTCAGCCCACAGGCAGATGGAGAAACCCACATGATGTTGATATCCGGGTTCGGGATCGGAGGGAAGGGAAAATATATTTTGTCCAGCGATCAGAATGGGAGTCTTAGCCCCCTATAGAATGTTCGCGGGGACATCCTAAATATCGAGTTTCTTGAGCAGAAGCTAGGCCAACTCTTTCGCCGCGACCTCTATATCTACCCGATCAAACTGCTCTTTTTTCCCTCTTATATCGCGGAGGATAGCTCCGGCACGATAGGATGGCGGCCCATGCTCCAGAAGCCCCTGACTTGAGAATGACTATCAGCCTCGCAGCTGTCCAGCGCAGCACTGGAATTTTTAACCGCTCTGCAACTACTGACAAAGTATGTCACCTCATCCACGAAGCTGGAGAAAGGGAGCGGATGTTATTCGGTTCCCTGAAGGCTTTATCTTGTGCTCCCATCCCGGGTGACAACGCTCCCATCCCTTTACCCCGGGACTTTTTCCACGAAACTGCCCAGGTTCCCGTTGCTGGTAGTTAAGTACTATTCAAGCGGCATGTCGAGATGTCAATATATCTGTCGTTGTGGCATAAACGAGAGACACGTTGGTAGTACCTCACGCTTTTCAGTACACAATTAATATTCGGACAGGATGGTCAGTTATTGCACAATCATCCAGAGTACATGCCAACCACTTGGAGAGCGGCTTATCCACGACCCGGAAACCACGGGAAATAAACCGTCCGTGGAAACCAGCTTTGGCTGCTAGAGAACTCATTTGTGAGCACGGGGACCCCCTGGCTATTTATTCCCTCTCTCGATAATCCGATCGTGCACATAGCCTCATGGCAGCCAACTTCGGCCGGGAATCATCCCAGCCAATATGCAGAGGAACAAGAGGACTGACTGGCAACATCTCTATCTACTGATGATTTCGCTGATTCTGAAATACGCGACCTGCTACCAAGTATGCCAGAAACCATTACCAACAGGAGCTCTTTGCTTGCGGGCGTACAGTTGAACGTGGTTAATAAAAAGTTGAACATGGTTAATTTTTCGGGCCGGAATAACCTTTGGCGTGGTTTTGACCATAAACCATGTCAACCTCCCCATTAAAACTACATACACTAGTCATGTCTAATACATATCTCACACATCTTCAAATGCATTGGGCACAGTGATTTTATCTCATTTCTCAAAGCTCTATCTCTTAATCAATATTAATCACTAATTCTAGCTTATAACTGCTTTTCAGATATTGAAGTGTCTCAGATGTTGAAGTAGAATGACTAAATGAGAGCTGATTAATAATATAGTGAGAGTGCGTAAAAGTTGTTTAATGTGTATGCATTTTAGTGAGGGGGTGAGGGGTGAGCATGGTTTATTTTTCAGACCCACTTTTTTTAAACCACATCCAACTTTTAATAAACCACGTTCAACTGTAACCTGTTGCTTGCTATATCGCGAAGAATTTCGAGAATATTATTAAGCCAATGAAGCAGCTCAGCCATGATTGTATATTTAGTTTCTGTTCCCGCCAACTTTATTTTCTTGTGTTAGATACGTATTGATTAAATGAAGGATAAATTCTATGAAACAGGTTCATATAGTTGAGCGTTAGTACAGATCGAAGCAAAAGTGTCCGTAGATGCGACATGGTTGAACAGTGACGTTGAAACCAGCCAGGAGAAAAATTACCACTCTGACATCTGCCCCTCACCACAACAATCCACGTCAAACATCAAGCGCAGCACCTCTTGTTCTACAATACCTTCGAATTCTCACCCCAATTCCAGATACCCTCGTACAGGGCGACCAGTCTTCCGTTGTAATCACATACTCCAGCAAAAGAAGATAAACACAAATGGCTGAAGCAGCCGCCGTTTACCCCCCGCTTGAAGCCAGGCCGCTCAAGAACACCATCTGCCTTTTCGATGTCGACAAGACATTGACGCCAGCGAGAGGGGTAAGTCTTTGCGCCTTTTCCCCTTCGATTCTGTCTTCACTTGATTTCTACTCCATTTCGTTATGTGGGAAAGTTTCTTGTAGTATACCAATGACTAACATATTTCGCGCTCTGTGTATTATCCAGACAGTCGCCCCCGAAATGCTGCAGCTGCTCTCACAATTAAGACATAAATGCGCTATCGGATTTGTGAGCTGCGGCCATCCCCAAAGCATACTACAACGCATCCTAACTGCATTGTAAACTTCCCAGGTCGGCGGATCCAACCTGCCCAAGCAACAAGAGCAATTAGGTTCCGCCACGGTTGATGTTACCACCCTTTTCGACTTTTGCTTCGCGGAAAACGGCCTCACGGCGTATCGCCTAGGCAAGCCTATGGCCTCCAACAGCTTCATCCAGTGGCTGGGCGAAGAAAAGTATCAGAACCTAGTAGACTATTGCCTGCGGTACATTTCCAGCGTGAAGCTGCCAAAGAAGAGGGGAACATTTGTGGAATACAGAAACGGAATGGTCAATATTAGTCCTGTGGGGAGAAGTGCGAGCACTGAGGAAAGAGATGAATTCGAGGCGTACGTGTGTCCGTCCTAATTGCGGGGAGTGACGGGGACTCACTTTGCTCGCCCTTCCCACCCTCCACCCCCCTGGTGAAAACGGCCTTTTATATTTTCTTATTTTGGGACTAATAAGGTTGACCAGGTATGACAAAATACACAACATCCGCAAGACCCTGGTGGAGTCCTTGAGAAAGGAATTTGCCGATTACGGCCTCACGTAAGTTTCTGCGCACTTCATCCAGCTTAGACCTCTAATCCACTCTCCTAACATCTCCTTCCGTACCTAGCTTCTCAATCGGCGGCCAAATCTCGTTCGACGTGTTCCCCACTGGCTGGGACAAAACATACTGCCTCCAACACGTTGAGGCAGAGAAAAACATCAGCGGTGTCGAGTACACCACGATCCACTTCTTCGGTGATAAGTGCTTCGAGGGGGGGAATGATTATGAAATTTACGTAGACCCTAGGACGATTGGACACGAAGTCACGGACCCGGACGACACGATGAAACAGCTAAGGGAGATCTTTGGGCTATAACGGAAAAGAGACCAGGGGTTCACCAGCTGAGGTGTGTGCAGGAAATGGGGAGGGGAAAGAGGATTTATGCAAAATATCAAATAGAGGCACGTTTTTACTAGACCAGCTACACAAAAACGATGACTATTTAGCGAGAATATTGGCCCTGTTTCCTCCATGCTCTTGATGTGATGTTCCGCTGTCTTACCTGAAAGGGGAGAGGGCGGGAGAACACAGTGTACGACCTGATATGTTTTGCAGCATTTTAGATATGACACGCTGGGGAGCATCGGAATTTCTCATTTCAATATCAAAGCCACAGGAACATAGAATCGCAGAAGAAAGTCATGCATAGATTGAGATATATATGCTTCATAGTGCCTCCTAACTTTGTCTTATATTTTCCTGGCCGATTGCTACGAATATCAGGAACTAAGCCCAGAGAACAGCAGAGTTCGGAAGACCAAAGAACCATCTCCCCATCTACTAGTAGTCTCAGGAGATGCGACAACTTCAAACCTATTGCATCCACGTTGTTGCCATTGTGGTCTATCAAGAAAGAAAGTCCCCCGGCCGAGTTTTTTTCCGGGCCGAAAACTGGCTTCCAAGGTTTCTTCGGCGGAAACTACGACAATAAAACTTCTCCTGCCTGCATCATCGTCATCTTCCACCCGCTTCACCGATCTCCTTTGTATCCCAGATCACTCTGGTGAGATACGCAACCCACACAGCCTACACGCCCCGGGTTTCCTGCACCATGAATACGGCTCCAGGCCGAAGCCACAGCTAACAAACGCTTTCCCCGCTACGCCCATATCGACAAGTCTACCATGGCGAACTCGAAGCAGGTCGTCAAACTCCCCCGATTCCTCGTCCAGCCCATAACGTGGAATGCATCTTCCTCCATTGGAAACCCACAAGCTGTGACGGTTGCATCGTCTCCCGGCCTTTCTCTGCACCTATTTGCCCCAAAACAGAAACCACTCAAAGTCCCCAACCGGCCATTACATACTTCGCCAGCGATTCCGCGACACTCCCGATCCTCCCCCCTTTCCTCTCGCTCATATCTTACCTCCATCGCCAGGACACCCCCTTCCTCGACAAATATTCCCAGCGATGTCAACTCCGCTTCAATAAGACATAATGGCGTGTATGTGGCGGTATTCAAACCTGCCCGCCGCGCATTCCACAGTACACCTGCCAACTGTCGGGATCACCATTTCGACACGCTCAAAATCGTCCAGCGACTCAAAGGCGAGGGCTTTAGCGAGGAGCAGGCAGTGGCATTGATGAGGGTGCTGAATGATGTGATCGAAGAGTCCATTCAGAATTTGACACGCACTATGGTTCTGAGAGAGGGTGCGGCTCCCCCAGCTCTTCATTTTGTCAAATCCCTCCTTTGCAGATGCTCTCCTAGGACCACTAATTCTAACTCCACTATGCATCTTCATATAGATTCCGAGCGATCCACTTATACCCAAAAAGTCGACTTCGCCAAACTCCGCTCCGAACTGTTAAACTCCGACTCCACCGAATCACAATTAACCCGAGCCTCCCACGACCGCATCGCGGGGGACATCCAAAAACTGAACTCACGCCTCCGTGACGAAATAGGGCGCACACAGGCCTCTGTGAGACTAGATTTGAACCTGGAAAAAGGCAGGATCCGCGAAGAGGCAAACGGACAGGAGATGAGAATCAAGGAGACGGAAACGAGAATCGAGCAAGAAGTTGCCGGCCTTCGCGAGAGGGTGGAGGCGGTTAAGTTTTCGACTCTGCAATGGTTGATGTATGTTCCCTTCTCACGTTTCTTTGTTTCATTTAATCATCGCGGCTTTGCTGACTTGGGATTCCTTTTGGTTCTTCCAGGGGTGTCTGCACGGGTACAGCTGCTCTGATTCTTGGTGCTTGGCGCCTGTTGATGTGAGGTGTATGTTATTACGTCTTTTCGTGAAGGCGAGTTGGGGATTTCTAGCGCCCCGATTGTGTGGGAGAAATACAATACTATTTCTCCCTTTCCGACATTCCCCATTACAGCAAAAGATAGACTTAGACACATACTTGACGACTGATATTTTCTTTTGTCCACTCGAATGATGTATACTATGAACCCAAAACCATGACAAATTCTATGGCTAATCAAATGCCAACGCAAATATTCATTTTTCACACCAAATATACCCCTGCCTTTACTTTGGATAAATGCGAGATAACATACTTTCTCATAGGAGAAGAATAACTTTAAAATCACAATCACAATGTTTCCCCGTGGCCATCATCACTAGAATCACTGCTAATAACAATCACATCAGCATTACCATTTTCGCAAGGAGCTTGAACTCCTGCCATTGGCCTCGCAGCCAAACTTTGAACTAATCCCCTCTTCCGCACCTCCTTCTTCCCGTCTGCCAAGATCGTGCACACTCGTTGCCCAACAGACTCAGCGCGCATTACTTCACCGTGCTCCTGCAGAAACATCTCAATCGCAACTGGCGGAACACCATGCCTCATTCCCGTCCGATCGTCCCAAGACGAATGCAACCCGATCAAACTCCCATCCGCTGTATTTAACAGCGGCGCGCCGGAGTGGCCCCAATACATCCAGGCATCATGCTTCAACGTGCCGATTTCCGAATTATTACACGGGTCTGCGCCAGGGACCATCCCCTTAAACGCGCCGCGCGATACCTCTACAAGACCGTAATCGGTTTTCCGGTCCGTTGCAGACTCCAGGTCCTCACTGCCAGGTTGGCCGATACATATGATCCGCATATGCACGGCAGGTTTGCAATCCGCAAGGGCCACAAATGGAAACGAAGCATCGGCATCGTGATCATGATCATTACGATTGTTATTATTTCTACTGTTCGGGCCAATCCCTGCACTGGCGCCACCTGACTCAATGGCGATGATCTTCAAAAGCGCAAGATCCCGCTTCGCGTCCCAAGCGCGACATTCGGCCTGCACGGCTCGTCCGTCATAGAAGAGCAGCCAACGGGTTTTGGGAGAGGCGAGATATTCCTCCTCCGTTTCGCCGAAGCAATGCGCGCAGGTTAGCACCCAGCCAGCTGGGTGTATGCAAACCGCGCTTCGGGCCTCATGCTGGGCGAAGATCAGGCTAGCTTCAAGCGCATTGCGGAGGTGTTGGCCCGATACTGAGGCGCGGGTGTGTGGGGTGTCGTTGGAGAGGCGGAGTTGTTTTTCACAGAGGAGTTTGCATTCTGCCGGGGAAAGGTTTGGCAGTTTTGAACCTCGGAGGATGGTGATTATTGGGTGTTCAGGTGCTGGTGGCGCATCTAAAGGAGGCCTGAGAGAGGAAGGTTGAGATATAGATTCCTGTTGCTTTGCCGCGGACCTTAGGATTCGCCTTGTATCATTCGACATACTCGACTATGTGTTGATAAAGAGCAGTTTCTAACATATTACTTTTATCCTGCAATGCAGCTCCAGGGCTTCAAATGCTGGTGCGCAATCGTGATGCTTATTCGTCCTCGTATACTCCGTAGATGGGCCAGCAAATCTCCTCCCCCGGCAGCAGCGAATTCAATCACATGATATCGTCCGCTGTCTCCAGTCGTGGGATGTCATTCAACATGTTTATAATCAAATATTACAACAACCACATAAGAAAAATAGATCAATTATATTGAGAATTATTTATTCTTGTTGGCAATCCCTAATTTTCCTTTGTCAGAAGAGTACTAGTGGTACTAAGTATAGGCTGATAAACTGATGACTGTATATTATTCTCTTATATTTGAAAGATGAAGAATGAACTGCGTTGAGAACTTGAAGCAATGGACTGGACTTAATATAGTAGAGCTAACTTAGCTATGCTTCTTATTGACAAGAACGGGCCCTAGATTACCTAGGTAAAGTGTGGAGGCCACGCATTTTGAAGAGGTCACCTTGTCCTTGCGTGGTGATGCGGGTGTAATGCAGCTCTGATATGGCCCATCCTCGGCGCCGGCTGAGACCCTTTTCTCCCCAACCTCCGATCCAGTTCCTTCTTTCGTTTCCCTCCTCACCGCTACAGCAGACAGGTTCTTCCACTTCTGCTTTGCAATATATCGCTTCTAACATTGCATCCGTACCATGGATGTCCGGCGCCAATTTGCTATGTACAGTACACTGGATCTGGGGAGGAGGGATTTCATCTGTGTACGAGGTTCATCCTCTCATCGTCGTCAAGGTCCCAAAGCCTGGCGAATTTGAGAGAGAGCAATTCCAAAGGGGAACTTAAGATCTATGAGGCCTTTTCGCAGCACCCACCGTGCCCCTCTGTGATGCAGTGTTTTCACTACACAAACAATGGCATCTTTCTAGAATATATGATTTTGTCCACCCAGTTTGGTGGAGCCTTCAACCATATCCATGCTTGTTTTGAGGGAACGCAGGTACTGTACAACTAGAAAAACTAAAATGAAGGTGCTGTGATGAATCTGACTGCGCATCCTGATCCCATTGTGCCCGCTCCAGAGGAATTGAAAGCACCCAATTCCGCTGCTCAATCCGCTGCTCAATCCGCTGCGCACCTTAAACCGATTTTTGTCGCCCGGTCTGCTGTGAGTCGTGGAAATTGCAGATCCGTAGGGCAATTGTTTTGAGGGAGGTAAAACTGCTCCCCGCTCCAGAATCACTTTTTGATGTGCCTTTACCCCCAGTAACACAGTTTCCAGATAGCTGTGAGCGTCCGCACTATTTTCAACGTCATGGAGCCTTCTACGGAGTTTGAATGGAGGGGCCACCTCTATGGGTGTGTTTGTCTTTGTGGTTGTATTTGGAAGGCGTATATGTACGGACTGTATTGTAGTAAATGGTCCGTTCTAAAGATTCTTCCAGGCTACTTTTTCCCCAATCAGAACAACTTGATAATATCGTTTCTAGCTATCATCGCTAACTATCATTTATAGATATGTTTATCTACTGATGATGTTGATGAAATGATATCCAGCGACGATGGATAGATACTAGCCTAGGTAGGTAGGTGTGTGGATCGGTGGGTGGTGCATGGTCTCATATTTAACAAAAACATTTTCACGAGCTCTCAAAACATTACCCATCTTCATAATGTAATATCACAACCAATATTCTTCATTAGAGCTTCTACGGTAGCAGATAATGAAGCTAGATAAACTATAAATTCAAACCTATAAGATCCATGATGGTTGAATGGATATTTGAGGTAGATGTATGATGTTGAAGAGTGTGATATTATACTCCGTATGCATGGGAGGGTTGATTTCTTTGATGGCTGAGCATGCTGAGACAAGTCTTTCTCAACGCCAACCGTGTAAAGGCAACGATTTCTCTTATAACACGGTTAAATACCTCTTCAAGCCGGCGCAGGAACGAATGTTCAGGCTATTATAGTAACTATCCCATGATACCCTGAGGGCGTGATAACACACTAACGCGACAAGTCGTTTTTTCGAGGCAAATTCGCCCCAATTTTGAGGCTCGGGCTCACGCTCCCATGGCTCCTATATAAAGAAACCAACTAGCTATTCAGGCCAGGCGCATCCCTCCAAGTTATCAAACTGGGACTAATGATTTGACCACAGATGAGATGGGGCCAAAACGGCAGAGCCTAAAGAACCTCGCTGGGGTGCAGGATCTCAATCGGAAGAATACTAGTTTTTGCAGACGTCCAACATATGCTCTCTGCGTCTTTACTGTGCTTTTTATGCTTTTCTACAGAGGCCACGCTTCTCCAAATCCAGTATCACCAGAGGAGGAAATTCTTCAGTTGAATGCCACGCAACTCCGAGTATTCCAGGTGTACAAGCCGGTTCCCGATGAACCATCACACGAAATCCCAGGAGGATGCAATGCGGAAATTTTATTGATGCGACATGAGTTTGGTTCTAGCTATGGCCATCCGTTTGTTGGTAAGTCCAAACCTTTTCGTGTATTAATTAAACCTACGTCGCATCGCTGTAACATGAATTCACACTTTGATATCAAAAAGGAAACTATGTCCCTCCTCGATGTGATTTCGACACTGTAATCATGACTATGACAGTAACATCCAAAGGTCGCCAGTTCGATAGACTTGCGCTGATGTTTCTTGGCGATACCGAAGTATTCCGGACATCAACGGCCGAACCTACGACTAATGGTATTATTTGGACCTACCTCAAAGACATGTCGCTCTACAAGGCACTATGGGCCAAGCCCCAGAAGTTAATTTTCGATCTTGGGAATTTAATCAACGATAAATACACCGGCCCATTCGACGTGAAGCTGACCGCCAAGTTTTCCTTGAAATTTCATGGGATTAGGGCGGCAGATATTATACTCCCGATCTCCGCCCGGCTTTCAGTAGCAGATTCTCCAAGTGGCTTTAATATTCCAGATGATAACGCGACTGTGACACATATTATACATCCAGATGTTTCGCGAGCCACAGTGTCCATATCTGCCTGTGGCCAATCCACGGAAGAATTCTGGTACAGCAATGTCCTGTCTTCCGACGTACTTACGTTTAATAAAACAGCGGGGCCACTGTACGGATACTCCTCTTTTCGGGAGATTCAGCTATTTATAGATGATCAATTGGCGGGAGTTGTATGGCCTTTTCCAATCATTTTCACAGGCGGGATTTCGCCTGGATTTTGGAAACCAATTGTCGGTATTGATGCTTTTGACCTTCGCGAGCCAGAAATAGACATTACCCCTTTTTTGCCTGTTTTGGCTGATGGCCAGTCTCATTCTTTTACGATAAAGGTTGTTGGTCTTGGAGATGTGGAAAACGGAATTGCAGAAATTTCAGACACGGTTGGATCATATTGGGTCGTAACCGGGAAGATATTCATTTATCTCGAAGGGGAGAGGGGCTTGGTCGATCAATCTACAATAAATCGACGCGGCGATGTGGCCCCCGTTGTTTCAACAAAGTTCGGATCGGATATTTCACACGAATGGCAACAGAATCCAACTACGGGTATGAATGAAACCCTATCGCATACGATTCGAATTTCTAGGTCATTAAGCGTCACTTCTCCTTCTTCGCAATGGACTCAAAGCCTAAGCTTTTCCAACTCGGGGTCCTTTTCAGAGCAAGGTCAGACACAGCTGATCAAACAAGTGACAGATGCTACATCAGAATCTCTCGACTTGATGGGCGAAAAGGACCTCGTTATTAGCAGAATAGCCAGCTCCTATCCGCTTGAAGTGTGCTCAACGTATCAATCCAATCCTAACGGTCTGGAGATTAACGCCTCCCTGTCTCGCGGTTTGCAATTCTCCTACCAGAGTGACGTCAGCTATTATTCCCCTTATACCCTCACAACTGGTTCCTCCGAATATGATGCGAGACAGTTGGGCAAAGCAACATATCGGTCAATGTCCAAGGGCAGTTCAAGCTCTACAGGCGATACATTGGAGATTTTCAAAGAGAAGTCTGCAGGGGCAACCTTCGACGTAAGAATTCGGGCGGTAAATGGAACTGTTGTCAAGGAAGATGAGCAACCCCTGGCATTAAGCCAGTGGCTGAATGAGGATGTGCTGGCGGGCAGAGGAAGTATAAAAGCAATTTTAGGCAGAGGGCCAGGAAAAGCAAATATTAAACGCCTCTCATCTGGCCGTCAGCACCATGCATGGATGGATGGACGCCCATGTCCGTATCTCGAACAAGGTGTCCAAACTCTCCGAGCTGACTGTTCTTAACCTGTCATTCCCAAATCCACTCGCCAAGCAAAAATTCAGGGACGCCGGCTGTCCTATTCTGATTTCGGCAAGGTTGCATTAGATCCCTACAACGAAAATAGATTAGCTCACGAGGATGGAGTGGATCCATAACATGCACCAGGAAAAGGGTTAGCGAACAGAAGAGCAGATAATCTCCTCCAAACTTTGCTGGATATGAGAGCCCATGTCAACAGCAAGCCCAATGGAAAAATGATAGCCTATGTATTAGTACATCATCATAATCTCCAAGTTTTTCTGCCAACGCATTTTCCAACGAATTTGTGAAAAAAGTGGGTAGGGTTAGGCAGCGTTCGCATTTGACGCGAAAAATCCAACAAATGGATAGATGCATGATAACTCCAGGCCCGTTTTATCCAGGCCTCAAAGGCCGTGTTTTATTTTATCAGGCACGACGTTGGCGCTTCCAGAGCTCCAGCCTGGGGTTTGGAAAAGTATTAAGCTCGCGAGATCTACTTTATGGCGCTTGGGCTAACTGACGATTCCTGTGCACTCCAAGCCTGGGCCGTTGAACTGTGGAGTTGACTTACGATCTTGCCGATGACCCCGTCGGGTCATCCTTCGAATTCTTCTTTTCCTTGCGGGCCAACGACCCGGGTTGAGCCATACTCCTGCGTAGTGGGAGACTACGTGTGACTAAGGAAACTCGGTCAGCCTACCATCGGGGTGCGAGGCCAGCCACTCTGGATACGGCTCCACCCTCTTCGTTGCACTGTCGAAAGACTCGGGGTCCAACACGGGTTGGCGGCGCCCCTGCTTACTTGTCTGACTTGTATCATATCCTGGCCCCCCAAGCTCCAGTGCGCCCCTCAGCTTCCTTCAAGGGTCCATGGGGAAGAAAAAAATAGAAAACATCACAGGCTCCCCCTCCCAACCTGTATTTCGATTCCAGTCATCCAAAAAACCATCATGGCGGCAAATACACTACTCCCAAATATGCACCCACAAAAGAGGAAAAACGAAGACCACCTTCGTCCGAGCACGCGAAGGCCTGTTCAAAAGAGAGCCTCCGCCGCGTGTCGCAGCTGTCGTGCTCGGAAAGTTCGCTGTGATGTTCTATTAAAGAGCACGCCCTGCACTAACTGCCGCCTGGATGGCGCCGAATGTATCATTGCGGAGAGCAAACGGACAAGATATGCTCGTACGGCGGATGGCACAACGACACTCATTGGAAACCCGCGAACATACACTGACAACAATGATGGGAACGCGGGAATTGCCGCACCGAACAACGACCTCATCGAATCTTCAGGCAATCCAAGCGGCGAACAAAACAATGGTAAGTTAATTTCCTATTAATGTTTCCTCCACTTTTAACAAATTTCCAATGTCACGTTCCTGAAACTTTCCCTGGAGGTTTTGGTACATATGATATGGAATAAACACCGCCCGCTGACTTTGACAAATTCAAGACTACGATAGTAGCAGCGACTGCGAGTCGCGGCAGCAGAAACCGCCAGCCGATCCAATCATCGCGCATGACATGATTTTGACAAACATGTTCTCCATCATGAATCAGCTTTTCGGGCCCGCACCGGAGCCCATGCGTAGAGAACCGGATATAGACCTTCCCCGATTCATCAAGCAATCCCACGTGGACCTCGAGATTAACGATTTAAATTACCTGCAGAAGAAGGGGGTGTTCGAAATACCCCATTTTGCGTTTCGGAATGCACTTCTGAAAAGCTTTGTAAACTATGTTCATGTTTACATGCCCTTCCTTGACCTGAAGGATTTCCTACAGACCATCTACGAGAACACTGGAAGAAAGCGTATAAGTCTGTTGCTTTTCCAGGCTGTAATGTTTGCCGGGACGGCGTTCGTTAATATGAAGCATCTGCGCATGGCAGGGTATGAATCTAGAAGAGCAGCGCGGAAGGCCTTCTTTCAGAGAGTGAGGGTAGGTTTTACAGTTTGCTCTTTCTGAGATGACTTTGAGATTTTAACCCGACGATTTTTGCAGGCGCTTTATGACCAAGATTATGAAGAGGAGCCCATTGTTATTATTCAGACATTAATGCTCATGAGTTATTGGATGGAAACTCCGTTTGACCAGAAAGACAGCTTTCACTGGATCGGCATCAGTCTGGCCTTGGCCAGACTTAACGGCATGCATTTTGATGCCACAACCGCTTCGATGGATCTTGATCAAAGACGGATTTGGAGACGTACCTGGTGGATTTTATACAGCAGAGACAAAATGATAGCGCTTGGTCTGAGGCGCCCTATAAGGCTCAGAGACGGTGAACATGACCTCGACATGATCAACCTGGACGATTTTGACCTCCAGCCATTTCCAACCCACCTGTGGCAAATGATCGGGGCGAGCGAAGTCCTTAGCAACCCAGAATACCAGCGAGTTTTGGCACTACTGTTCATTGAGAAGATAAAACTGTGCAACCATTTACATCATGCACTCATTTTGCAGTACCCCACTCCGGTCGAGGGCATCGAGATGATGAGAGCTGCTAGGATGGCCCTTATCCCGAAACAAGTGGTACCGGATGTCACACAGATCAGACATCTTGATGAAGGCCTAGACACATGGTTCGCCAACACCCCCCAGGAAACTCGATACTCCCCACAGTTCGGCTGCCAGTTGTCCGAAGGCGAGGAAGTCCTGCACGTTCACCGCGCGATGCTAAGATTAATTTATCTCGCTACGCGAAGCACACTCCATCTTCCAAAGATCATACGCGCCCTCCCAAACAAACTCCAGCCGATCGAATTACACCGACAATCACTCGAAAAGGTCCGGCACGCCGCTGCCGGAATAACATCCATCACACAGGACCTGCAGCACCTAAACCTAACCCGCTACCTCCCCTCAAACGGCAGCACCCCTCTCCTCTCCGCCATCGCAATGTTCGTCATCGACACCCTCGTCTCACCAGGCTCCTCTATCAGACTCAGCAGCATAAACGGCTTACACCAATGCCTGCGGACAATCGTCCGCCTGCGGGAAATCTATCCGATCGCCGACGACTTCGCCAGCGCCGTGGAAATGCTCATTCGCAACATCAGCGTGCACCAGCACCTGGAATACCCACACAACCCGTTGTCCATTCAAGACAAGCCTGCGGATTGCTTCGACCTTACCAGCGCCGTGACGGAATGCTACGGCCCCGCGTCAGAGCCCAAGGCATGTCCCCCTAGCCTGAAGATTTTAGATTCTATCATCTGTCACCCGCGCATGCGGGAGGGGAGCAGTGCCTCTTCGTCGGATACTGGGACCAGTGCTGAGATTGTTAGGGATATAGTATATCAGCATAGGGAGCACTACGGATTTGCAAATATCGATGCAAATGCCAACGCATATGCGAATGCAAGTGTAAATGCAACAGGAAACCCAAATGAAACGGGATTTCTTCTTAGGCCCGAGAACCACATTGGCGGTGGCCATAACGCGTCTACCTCGTCGTCCAGCTACAGCAGCCCAGGCAGCTATGGCCATTGCGACTCCAGCACGAACACCCTGAGCAGTTACGCCGTGAACTATCATATGGCGCACGTACCCTTCCAAAGCGCAGAGGCACCGCGAGCGGGAGCGGGGATCGAATCCGAACCGCAGTCGCAACCGCAACCGCAACCGCAACCACAACCACAACCACCACTAACCGAACCGGGGAGGCCATATCCAATGCCCAGCCAGGGAATGGATGATCAATCCATCCAAAACGTGCTATCTATGTTCTCGGGGCATTACCCGATGTATGATATGGGCTACACGCTGTGCGGGGACAGGCCCGTCCATGATGTTTTACCTAGAAACCAACGATGAGGATCTGGATGGCAATGGCGGTAATAAAGCAGCGAGGGAAGAAGGGCAAGTTACAGTGGAAAGGACGTTAATGGTTTCTTTGTTGCGGCGGGACTGGAGCAGGAAGTCGGCTTTTCGGTGTAAGATAGTATATATGGGGGTTTTTTCTCTCTTTCTTGAATTTTTTTTTTTTTTTTTTTTTTTTTTTTTTTTTTTAATAGGTGGTTGGTGTTATGCATGTGAATGACGAAACAATTATGATGTGTGATAATAAATATGACAAGACAATATGACATTTTTGTTCCCCCCCTCCCTCCTTTTTTTCTTTTCTTTTCTTTTTTTTTTTTTTTTTTTTTTCTTGTTTTAGAGAATCGTCAATACAGAAAAGCAACTGATTAAACAGGCCACAGCCGCAGTATGCCACACAGTGCAATGAATGAATGGGCTACCTACTACCGTTGATGAATTGTAACTCTCTAGCACTGCTTGAATGGGTGTGGTCACATGGCCTTCCAGGGAGCGACAAGGGATGCCGACATTTCTTCAATTATTTTTTGTTTCTTTTTGGCGTTGAGCGATTTCTAGCTCTATATCTCCAAGTCTATCTAGCTCGAACAAAAGAGAGATAAAAATGAAAGTCCCTCGCTGGCTCCTGCTTGACTCATTAGAGGGTGACTACCACCCTCCCTTCACGACATAATTCACAAAGGAATAAGGTGTCCAAGGGGGAAAAAGAACAACGGGTGGCAGTGCAAGAAGCTGTCGAGAAATATTAAGAGCGGGAAGTGAGCTGGGGCGAGGTGATGGTGCTAGGCAGGATATAGCAGAACTTGTGTGTGGAGTGGAATGTGGTATCATAATACAAAAAGGAGAAAGTATAAGCAAAAAGAAAAAGAAAGAAAAGAGAGAAAATGATACAATGGTGTATATTGAAATGGGAATCAAAAAAAAAAAAAAAAAAAAAAATCAAGACATCGGATATTAAAAATATTATAAAGAACGCAAAAAGAAAAAAGGGAGCACGAGAGAGAGGCTGATATCCGATATCCTTTCTCTCTAAGCAGCCGAAGCACTAAGATTCTTCCCTTTCACGCTTTTCCACTCAACACCGAAGGCCCCAATAATGCCCAGCGCCGACATGGCAACAGGGGCGTACCACGTTTGTGTTAAGGCCTTGTTATACACCACCTGCACCGCGTCGAGGAATTGAGGCGGAATCACCGTCGTGAGCGACGTGGCACCTTGACCCATGGCGTTTTTTGGATCCACCCCGGGCGCCGCAATAATGACACCGTTGTAAAGTTTATTGGTAAAGATGTTCTGGGCGACGGAGATGAAGAGCGCGCCGCCAAGGAGCTGAGAGAACATCGTCACGACGATCCCGACGGCGACGTCGTTGATGTCCAGGACCACTTGCGGCGTGAGGATGGGGAGCTGGAACCCGAGTCCGACTCCGAGGCCGTAGATGACCTGGTAGCCGATCCATTTCGGGGAGCCGGTGTCTGTTTTGAAGGTGGTGAGCATAGCCGCGCCGACGGCGCTAAGCACGGCGGAAATGTAAAAGAATGGGGTGAAGTATCCAATTAGCGAAATGAAAATACCGCCGATGATAGAGCCGATCACGACGGTAAGGACCATAGGAATAGTCATGACTCCGGACTTGGTTGCGGAGACGGTCTTGATCGCCTGGAACCAGATCGGGAGGTAGAAGACCAGGATGAAGAACGAGGCGCCGAGGGTAAAGGCGAAAAAGCTTGCGAAGGCCATGCTGCGATTCTTCACGATGCGTGGCGGGACGGTTGCGTTTTCTCCCTTCCAGATCTGGATGACGACAAACGCAATCATAAGAATACCGAAGAGGATGAACAGGACGATGATGCGGGCGCTACCCCAAGCGTACTTGGGGCCCCCCCACTGGAGGGCAAGAAGCAAGCAGACGATACCGGGCATGAAGGCTGCGGTTCCCCAGGGGTCCAACTGCGCCAGCTGGCCCTTCCATGAGTCCGGCTTCTTCAGCGTCTGTTTGGGGTGCTGGAGGAAAACAAAAATGGCGAGAATGGTGACGGCGCCGATGGGGAGGTTGATGTAAAAGCACCATTCTCCAGGAGACATGATCGGTAAAGGGCACCACCCCATCCATGGGGCCAGCCACCGAGGTATTGTCGTATCATACTTGCTCCATAACCCCGTTGTCTATTTTTCAAGATGGACAGTCGTCTTTGTTTTCATCAAGGGGAAAAGAGCTAAAGGAGGCAAACTGG
>NW_001813979.1:426335-438243 GCF_000149585.1 Histoplasma mississippiense
TTTCCCGAACATCAATGAAAGGCGCCAGGTTGCTAGGAGGCACGCGCTGCCTTTACAGTCCCACTTCCTCTAGGCCTTAAAAATGGTTCGTGATCCTGGGGAAGGCCGGTGCCAATAATTCGTATATTCCTGGGGAGGACGAAGGAATTTAGCCCACTCCGTCCCGGCCATATGGGAGATAGAGTTTGTTAGGATGGGAGGGGAACCAAGAGAAAAAGCCGGTTTGGAGAGAGGAGAGTGTATTTTCGACATACCAATGCAACCAGAAAAACAGCGAGGCACAAGCCGGTGACAACGATTACCAGAGAAAACCCTGAGAGATAGGTTATTCCACCGCTGTCACCATCTTCTATTGTTTCAGATGACACTTCCTGCCCATCTGTTGCCTGTTGTGTGTCTAGGGGAGTCTCCTCGTCTGGGCCAGCCGGCACCTGTGAGGTGGAAACTTCTTCATCTCGTGGACATGTTTGTACTTCAGGGGCTGTCTTTTCATCCAGGCTGGCCATCATCTGTGAAGCGAGAGCTTCATCTTGTGGAGATGCGGTCTCCTTCTCTGCCTCGATGACCGAGCCGGAGTGGCTTGGGACTGCTGTAGAAGCGGAGGACGCTGGCGCCACTTGAGTCGCAGCTTTCGCATCCGAGCTGCGGGAGAAAAGGGAGCTCAAAGGCTTCATCGCTCGGTACTCGGCCGGCGAGATAGATATATCTTAGTGAGTTTTATATGAAAGGAAGGCAGGCTGGCAGGCGTCCAAGGTCTTCCAATAGACACAGCAGAATCACAACATTGCTGAGAGAGAAAAAAAAAAAAACAAAAAAACAATATACAAAACAAATAATAGTCTAAAAGATCTTGCGGATTATGAGTTTAATGTAGAGAAGCCCAACGAATCTCGGTCGAGGCAGAGGCCAAAAACTTTCAAGGATCTCGGACTCGGATAGTTTCTTTCCCGCCTCAAAGTGCCCGGAGCAAGCTAACACACCTTTGCCGGACGGAACATAAGCTTAGCGCAGCGCCGATATCCCGATGCTCAGCAGCGAGCTCGTGCTTCGCATCGGAGGCGGATAAAATAATTTCATCACCCGCATGCGGACTGGGCCTTGGGCAGCTCCAGCTCCAGCTCAAGCAACAACTAGCTTTGTTGCCTGGGGAAGATGTCGGAGGTCAGGCACTGGGGATTTCTTAGATTCGTGGATTGCATTCCGAGCTGCAAAATCCTCGAAAGCTGACTGCCCGTGGGCCAGCGCATCGGACATCGCATTCATCCGAGATCTGTTGGTTGCCTGCCTCGTATTCCCTGTGTTGTAGCGGGGGATCGTGTTGGGTATTGGCAGTTAGGAAGTGAAAAGCTTCATCCTCGCGGCGTCTTCGGATCCGAGGGCGAACTCTGTCTGGGGGTGGAGTATCCTCCGCTTGTCATCAGCATGCATGCATGGCATAGTGTGATGGTGTGTGGTGGCACAAGCCCGGCGCATCTTGATGCTTCTATATATATCTAAATCTATTGAAAAGTAGATAAAAGCACAAGTCGGCCGAAGCTGGTTCCTGCAACCTGTATGCTTCTTTTCGATGCTCCCTCTGTGCGAGGAAGACATAAATCCTCTTGCTTGGGATAGCGTTTCTCGCCGGATCCCGCGCTGTTGGGACCAAGGAACCTCTAACCTGTAAATCCCCAGACCCATATCCCAACAAGCTGCGGAGACTTGGGCGGATCCAACTGCAGCTCGTTCCGGTGTCTGGTCGTATCTGGATGGCACTCTCTATCTATTCGTTCTCGATACTCATGCATTCTCTCAGTCAGAGAGGGATATAGTATCAAGATCCCTGCACAGCTCAAGTTATGTATACAGAGAAGAAGACCATCGGAGCCCATGGGAGCAAATGAGAGCTATCCCCTCCTCCTCCTATATGGAAAGGCCCGGCTCTGTTTAGGCACCCAGCTGAACAAACCCTGCCGACAGAAACAAGACATCCCTAACCATTTGAGCTCCTGGATCAAATTGATCTACTTCGATTCCAGAACTATAATCAATAAAATACCCTGCACTCGGAGAAACTCCCATCCATCAACTCCCCCGTACTCCCCCGTACTCCCCGACTTCCCCCCCAAAAGAAACAGCACAGAACACATATACCCCCACCCCTCCCCGCGCAGCTCACGAAACAGCAGACCTCAAAACCCTCGCGGCCAACTCTCCCAGCAACCGGGCCTTATCCTCCGCCGGCAACGCCTGAAAAACCTCATAAACGCTCTTCCCCTTCGCATCCCTCGCCGCTCCAAGTCGATTCCCCGCCACCGCGCCGGCCACCGCCCCCGCCAGATTCGCAACAATGAATCCCAGCGCCGCCCCACTCAGGCCGCCCACAACTGCCCAGAACCGGCCCGTCGGCCGCGTCCTCCCGCCATGCCCAGCATCGCCATCATCCTCCGCCAGCCCTTCCTCGCGCAGCATCTCCTCGAAGACGGAGGCGAACTGGCGCGAGGCGAAGGCGGAGCCTGTGTCTGTGTCTGTGTCTGTGTCTGTTGCCGGGCCTGGTGAGAACGGCGGAGGGGTGTCGGGACGCCGCTGCTGGCAGCGCTCGAGGTCATATCTGCGGCGGCGAGCGGGGTCGGAGAGGACGTAGTATGCTTCGTTGACTTTCTTGAAAGCCGCCTCGCGGGCGGGGCGCTCGGGGGACGTGCTGGGCACACGGTCCGGGTGGCATTTCAGAGCGGCGCTGTATATGTACATACATATGTATGTGTGAATGAGTAACTATCTGGATCAATATATGGCATGCACGCCCCGGGCACTCCCGTAATTTGATTCAGTTGATTCAGTTGACGGACGATGCGCACCGTTTATATGCGAAGCGGACTTGCTGCTCCGTGGCCGACGGGTCTGTTTCCAGGATGGTATCTGCGAATTTTCTGGGTAAGTTAAGTACTCGTAGTAGTAGGTAAACAGCCAGCATCAAGCGGATGAGATGCAAGTGAAGTGAACAGTGAACGTACAGTAATCCACACCATTTTCTGTTGGATATAACATATCTCATGATTAGTCTCTGGATTGCACCCGGCGAGCCTAGGGTTCTTACCGTCCATGACGCATGCGCTGGCTGCCCAGCTTCAAATCGCAAAGATACAAGAGATGGATTCTATGAGTATTGGACTGGAGCAGGGGACGAGGTGTTGGCTCGGGTGACAGCATCAGGGCACATCCTGGCAGAGATCTTTTCCCCAGAGCGACAATTGAAACCGTAAATAAAGTCTGTCCTCACCGTAAGTTAACTGGTTAAATAGTTGGAAGGTTAAATATTGATGGGCCTGGATGGCTGATCGAGTATGTGTATACTATAAACTGCATAGACTCTAGACACTAGTACTCTATTTCCTTTATATATCTATTTTACTCTATATACTCTAATGACCATAACTTAACCAACTGGTTGTAATGGTATGTTGGCGGCAACACACTCTCTTGAAGAGCCTTGTCTTCGTCCTCTGATATTCTGATACAGACCACAGCACGTCACCGACTCCAAATCCTCCAACGGCTACCCAGGCATGCCGATTTGATTTTGATAGACTTACCGGCATGGCCTTGAGTCGTTCTTCGACGTGCTCTTCTGGCTGTGTGCCCGTACTGAGTCCCGTAAAGAGCAGGCTATAGAAGTGGTGAAGGTGATATCTCCAGGCATTTGACAAGGCCATCGAGGACAGTGAGAAAGCAACTGAGCAGGCATTGTGCTTGAAGTTTCTTCTTCTTCTTCTTCTTCTTCTTCTTCTTCTTCTTCTTCTTCTTCTTCTTCTCTTCTTCTTCTTCTTCTTGTATATTTTCTTCGTAGGCAGCCACTAGCCCGCATCACGTTAGACGGCGGCCTATCCCCAGCCACCGCGAGGAGACATCTAGATAACTACCTCGTAGGAGATCCAACATCCAACCACCCGCGGGACGGTGGACACTTCACTTCGATGCCACCCATTGTCCAGCAATCCCGTCCTCCAATTGATGCTATGGTCAGATAAAACAGCATATGTCCCGTTGCCCTCTGAAACACCTCTAGCTCCGGTGCGCAAGCCTGCGTTTCAACCGGGTCCCTCTCTCTGTATCTGCTACCTAGTGAAATACAAATATATTTCCTCAATTTTCCGCCGCATAAGACCCAACGCACTCATCCAGCCGAACCAATTAACCCGTAGGTCGCACAATTGCACACCCCACAGGGACTAATCACCTGCATAACCATCCTTAAGTAACCACATCACTCCAGCAATGGACTGGCTGTACCCCTTCAGCCGCATCGGCCGCCGTGCACGCAGTCGAGACCGCTACTCCACCACCTCCTCCTCCCGCCACAGTCACAGTCACAGTCACGGCCACGGCAAAAGCCACAGCCGGCCCTCCCTCTTCAACCTGGGCGGGCACGCCAACCGCTCCACGACGTCTGCCGCCTCCCTGTTCTCCATCGGCAGCGCGGGATCCTCGTCGTCGCGCCGCGCAAAGCCGCGCTCGGGCTTCGTTGCCCGTGTCGTGCGCAGCATCCGGCGCCTGTTCCGGCATATCGTGCGCTATGCGCGCAGCCATCCGCTGAAGGTGTTCTTCATGGTCATCATGCCGCTGATCACGGGCGGGGTGCTGCAGAAATTGCTCTCCGTCGTGGGCATACGCCTGCCACCGTCATTGGGTGGGAGCCATAGTGGTGGCTTTAAGACGGGCAATGGCGGTGGTGGGGGGGGAGGGGGATTGGGAGAGAGTGTTGGGGGGTTGGTGTCGTTGGCGAAGATGTTCGTGTGAAGCGGATATATAGATATAGATACAGATACAGATATAGATATAGATATATCTACAGTCGTTCGAAGAGGGCGGAGCGGGGAGGAATTGAAGGGAGCCAGTGGAGTGGACGAGTTAAACTTATGTATGGGATCTATCTATGAATGCGCAGATGAGCCCCACCGCCAGTCCGCACAACAACAAACTGTTCCCTTTTTTATTATTATTATTACGATATTTTTGTTGACCTTTTGTATTTTTTTGGGATTTTTTATGTTGTTGCATCTTTTCCTTGTTTCGGCGGCCTTTTCGAGCGAAGTTCTCCGCTGTATTTTGGATCGTCCCCAAGGAGGGATCCATAGATAGGAACCAGCCATGACCAATTTTAGATGAGATGATATGGTTGATGCCAGAGGATGCTCTCCCTATATATATGTATTTTTTGCAGTTTTCTTTTCCCCCTCTCTTTCATGGACGTTTCCTCTTATACAACGTTTTCTATATACTGATTTTCTCTGGAAGCAAAAAGATAAGAGTACGTACAGTACAGTACATATCCAGTACAAAAGCTACAGCGCAACACAGTACCATCCCACCGCATATCCAACTCAAATTCGGGAAATGCATCGATAAGTTGCGCATACATACGTGCATACATACATACGCCAGCATCCGCCCCTCTGCTCTGCATCCTGCCATTTCATCATTGCACGTAAAAATAGCAAACCGCCCCAGGTCGGGCCGATATTTACACAGGAGGAATCTTACAACACCCCCCTCCCCCCCCTCCTCAGGCAGATAGGCAGCCTGCTGCAACCTTGTAAACTGACTGGCCTGTGCAGCGGCTTTTCAACTCAAGCTTTCCACAGCGTTGAGCAACTGGGAAACTCAACTGGAATGGCATGCAAGGGCAATGCGCGCAGGACGACTCTTTGGTTTGGTGCAAAGTAGCAGTTAGATGCTGTCTGAGGGGTGGACGAGGAGCATGCCGTGTTGTTGTTGTTGATTGGTGTGATGAGAATGGGGAGAGGTAGTGTATGTGGTTAAACTTAACCCGCGGAAGAAGTGCGATGGCCAGGCTAATAGGTAAGTACCGGAACGGATATAGGAGGTTGTTATACATAGGTACCATTTAAAATAGTACAATAAAGAAAAAGATCGAATGGCAAAGATGGGCAGGATATGGGGGAAAAATTATCGAAAAATGTAGTTATATATATCTATAAAATACAGATCAACGCATAGCCGCTCACCCATCGAAAGGTTGAAAATAGGAAAACAAAAAGGAAGAAAAGGAGAAATATAGAAACTGATGAACACACGCCCTGATACCAAAATCAGAATTGAATCAACCTTTTTTCCCCTTTTTCCGCGATCCAGAGTTATTCGGCCGCTTCTGAGTCCCCCCAACAACAGACACATCCGCGTCAGTATCTACGCCATCCTCTCTACCACCCTCCGTCACATTGCCGTCCGCTGAACCAGCCTCACCGGCTTCCAAAAACCGCCCCAGGGTTCGCCTGTACGCCCAGAGCGGAAACTTCACCGCAAAGGTATCCCGCAGACCGGGCCGCGGAATCTCGTCAACATCCAACAAGAACTCCTCCGTCACGCCGTCCTCGTTCTCCTCTTCCAGGAACACTTTGCCCCCAGCATCGACGATGAGAACCTTGCCGTTCTCCGCCATCACCCGCTTCCGATCGCCGCGGTAGCCGATCACGCCCTCGCCGTTGGGCGTCGCATTGCCAGATGACCGCCCCTTCTTCTTCCCGTCCTTTCGATTCTCCTTATCCATCATCCGCTTCTGCCTGCGGTTCATCGCCACGGCACCATCACCGGGATCCGCGCCTGATCCCGCTCCGGACGCAGCGGCACTGCCATTCAACTCGCCCAGGCCTGCAATGCCCTTGACACCTAGCTCATCGCCCCACGCCGCCCGCCTGGCGTGTCGAATATAGCGATCCACAAACTCCCGCTGCCGCTTCCAACTCAGCACCAGCGCGCCATAATGGGCCGCGCCGCCAAAAGTCACAAACAGGCCGAATAGCACGCTGCCCAACCCTGGGCGGAAGCGGGAATAGTAGTATCCCGTCCCCTTCCACTTGGGGAAGCCATTGCGCAGGAAATGGTCGTAGCGCTCGCGTTCGGGGCCCTTCAGGATGTTATGGACGACGCCGAGGCGGGCGTAGCGTTCCGTCGCGAGTTTGAGAGCGTGGGCGATTTCGCGTTCCGAGGGGCCCTTGGAGACGCGAACGCCAGGTTTTTGGCGTTTGTTGGTTGTATAGGAGGCGATGAAGGTGCGTTTGGCTTTGTCCGGGTGGAGTTGTTTGGATTTTTTGCGGAAGGCCTTGAGGAGGTCGGCCTGGGAGACGGTGGGTTTCACGCCAAGGAAATCTGTGGGAGAGGTGTTTCTCCCGGGTGGGGGAGTAAGTGTTAGTGGATAATTTTTACTTCTTCGCGGGATCAATTATATTATTGTTGCTGTTAACGCTGTTGTTGTTGCTGGTGGTGGTGATGGTTTTTTTTTTTTTTTTTTTTTTTGGTTTCAGGTACCTTTAGCCACAGTTTAATGGCATGGAATAAAGAAAAGAGTGTCTGGCACATACCGTAGAAGGTAACATTGAGACCCTCGGTCTGCTGCACCTCATCCCGCAAGCGGAATATCTCATGGTCTAAATGCAGTCAATGACAACATAAACATTAATTAGTCCACATGTACAGTTACATTGCACGCCAATTCAGTGTGTGGGGTCAGGAATGTTTGCGATTTCGCGAACATGGGTTTCGAACCTTCTTTGGTCCACGCAGCCACCAGAGCCAACAAGGTTGATAGGACGACCAAGAGCCTTGCCAGCGAATGCCTCATTTTGGGCGAGAAGAGGGATGGGGATTAATATACTGCGTCGTCGTAAGAGGAAGGCTCCTGAGGATGTTGGCGCCCGACGAGGCGGGGATGTGGGAGGGTAAAAAAAAAAAAAAAATAAATAAGATGTATCGCGAACGAACAAAGCGGAAGCCTTGTCAGAATAGCGTGGGCGAGGCGAGACAAGGGACTGAGACGTAGCGGGATTCCCACTCTCCTGCCCTGGTCGTGACACTTCTTCGTTTCGTTGTCTGTGTCCCTCTTTATGCTTTTCCCCTTTGTGTCTCTTGTTCCCCTTCTGTTTCGCAGCAGTCTTGAGGATGTTCGTTTCTCCACCGGGCCCCAGAGAGATTTCAACGTGGACCAATCAACCCGTGCAGCGTCGCAGCGAGTTCAAAATACCGATTATCATTATTGAGAACAAGCAAAGTCAAAGGGCCGCACTGGATGTGATGAGGATGTGGGCATCTGCAGACTGCAGGCCGCAGACAGTTGGACAGATATGTAGTAGTTGTGCAAGGCTACGGAATAAAGGCCGGGTTGGTGGTGATGGTCCTCGCAGAAGGCTAGTATTTAAAGGGCCAGCACCCGTCGTCTGGTTTCTCGATCTCCTCTTTGGCAATCTCTCTGCCTTTCCTTTGGCGTATCCCTTCCTCTTCGTTGGCCTTTCTGGGTCCTGGGTCTCGTTGCGGTGGAAGAGAAAGGTTGAATGAAGCTGGCGATGGGGCCAGCTGGGCCAGCTGGGCCTGCTCTTGGGCAGCCACAGTGAGGCGTTGCCCAAATAAGAAAAACAAGAAACACTCCGTAGGAGAGATCGAGTTCCACGCCTCGTATCTCAATGCTTAATCCCACTCGGACTGTGAATTCCTCCTGTCTGGCGTGATCTATTGCATTCCTTCGGTCTCGAAATCTACAAAATCCCAATCTCCAAACCCCGATCGGGCAAGCGTCCACGTGACGGCGCCCTGCCACTGCTGAGTCAGTCTGCGTGAGGCTGAGTCCTGGCGCCTTTCCCTTCTGGGCCAACCGTCACTCCTGCTTTTTGATTCTTCAACGCTTTGAAACTGCGAGAACTTGCATCGACGACGGACGATTATCCTATCCCAGATTCCCATTCAATCCTGCTGCCTTGAGTACTACTCCAGGAGACAAAGCCCCCTTGGAAGAACGGTACGTGGCTTGAATTCCCTGTCCTAGCCACCTCTTTATCCAGATTAACCCCTTATTCTCAAATTCATTTTCCCCCTTGAAAGATATCACTAAAGTAACCTGTTAAGATAGAAAAAAAGATCGCCCCCCCCCCCCCCTTCAAACAACCTGTCAGCAGCTTTTTGAATCTAGCCCTCGTTTTTCTTTTCCCCACGGAACATACATATCCCAAAGCCCAACGCAATGGCCCGTCTTCAGATTCCTCTTGACGCCTTGACGTCGCGCTTCAACCTCTCAGACAGGTTCGCTGGAGTCCGCTCCCAGTCCCTCGCAACCCGCTTCTCCAATCTCAGACCACTTTCGGAGTTCTTCGATATCAAGCGGGTTTCCAAGCCAGCCAACTTCAGCGAGGTCCAGAGCCGTGTCAATTACAATTTGAGCTACTTCTCCAGCAATTACACTGTCGTCTTTGTCATGCTTAGCATTTACAGCCTGCTCACGAACCTCATCCTTCTCTTCGTCATTCTCCTGGCTATTGGCGGCTCCTATGGGATTGGCAAGCTGGAGGGACGCGACCTGGAAATCGGTGGCTTCCGTGCTACCACATCCCAGCTCTACACTACACTACTCATTATCTGCGTGCCCCTTGGTCTCTGGGCTTCTCCACTAACCACTGCCCTTTGGCTCATTGGAGCTACCGGAGTCACCGTTTTGGGTCACGCTTCGTTCATGGACAAACCGATCGAGAATGCTTTTTCAGAGGAGGCGGTCTAGATGGTCGGCCGCGAACTCCTTACGATTCGCCCCTCTGGGGAAGACCATCGGGGGTGCGAGTGCGGAGATCGAGCAAGGAGGGTTGGCCGAAGCAGCTGGAGGAGTCTGTTCAGATAGAGCAGCTGGGTATGGTCGACTATGGTGATAACGACGACGACGACGGCGATGACAACCAAGGTGTGCGATTAGGTCCGCCGTTCGACCACAACATACGGGCTCTGCGCCCTGACTATAATTCTAGCGTGCGCCTCAAAGGATATCATGGCGTCGATGATGATGAGTTGTACGGGGAGGATTCCTCGAGTGATGACGAAGACGAAGACGAGCATGGCCTTATTGGCAGCGACCCTAATAGTACAATGGCTTATGCTATGCAGCTGGCTCGCCGGGATAAGCAGGCGAGGCTTGTCGAACGGGCTCTAGCGAAAATACGTCGAGCGCAAATACAAGGGCTATCAAAGGTCAAGCTTTCGCAGCGGGAACTTGATGCTTTGGAGCAGAGGAGGCAGCAGGATGCCACGGTCGAAGATTCGAAACCCAAAGAAAGCAATCGGCAGCCTGCCATTGATAGCAAGCCTGTAGTTTCGGACAAACGAATACCGGGCGGGTACGCTTCTTCCACGGGGTCTCCCAGACGCCACTCACCGACCCCTGGCAAACCATCGAGCCCTTCCTCACAGAAGTCCCGTTCGCGAGTGCCCTCGATAAAGCCAACCAGGATGTCGCAGCGCCCGGACACATCGCCCCGCAACAAGCCTCAACAGATCTATCCACATGCCCTTCCATATTCCGTCCCGGAAGACCCGACTGCTCGGCCAGGTTCCTCTCCGTATCAACCAAACAAGCGCCCCGGATCCGGTTCGAGCAGCCATTCAGCATACCCAACGCACTACCACCACCCGCCATACTATACGTATCCAATGCCTGCTACTGATCCACGCTACGCCTATTCTACACACCCGCCCCGAAACGCCCCACCACCAGCTATGGACGCGACATACCAGCCCGTCTACCGCGCCATGTCTGGCGACTCGTACATGATAAACCACTCATCCTCCGACCCTTTCGTTGTGCAGCATGCCTCGCGCCTCTGCGAGTCCCCCCCTTCCATGCGCAGAAGCAGCGAGAGCAGCAGCAGCGGCGACAACGGTGTGCACATCGCGGTTGAGAACCCTAGTGTGCCAGCGGGGTACGCGGCGAAAGGGACGACTGGTGATGGTTCTGGCGGTGCTGGTGGCATCCACGGGCGTATACGCCGTCGAAAGCGTCGTCATTAGTTAATTAAAACCAGTTCCTTATCACTTGCCTTGCCTGGCCTGGCTCGTTCCCTCGTCTTCGTCATTGTTTGTGAATTGTAATTAAATCTATCGCTATCATCATTACTGTCGTTTGTCTTTCGTCATAGATATTTTACTCAGTTTCACTTATATACAAACAAAAGAGAATAGACTCTAGACTCTCTTTCTTCCGAGCGGCGTCTCGGTCCAATCACCCCCCCCCCCTTTTTTTTTTTTTTCTTTTCCTTTTCTTTTCCTTTTCGCTTTTTTCTTACTTACTATTTGCTATTAATTAAATTTTACTTAGGAGATACTCGAGACAATTGAAACATCTTCATGTCATGACAAGCAGGGGAGACAGAAGTTCCTCCACAAATCTCAGAACAACTTGCGGCCGTGTCCATCGCTAGTCGTCCTAGCAAACCACATTGTAGCCCAAACCCTCCAAATCGGAATCAGAGGCTATTATTAGACGTCGAGAATGACTGGTTTTCAAACGGCATTTTAGCAGGGGAATAATAGTTTCACACCGCTAAAAAATTGTTTTTAATCGTAGTTATCATCTAGCTTAGCTTTTGATACCATTAACTTAGTTAGAAGATGGAGAATGAACCATGATTCACACAATGAATTGTATATCAGACGTTGGGTTAGAATAAAATCCTCTGGAAATGATGTATAACCACAAAAGAAGGAAGACGGAGTAATGTTGGTCCTCATCGCAATAGTAGTTATAGATCGACCATGTTATTTCTTGAAGCTGTGTGTCAGTCGAGCAACAACATCCTTCTCAACCGCAACCAGCCAAACACTTGTCTCAGCTTTTTTTCTCAGCGCCGGCACCGCACTTATCCTCACTTTACTTGTTATTTACCTTTTGGAAAGGAATCAATCTCCCCTCCCCCCACAGCATCTGATACGCCTATCTGTATCTACCGAGCCGGATGATGAGATGTGCGAAGCTTTGCTATTGGCATAACCTTGGCAACTTTAAGCGTTCAAGGCTTTCTGGAAACCTTATCGAAGAATCTTATCCTCTGAAGGATTCGAATTTTTATTTAAAATTGATGTTAACATGAGCAGATCCCTTCCC
>NW_001813979.1:438343-488990 GCF_000149585.1 Histoplasma mississippiense
ATTTTCAACCCTTTCGATGGGTGAGCGACTATGCGTTGATCTGTATTTTATAGATATATATAACTACATTTTTCGATAATTTTTCCCCCATATCCTGCCCATCTTTGCCATTCGATCTTTTTCTTTATTGTACTATATTAAATGGTACCTATGTATAACAACCTCCTATATCCGTTCCGGTACTTACCTATTAGCCTGGCCATCGCACTTCTTCCGCGGGTTAAGTTTAACCACATACACTACCTCTCCCCATTCTCATCACACCAATCAACAACAACAACACGGCATGCTCCTCGTCCACCCCTCAGACAGCATCTAACTGCTACTTTGCACCAAACCAAAGAGTCGTCCTGCGCGCATTGCCCTTGCATGCCATTCCAGTTGAGTTTCCCAGTTGCTCAACGCTGTGGAAAGCTTGAGTTGAAAAGCCGCTGCACAGGCCAGTCAGTTTACAAGGTTGCAGCAGGCTGCCTATCTGCCTGAGGAGGGGGGGGAGGGGGGTGTTGTAAGATTCCTCCTGTGTAAATATCGGCCCGACCTGGGGCGGTTTGCTATTTTTACGTGCAATGATGAAATGGCAGGATGCAGAGCAGAGGGGCGGATGCTGGCGTATGTATGTATGCACGTATGTCTGCGCAACTTATCGATGCATTTCCCGAATTTGAGTTGGATATGCGGTGGGATGGCCCTCCCCCCCCCCCCCCCCCCCCCCGCTCTTGTAAAAGAAAAGAAAATAAACATGACATCAAGACAATAAGAGTGTAGGGGCTTATAGAAAGGGAAGAGGCAAGGACTAATTTAAGACATCGACTTAGTTGGCTAGCTAACCCCCCCTTCAATCGATGGAGTCGACGACGATGATGTTGAAGCAACTTGAGCCCTCGCTCACAAAGCCACAGTACTTTCCGCAGCCCCAATCGCCGCTCCTGGGCCGCCTCCCCTTCGAGATCCGCCGGATGATCTGGACCTCGCTTCTCCACCACGTCCCCAAGAGCGTGCACATCGTGCGCTGCAAGGACAAGGCGACAGATCTGCAATACGTCGTGTGTCGCGAGGGCGTCAGGCCAACTTTGCTTGGCTGGAATTGCTGTAAGTTTTGCGTCAATGCCGCCAGGCGGAAGGAGATGGGGTGGGGGCTGGAGTATGGCCGGTTCTGTGGGCTGAAAAGGCCGTTTGGCGACTTGGTGGCGGTGGGGAGGACGTGTTTGTTTGCGTGAGTGTCTATAATATATCTATATATATATATATCTCTCTCTGTGGAATATTTCCCGTTCACAATACAACTCGCTTAATTTTTTTT
Source organism: Histoplasma mississippiense (assembly GCF_000149585.1). Classification (NCBI taxonomy): domain Eukaryota; kingdom Fungi; phylum Ascomycota; class Eurotiomycetes; order Onygenales; family Ajellomycetaceae; genus Histoplasma; species Histoplasma mississippiense. The sequence goes on from NW_001813979.1 coordinate 439,644, forward strand.
TTTTTTTTTTTTTTTTTTTTTTTTTTTTGTTCGCCGTGCCTGGGTTTTTTTTTAACTTCTCAAAGTTCCATCCAGCAGTGCCCGTTGTCTTCTATCCCCCGTTCCAACTCTAACCATGTGATAACAATAATAACAATAACAATAATAATGCAAATCTACCTAGCTACGCCGAAACAAGCCCCCACATATATTCATCAGGCACCTTCATCTTCGCCAACGCCACCAACTTCCTGCACTTCAACTCCGCCATCCGCGCAGGCCCCCACTGCCACCAGCACCACCAGCACATCCGCTCCGTGAAAATATACTGGAATTTGGCGGGCGACTTCTTCCTGGGCGATGAGGAGGACTTCCTCATCCAGCTCTCCGTCCTCTGCGACATGGCCAGGGGGCTGAGTGGACTTCGACGATTCGTGATCCTCATGCCCCCCGTGCATTGGTACGGGCGGGAAGATATGGCAAGGGTCCTTGCGCCTTGCGCCGCTAGAGAGCCTGCGCTGTGCGTGGGAGCTGAGTATGCACCTTTCGTTTGGGGAGGGGGAGAAGCAGGTGTCGGACTTGGGGAGGGTGTTTGGGAAGTTGGGGTGGCGGGGAGCTGTGGGTGGGTATAGACTCCTATATGACCTCGAGATGAGGTGGGTCATACAAGTGCTGGGTGCGCATGGATGATGGCGATGATGTATAGCCTATATAGCCTATATATACCTATATAACCTATGCTTTGTGGACTGGCTTCACCTTGAGCTCCAGCATTGAGATTTTCCATATAGATTTCTGGAGTCTCCAAGGACTTTATGTTCCTCACCTCTATTCTGGATGAATATATTAAGCCTTCCAGGCACGGCAGCGGCGGCGTCTAAAAGGCCACACTATAGCCCCACCATGAATGGCCATACGTCAGGGCCAGAAGTGGATGCGCAGCTCTGTGAGCTGAGACTTCTTAAGAGTTGCCATCTGGATCCTGTTTCTTTCCCACTGTGTATATAGAAATCTCTCTAGCTTAGCACGTCCCTCCGGGATGGCCCCGGGGACGTCACAGTGCTACGCAAGAAGAAGCCTAATCAACATAATGTTCACTACTTTCCAAAGTAGTTTAGTGTTTACACAGTTTATTGCTGTATCTAAGCTATTAATTAATTCCATGCTGTGAAGATATCACATTCGAGGGCTTAATTCTCTGTCTTGGGCCATAGTGGATGATGACGATGAAGAAACATAACTAGTAAGATGACAACACTATAAGGAAACAATAAGAAAAGAATAAAGATTTATTGTTTTGAAGAAAACATCCTACACATGGATATATTCATGGATTACTAAGTTGAGGTAAATGAGTCTAATTTAAATATCATGTGGCGCTTTAATTACCACTAACTACGGGGCTATCCATGGATGTGTTAAATTGCTTTGGAACCAGTGTATATTGATTGTAACGGAGTACTGTAAATCTATAAATACCTACATACATACATAGATGAATATATTCTGAATCAGTTTTTATTCTATTCAACTACTAACCCAGGCTCTCAATGATTTAGCTATATCACGATATCAATAACTATCAGCTAACATCATCTGATAGTTACTAATTCTCCTAGAGGAAATATATTACCAAAATAGCAAAAACCGGGGATGCCAGGTCACAAGGCCTTATACGATACCGGTCATCCAGCCACAGCCCAGGGGGCGATGACTAATAATGATGTCATGGGGCTTAGTTATCTCAATCAGCGTTGTTTGAGGATTCGAGAGTTTGGATCTCATCAACAGTCTCCTCAGCCAGAACCAAACCTTTTGAACCGCACTCAGCTTTTTTGGGACCGCATTCAAGTGTACCGCCCCTGGTGTTGGAAGATGGTTCGGGAGCGCGCGATACTCTGGGTCGGTGCAAACAGATGGCCCGGGTCTGAGGTTCCCCCGTTGCTTGATTTGGAGATATTGTCAATTGTGCGATGAAATTGTCCCCTATTAGCTACTACCATATCGCTTGACATCTCCCGTCTCCCGCCTCCCGCCTCCCGCGCGCAGTGATCCTTCATTGCAAACCTCGGCCAACAACGGCTGCTGGTTGTCCCTGCTGTGGAAGTGACAACCGGGCCGACAAGCTAGCTATGAGCTACCTGATTGATAATCTGTGGGCCTTGAGCCTTGATCAAGAACCCTGCTCGCCACTGTCTGGGAATGAGGCGAGTTTTTATTTTCAGGCTGGTGATTCCAGTACGGAGTACTGTCTACCCTTTCTACCGTATCCATGGCTCAGCTACCCCGCTAGTTCTATTCCTTCCTGCCCAGTAGCTAATATTTATGACACTCGTTAGAAGCCCGGCGCGATGTTTGATGTCTGTTCCCAGGCTATCTCCTCTTTCCAATCGCTGCCACATTTTCTCCCCAATTAGAGGGGCCATCATCACATTGGTCTCGCTGGGTCTGGATTTGTCTATCCGAACGTCTCCCATCTCCCCTCGTTATTAGTATACCTTTTATATACCCGTCTTCACGATTGCGGTGGGGGTTATTAAAAACACGATCTGTTCCAAATGTGGATTATATCGTAAAGGCGAAACATAAAACATGCACGCTAGTGCTCCTGCAGGTACCAACATGGCGCTAATCAATCATATCTGATAACCCGTGGAGCAAAACAGCTACGATTCTCACTCTCCTGATCATATGGACCGTGGTTGACGGATCCCCACGTTACGAGAGTATGGAGCCATATCAAAGGATCGCATTCATATCAGACATTGGCGCCCAGCGCTTAAAACCTCTCTTCGTCGCCGGTTGCGTGATCACTGCTGTGCTTCTCAGCGCTTCATTTGTGTCCGAGAGATGGCTTAGACACAGCGGCCACCTTGCTAGAAATAGAGGGAAGAGAGACAAGGCGTTCGCCATCATCGCTATATTCCTTTCGCTGATCGGGGGAGCGGCACTGATTCTCCTGTCGATTTTTGACACCCTGCGGTACGCTAGGATTCACCAAATATTACTCATGGCTTTCATGTAAGGCCTCCTTCTTTACCCCTCCAAAGTTTATTAACCCCCCTTCTTCTTCTTTTTTTTTTTTTTTTTTTTTTTTTTTTTTTTTTTTTTTGGGAAACGCAAAAAAATATTACATTGGATATGATCTAAATAAACCACGCCGAGAAAATAAAGGATCGTACGTTCTCAGCACGATCTTCGTATGGGCAGAATACTACCGACTCGGGATACATTATCAGCAACACAAAATTATATTCGTGAGCTTTTGGATCAAACTCGCCTTCATCGTTGTTGAGATGGGGCTTTCGATTGGGTTGGTAGTTCTGCGTAAACGAACGAAAGAAGACCAAGCTGCAATCTTAAAGTGGAGTATGGCAATTCCCCCCTTCCCCTTGTCAGTTATATACCCAACAAAAGTTATGGAAGCTAACCAACATCACTACTCTCCCAACCAGTAATCGCCTACATATTCCCCTTCTACATGGTATCCTATGGAGTTGACCTCCTCCCCGCCGTGAGAACCCGCCCCCACATCCCACAAGGTAAACGGATAACAGAAATGGCCAGGCGCTTAACGGAGCCCAGCGGACAACGGCTATTTCTCACATTTCTACACCTACTCTTACACCCTCGCAAACAAATGCTCATTTCGAGCAACAAATCCTTGCCACAGACTCCGTGGGCGATCAGGCAAATATCGAAAAGCCCGCTCACAACCAATCGTCGGACGCCATACAACAGCCTCCAATGGATCACTTGCATGCTCCAGAGGAGAGTTTAGATGTCTAGGCATGACGTGTCGTGACGTGATATGACTTTCCTTTTCCTTTTCCATTCCCCCCCCCCCCCCCCCCTTTTTTTTTTTTTTTTTTTTTAAATAGGAAATGACCAGGATTTGGGGCGATTGGGCGGTACACAGTACAGGGGGCGTTGTTCTAGGCGTATTTGCGATATCTTTTCTTTCACCTTTTGTTTTAATAGAGAGAGGTCTTATAAGAGAGGGGAGGGGACGGGAGGACTTGTCCCTAACTTATATTATTAATGCGTATAGATTCCGCGGTCTCGTTTGGGAGGGCGACTGCATCCCAACACACCCCGCGTTTTCTTCTTCCTGAACATGCTATGCTGTTGCTGCAGCTGGAGCTGTAGGACAATCCTTCGTTTTTCTCGATCTCTACTTTAAGTTCGGTGACTGGGTTATCTATCTCGTTGGAAGACATTGAAATGAAGCCCCTGGGCAAAAGCATTGTTGCGCATGTTTATATTACTCCTCGGGTACTCGGGAATAGTTCTCCTTCTTTTCCTTTCGTGTGTTATTTACTTATTCTCCGATGTCGCTTTTCCGCACTTAGGCCACGCATCTGTTTCCTAAAAAGCGGGAGCGGAAGGCAAGTGCAAAGGAGGATGGCAGATACAATGAAGTAAGAGCTTTGATTTGAGCAGAGAGAAACGAAAACGAACATGAACAATCTACAAAACTCTCTTCGGAGGCATAAAATAAAATCTACATAACCCTATCTAGCATGTCGCTCCCGGCACCCAAAATCAATTGCGCCAGTATCTATCTATCTATCTAACAGAACCAGAACCAGAATCAGAACCAGAACACCACCCCCCCCCCCCCCAACACACACACCCGCCCCGCCCATCTCCATCACGCCACAAGCAACCCCCTAACCCTCTCCACAACGCCATCATCCACCCCAACAGCTCTCAAATATCCTCGAATCCCACCATACCCTTCCTCCAAGAACCGCACGACGTCCTCCGTAAACCCATCCGGGCACGTCGCATATTCCTCCGGCATGCCAATGGCGCGCATCTCCGCGAGCCGCTCCTGCAGCTCCGGAAGCAGCTCGCCCTCCGACTTTCGGTAGTCGCTTGCTATTGCCGAGAGAGGGATTTGGGGGCTTGTGCCTGTGCCTGTGCCTGTGCCTGTATCTGGATCTGCAGCTGGAGCTGGAGCTGGAGCTGTGTCTGCATCGGGACCCAACTTGGAAATGTCCCCCTGGACGTGTCCATATCTACCCCCATCACCACCTAATCCCTCCCCAGTGTTGTTATTATTATTACTGTCGCTGTCGTCGTCGTCGTCGCTGTCGTCGTCGTTGTTACTCTTCCTGCCATCCCCATCCCCCATCCTCTCCCTCTTCCCCCCATCCTCTCCAGCAGGAGACCCGGCCAATAACAATAGCAGGATTACAACCAATCCGGTCCGGTCCTTGCCCTGCGTGCAGTGCACGAGTGTCGGGTACACCGCAGGGTTGCCCAGGTGTTCGAACAGTTCCTTGATCTCAGCCTGGCTGGCTGTGAGCGTATCGTGCGCCAGCCCCTTGAGGCCGCGGGGCACCATGGCCTGCTCGACCACGAGCTTTGTGGCGGCGTTGCGGTAACCGGACGCGAGCAGGACGATGGCCTTTCTAGACGTTTTATGTGTATTAAGTTAAAAAATAGGATAGGTAGATGGGTAATAAAATACAATAAATATATAGAAGTAAGTAAAAGTGCCTGCTCACAGCAAGTTGAACCAACTCAGGCGCCACAGCAATAGCTTCTCCAGACCCCAGCCCGCCAGACTGATCATAATCCGGCGCACGCCGGGGAGCTGGACGAGGTGTTCATCGTTCGCTGTGGGCTGGGTTTGAACAACTGGCGTGGGCCCATCTTTCGGCCTGTTCGGCCTGCTCGGCTGAGAAGCCAGGTGTCTGTTGGCAGCAATATTATGCTCTGTGCTAGAAGTATAGGTTTCCATTAGCATCAACGTACGTTTACTTTTTTTTTTTTTTTTTTTTTTTTTTTTTTTTTGGCTGGGTAGACGGTTTTCATCCCCCGGGCCCCCTGTACTTACGTTGACCTGAGATCTATCACGGAAGCTAGATGGAGCTCCTCTGCTAAACGGTGGCGGTCTGCTTCTGAAGCATTGTCGAGCTGTGAAATGGAAAATTAGCGATGGTTTGGGGAGCGGAAATGGAATAAAGAAACTCTGAGCATTGGGAAGCCCGGATTGTAAGGGATGCCCGGTAAACCAGCGCAGGATAAATACATATATCAGGAAGACGGGCACCGTAGGAATGAGCAAAGGGATGAAGAAGGAAGATCTGGATAGAATTTATCCCGTTATTACCCTTGCGCTTCGGAATAAAACACCCTCTCTCATCACCCTAAAGAGGAACAGAGAAAAGTATTAGAATGCCTCAAGGCTGAGGTATATACATATCTATAAATCCATATAGATAGGATCATCGATACATCTCTTGTACAAGTTATACAAGTGAGGGGTCAGAGGGAACTGTCTTTCCCATACCGTGTTCCACATAATTGATTGACATATGAACCCACATCCCGGAAATTCAGAATACTCTCAAACCGGAGGTCCGGGGAATGAATTCGAACGGCGGGTTTGACGGTGGCAGCATCACTGTTTCTGGCGATATCAATATTCGCGTTTAAAGCCCGTGGGATAGGCTCGTGGGGACTCATTTGCGCCGAGGATATCTCTCTTATATGTTCTTTTCTTTGGATCCTCTTTTCTTTTCATTTCTTTCCTATGGCTTTTTCCCTTTTTAGACACTTAATTACTTTAGCAACACCATCAATTGGAGTATGTTACGGTTCGATTGCCAACGTTATATTGAGAAGAACATGTTGCGATTGGATGTGTGTGGTGGCGTCTATCTCGCAGGGCTGGTTGAAACATGAGTAACTACGGAGTAGAGGAACTCGCAACGTCATTTCAAGATGGTCAAATACTTACTGCAGCTGCCGCTTACAGGTGTCCATCCGCTTCGCTCCAACCCTGACTGTTCAATCAACGGGTTGTTTTGGTATGCGCAATAATTGAAAAAGATTCTCTCAACAATTTCAAGTTCCCAACACTGTAACTTAGAAGTTGCTGTTTTGATGCATATGAATTCCAAGCATTTCCTTCTGGCAACGCCACATGTTGTTTATATAAAGGCTGCGCAACTTCTTAACCTTCCCTGCGACGCAGTTGAGTTCAGCTGCTGGCGAAGTACGAAGTTAATCCGCTGGGATGGTGAATCTTCTATTATTGTTGCAGGAGCTAGCTACTATTTAACTATATCTACAGAAGATGAGCTAGAAACTGCTTGGCCGGCTTTCCCTCTATTGTTTCCCTTCTTCAGATTAGTCCTTGCCTCCTTTTCTTTTTCTTTTTTTCTTTTAGAAGGATTATTGATGTAGCTATGAACAAAAGCCAATCACATCTGATAGTATATCTAAACCAAAGAGAGTAAAGTCATATGCTCAAATCAATCCTGACCAGAGGATCTGAGAAGGAACATGAGATTTTCATACATTCTTCAAATTCTTCAACTTTGACTTTCAATTACACAATAGTTATATATCTTTGAGATTTGTGAATCATCTTAGATTGTAGCTAAAGAGAAGAAGAATATAAATATATAATTTTCATATGAAAAAAAATTAATATTTAATATAGATGTATTTTGTTGAAAATAGTCACTTTATTTTTGATTGAAATCAAGTAAATAGTAAATTGTTCCTGTGCTTAAAAATAAAATGGATTGACTTTGAGATGATACTTTATATCTAAGAAATGGGAATATGAAAATAAAAATTGATACCATTGCAAGAATATTGATTTCTCTAGATTTCAAGGTGATACAGAGTTGCTGAATAGATGTTGATTTGCTTTACAGGATAATTGCACATCATGTGATATGATTATTTGTTAGGGGGTACTACTATTAGGCCACTAGGGCAAAAGATCTCAATCACCATCAGCGCCGTGGTGGTATAGAGGGTACGAATCACCCAATCCAATCCCCCCAACAAAAACAGCAATTATCCTGCGAAGCGTCTGAGCTTGCTGAGATAACATCATCCTTTCCATTTCCAGCACGGTCACATGACATGTGGCATCTTGGCGCTCAGCCGGGAACAACCTAATTCCGACGAGTTTAAAGAACGGCGCTTCACTGAGTGTCATTCATTATACAGCTCCAAATGTTTCGGCAACATCTGGGAACTTACCTGGGAGACTGTTGTACATTACCCTAATTCAGTGGTTAGGTTATCTTCGGTTTCTTACCCGCCCTCATGCACGGGCACACCAGTCTTCCTCATTGCTCAGAGGGTACCATTTATGAGGTGAGCAGATTCAATGACAGTTTAACAATTGAGATCAATCCCACAAAGATCAAGTTTATCAAAATGCTGAAAACATCAGAGATGTCATCAATATTCCATGTTAACTATGATGGCATGCCTCACATTCTGAAAGTTGTATGTGCCTTGATAGTCAGTGCATCTCAAACACCAGCTCTGACCCTGTCTAGTTCCATAATAATGAAGATGCTGGGTATGCTGATGACGGGTTCCATGACTTGAATTGAGCTTGCTGTGAAATTCAGGCTTATTACAGCCTCAAGCAATCTGGTATATGCAATGGGGGCTATGTGTCACAGTTTTATGGATACATATTATCCTTGCATCCAACTGCTCTTGCTTCTCATCTGAATGTCTTTCAACAGAATGCTGGCCTTCCAAGTGTAATTTTGATTGAATATCTGTCAAACCCTCTGGAAATGAACTGTGTCACCCACAGCAAAGAGTGAATGGCCAAGGCAGTTAAAGGCATTCAACAGATACATTCAGCATTGATTGAGCACAATGACCTTTATTCCAAAAACATTATGATTGTTTCTGGTAATCTGGAAAGAGTTGTGATTTTGATGTTGCAATTACTTACCTTGATAGCTCCTACATTGGTGATAGGGAGTGTGGCTGGATTGAGATTGAAACTAGGCAGGTTGAGAGTGTTGAGGTGAAACTTGTCAGTGCCTCATGATGTTCACTCCTTGTTTTCTTGCCACTGACAGATTATACAGGCAGATGACCAGAAACAGGGTCTCCCCCTGAATACAAAATATTACTAGGATGACGGTTTGTCCACACACGCATGCAGACCGACGCAAAGCGCATCACACCTTTCCGATAATGGGGAACCATGGGAGTATGTACCTGTCTATAGTTAAATCCTTAGTCAAGTCTCACGAACAACAAGCGATTTGTGGACTAAGCTATACATGATTTGCACCTCTCCTCCTTACAATCTTTCCAGTCAAACCCCCATTTTCATGACACCTTTGAGTCTCCTGGACAGCGGTTGGGGGAAAAATTCGAGAGTACTGCTGGCTTGGAAAAGGGTGATATTTGATCAGAAGTTGTTGGTAATTTGAGCTGCATCGTCTATGCTGTTGGTTGCTTGAGATTGGCAAGATCCGTGCACGATCCTGAGCGAATCGATAACACTGTCATCCCTGCACCGACATGGTATCTGGGACTCGCGGATTGTTTTGCGATAAAGTGATTTGAAGTATTTTGCGTTTACTTTATCACCAGGTACGGAGGCGTGGAAAGTATGCTCTTGTGTACGCGTTAGCTTGTTCAGAGGTGCTTATTCTTTAGGGCCAAAGCCTCTATACATTGCGGGAGCGGGCCGGAGCAATTTAACCCTCAACTTCAACATCGATTTTTAGCCTGTCCAAGGACCTCCGCAGACAGAGGATCAAATTCTATTAATAGTGAAGCTGCGCATGCGGGCGGAAGTGCCTTGGGTGCTGTGGAGCCTATGGTAAACGTCATTTTCATTTTCGAGTTTACGTTGCTGCGTTCAACGCCCTTTGAGATATTGTGACAGAAGATGGATATTAAAGGCTGCCTCAACTTTCCCTTGTATAGAGAGGGCGACAGTTCGCGTCTGGGCCGTGGTCTCTGGAGAGCTGTTCTCGGAAAAGAGCATGAAACTCCGCTGGCTGGTTCCATCTCTTAAGGTGAGCTAGATAGCTGGGGAAAGAGGTGTCGAGCGGATTCGGTGTTGGATTGTTGTTGGCAAAAGTCAAGTTCAGATTGTGATATGTCAAAAATCTATGTAAGGGGGAATCTGATCAATTGCCGAACAGATTCTTTCTAGATGAGTTGGCATCCATATGTTGTAGACACTCCTCGTGAATTTGTATACCGCCCGTTTCTGCTTGCCATCTTGTTCCGTGAAATCAAATTTGCGAATCGGGTGGCGGTAGAAAGCGGTTCTGTCTGCTCCAAGAACAGCATAATGGCCATATATCCTCACTGCTGTGTGGTCATGCGAGATTGAAAATTGCGACAATCCCTCAACCACTTTTTCGACATAACTCAACAATTGCTCTCACTGCAATAGCTGCGCTGTGGGCACTTGACCTCACATATTAGGAATGCAAAGCAGATGGATGCTGGATAGTGTAAAATGCGGCCAATGAAGTCGAACTTCTCACGGGGTCTGGCCGGATGAGTCAGCGACCCGTCAGTGGCCGGCCCTACGTCACCGACAGCGTTCGAACCAGACATCGAGATTATATCAAGTTTGCCTCCAAACTCTCCGCGACAGCGACCTCAGATGCGAGAATGGTCAACCGAAAACTCTCTCCGCTGGCCGATACACCAGCCGTCTCAGCGTCTATCACATCTATTCCGATCCCATCTGACCCGATTCGGAGTCATGTTGGCTCCCTCTTCCAAAACTACAACCTCTGTGTTGCATCCACTCCGTTGAAGAAGTTGTGGGCACCGCCATGTCTGCCGCTATGATTCCCCAGGTCCGGCATCGACCGGATGCTGATGAGAGCCTTGGTTCGTCTTTCCGATTTCCTGGTTTTCTTGCAGCGTTTATCGTCACCCAACCTAACTAACATCACTTTTGCAAAGCGTCTTCGGCGGCAATGCATGTAGCTCGTTCCCGACCACTAGTGCCAAATTCCGAAAAGAGCCACAAGATTAATCGCACTGGTGAGTATACTGACGATCCCGGTTCGAGCAACCTGAACTCTCTTAACACATTATGATTCGCAGCTTCACACCGAACCATGAGCCCACCTAGCTATCTAGACCCAGCTAAACTTCACTCTGGCGACCGAGAATTGGCCTCAGCCGGTGCTGCTGCCAGCTTAGCACATGCAGGATACACGACTCACCAAATAAACAAAGTGGAGACCGAGCACCCTTTGAGAAACCCAGAGCTTACTGCTGCGAGCTGCCAGGCTGCATCTCAAGCAGGGAGGTCACAGGCAGTTAGGAATGCTAAAACATCAGAGCAGAAGCATATAAGCCACGAGAATAAGAGCGATGCTGGGGCGATGCTTGCGGCAACGGACGCGATATCCCATAGCCGCAAGAGAGCTGTGTCAGCTCCTGCAGTGTCCAGCGACGGAAATCACTCATCCCATGCCATGACCGCTGCTTCAGCATCCCACAAAATGTTTTCCGGATCGGCACCAGTGCGCGGAGATTCCAAGGTTGAGACCCCGTTGGACGCCCGTAAGGTCCATGCAACCGCCATGGCAAATATCCGCCGTGAGTTCCAACCTGAGAGAAACGGCAGCCTACACAAACAAGCGGTGGAGGTGGCACGGCAGATGTTCTCAACCGCGCCCCAGGCGGATGCTGCTGCGACTTCCATATATTCGCGCCGTCGTCGGGAACCAAAACCGTTGGCACGTCCGCTAACGTTGCATGAAACAGCTCAAAAATTAGCGTCGGAGAGATTAGCCACGATGGATGATCAACACAGGGCTTTCCGAGATTACTATAGTGCAGCGATCCCACCCAGACGCCAGCGCTCTTTCTATTCGAGATTCAGGAAGCGCGCTGCCAGCGACAGCGGTCTGGTAGACATAGACAATGAACAATCCGTCAAGGCCCGGCCGCGAATGACAACCTTGCAGAGTCGAAAAGACAAGGCATATGCTGAAAAAAGGGCGCGTGACCATGAGTCCCTGATGAAAGCTGCGAGGAAGAATGCAGACGCTACACTGGACGATGTTGATCGAAGAATTTACGAGTCCACAGGAAGATCACAATCTCGCGTGGTAGACAAAGCAAAAACCCTCACAGTTGATGATGAGGATTTAGTTCCTGTCCCTATCGGTGCAGGACAGTTTGTCGCCCAGGAGGAGGTTGACCGCCTTGCAAAATCGAAAACCAAACCTGCCGTCGATGACGTCATGAGAAGACTTGAGGAACAGCAGGCCAAAGTGATAGAGGAAGAGCTTGACGAGCGGGAAGCCATTCGCCAGCAAGGATTGGAGAAAGAGCGGGAAGAAGAAGCAAGGAGGTCCGTACAAGAAGCAAAAGGTCGGGGTTTAATATCCATCCTATCTATCGCTTTACCCTGAATTGGCTTACTGACAGTACATGACAGAAGATGAAAAGAGAAGCATCAAGAGGCCAAAAGGTACCAAAAAGATTTTAGATCGCCTCAGCAAGCCCTTAGGAGTCGACTTATTCCGACGCAAATCATCCAAGGCCCGCTGCAAAGTTCCAGCCAAAGACGAGGAGGACGCGGCTTCGGGTGCCCCGACTGATCACCAAACTCAGCAGAATGTAGAAGTGGACGGCTGGGCTCAAGTTCCCGAGAAACAAAGTCCTCCAATATCCCATACTCCCACACATAGCGCGGGAGAAGCGTCCCAATCCATATTGTTAGAACCGCCGCGCGAAAGTCTCTCCCGGCAGCCAACCACTGCTTCCAACAAATCACAGTCAGGCGTCTCTGAAAAATCCAGTTCGCAATCGAAGTTACAGTCCAGGAAGAAGCGAGACGGCAAGGAGGTGGAGCCCACACCATCCGGTGAGTTAGGCAATATTAACGGCTCTGAACCGGCGGAGGAAAGCACGAAACGAAAAACTGCACCCGCCACAGCCCGCGCCACCACAGCTCCTATGGTGGTATCGGTGAATGGAAGAAAGGCGCCAGATAACGGGCCTGCGTATATGGAGGCGAGGCCAGCTCTGCCTCAATGGAGCTCATCTATAGAAAGCCCACGAGCGGTACGCGAGCAGCAGCAGGATCATGGTGGAGGCCTATCGAGAAGGCTTTCGATGAAGGCCAGATGGAATCTCCGCCTGTTCGGTAAATCATCACGGAGAACTGCCTCGGACGGCACTCAGGACTCCTTCGAGGTGCAGCGCGAACGTGGCATTGCTCAAAGAGGCGCGCCAGCAACTACTGCGGGTGGGATGGAAGTCCCCCCCGAACCGCTTCGCACCGTACCCTCGCAGAACTCGTCGGTGAATACGCCAACAAATCCGTCGAAGTTTACAGAGAACCTGTGATTTTATTTTCCTTTTTCCTTTTTCCTTTTTCTCTTTTCATTTTTTTTTTTATTCATTTATTTAAATTATTTAATTTTGTTTTCTCGAAATTTTGAACGTGAACACGGAACATACATTGTTCAACCTTGTTCATATTTGGAGTGACATATCTCGTTTTCTATCTGCGCACAATATGGGAGTCGGCTCTTATCGTCGTATATTTTCTATTCATTTCACTCTGCATTTGTTTGCTCCTACATATCTGGTCATAGCATGATATCAACGCTCATCATCGCTGCCCTCTCTTTTCTGCATTCTTCTTGAAAAACTTCAAGGCCTTTATGGCATGCTTCTTTTTTTCTTATTACATTGTCCCCCATTCTCAAATCACCTATCCACTCTCTAATATATCTGCTGTCATAATCAAGTTTGGAAATGATTCTTTTTCTTTTTCTTTTTCTTTTTCTTTTCTTTTCTTTTCTTTCTTTCTTTCTTTCTTTCTTTTTTTCTTTTTTTTTTTTTTTTGAAATACCGCATTGGCAGCTGAGTGCATTGGAAAATGAGATTTGCAAAAAAGCTTTAAACTCACGGCGAGACACTTCAGTTATCGCTTGTATATGGGCTGTTTTATTTGATACTTAATTCACATGAGAGCAGAGAAAACGGAACGGGAGAATGAGTGCGCGTGGCATGTCTACCAACTCTAAAGTGCCTAATCACAGGTTCACACTGGCTCTTCATTCAGATCATAGTATGGTATAGTATGGATGTGAAGGGGGATTAAAACAAAGTCGATGGATTACAGATGCTTGTCATACTCGATTTTTTTTTTACACCATGGGCTATGCTGGAGTTAGCGGCGTTAATATTCGCTTTATTACTTTTCCTCCGCCAAAAAATATACGTAAGTTGGGCTGAATGATTGCAGGTCTGCAGGATGGATTATACGCTACCCTCTGCGTCTATCATAATGTAATAAGAAGCTGTTAAGGGGAAATTATATATATTGTTTTTAGCCTGGCTTAAGACAGTGACCAGGTTGTTTTCATTGCATTTCGAGTTCTGGTTTTTGAGATGGTTTGGCCAAACCAACCGACCTTCTTTGATATCATCTCAAGTAAAATAACTTGCCGGGTCTAGTGTCATTATATGTGCCAATGTATTCCCCACCCGCCGGCACCAGCAAGATACCCTCATGCCATTTCATTAGACCGATTCTCCGACGAACTCCTGAGCCAGGTTTCTTATCCAATAACCAAGACCTGTTGGAACAGTAGATAATATAGACCCATGAACATCTTTGTGGTCCCATTTATCGTTTGAGCATCGCTGCCCGCGAAGTTGGCCCGACCTAACCCTAGATAGATTATTGAACTTGCTCATACAGCAATTCTACACGCCATTCATTAATAAAGAAATCATGGCGGAACCTCAACTCGGCCCCATAGTTCCAAACAAACCTGCCATCCCACCCACCCGCAAACCTTTGCACGGGAGAACAATCACCCTGGAACCGCTCACCGCGGCACATTCTGACTCCCTCTTCTCCTGCCTGGGCGGCGCAGACAATGCGACACTGTGGGATTACATGCCGGATGGGCCCTTCACGTCGAAGGCCGACTTCGACAATTTCATCCACTACGCCGCCACATCTGAGGACCGGCTCTTCTTCAGCGTCATGGACCGCACCGGCCTCCAGGACGCCTACAGCGGCAAGGCAGTTGGCTTTCTGAGCCTGTTTCGCATCGATGTGAAGAATCGCGCCGTAGAGATCGGCTTTGTTACCTTCTCCCGCATGTTGCAGCGGACCACTGCTGCGACGGAGGTTTTCTACCTCATTCTTGCATTTGTGTTTGACGAGTTGCATTTCCGCAGATGCGAGTGGAAGTGCAATGACTTGAACGTCCCGTCAAAACGTGCCGCGACGCGGCTAGGGTTTCTCTTTGAGGGGGTTTTCAGGAAGCATATGATTGTGAAAGGGCGCAACCGTGACTCGGCGTGGTTTTCGATTGTTGATGAGGAGTGGAAGGGAGGGGTTAAGGGGGCTCTTGAAAAGTGGCTGGATGATGACAATTTTGATGCTGATGGAAGACAGAAGAAGGATCTGGTGAGTATTAGACTGGGGAAGTAGGCGATTCCTCTCGAATACTGTGCTTTGATAATCGGTGAGCATGTCGCCATATATGCTTTTTTACTGTTTATAGGTTATTTCGATTCAAAAGAACCAAAAAATCTCCCATTTAAGATGGAGTCGTTTTTTCGCTTCCGATTTGCAGTTCCGTTAGTTACTACTGGCGAATTAGCAGATTTTGTTATATAATAACGATCGTTCTCACTAAATTCTTTCGTTCGGCTTTTTCAAGTGGACTCAACTCGCCTCATAACTTGCGGAAACGAAGTTACCCTATAAGTTTGACTGGGAGACAATTTCTGAGATGCGATATCGAACATCTAGAGCCTTATTGGGCCCAATATGCTCAAGCGGACATCTATATCTGGTTTCCGTCGCCGAACCGATGCCCACACCACGAATCGAAAGTCTACGGCTCCAACACCTGGCTACGGAGAACTGATTTCTCCATACCAGTAGCTATGGAGGGTGCCCAATCGTTTGTCATGAAGTCACCAGCCCAATAGCAGAACCTGGGTTATGCACCGATCTTGATATCCAAGTCAAGCTGTGAAATTCACAAAATATAAAATTTTCGGATGAGCTTTGCCACCGTTTTCCTGGCGTAGGAAGCCACATTGCTAGTCGTCATGATAATTGCAATGCCCCTTATCAAGGAACTTGCTGCCCTTAGCTTGCCTTGCCATCCCTATCACAGCCAGCTATGCTCTCTACGTCTGCAAGGACCTCATTACGATGAGGGGTTTCAATCGTCGGAACGGGGGAGGTGTCCAGCTACTGGTTACATTTCTTCCCCGCGTGAGACTACGCATCCAGCGTCGCCGGGGATGCATCGATATTTACCTGGCGAGCTGATCAACAGGGCGTGCAGTACAGCGAATTGGCACGCGTGGTGATGGAGCGCACCAGCGCATCCTGGGAGGATGTTGAAGCTATCGGAAAACTTACCAGGGAGTACGGCTACGCTACCTACGGGATCCCGGTCTGCGAAGAGGATCTACGTGAGAGTGTTCACGACCCGTGCAGTGCAGATGATCAGGCCGGGTATGAACAAGTCGTGATCTTAAAGGAAGGGCGTCCACCCTGATCTGTCGCGCGCCTGGATTCCCCGATACACCTCAGTGGCTGCACCGTTTGTCCCACGGTGACTCGGGATCAATCACATCCCCCCCGAGTTCGGCCAACACCTGTATTTCACCGACGGCGAATACATGAGCAGACTTCGGGCTGTCTCGGGATTTCCTTGCTCAATCGCAGTCTGCGCAGTCTTCTCAGCCCAACCAATATCTCCGCGCGACTGATCCTCAAATCCCATCAGCATACCCGCCATGATGCGGAGGAACCTTTTCGAATCGGAGCACATAGTACAGAACTCGCTTAAACAGGCGACTCGCGAACCGGGACGCCTCATGCAACCCATAATCCCACTTCAGGAAGATACTTGATGCGCATTCGCAAACCCGCGCTGCTGAGGTGCCGGAGATGGGACGTGCCGTGACAGAACCAGGGGAACCAGATCAATGGTGCAGGTATGTGCGAGTGTGAAATGGATAAAACTTGCAAATATAGTATCTTAAGATGGGTTCTCCCACCTTAAGGTTTGATCCTTTGGTGTAGCGATAGACTACCCACAGCGAGGAAACGGCCAATTGTTTAGTTGGCCTTGACCCTGATGTGTCGCCTAACGAGCAACAGCAGCCGTTGAGGCGACGAGCGTTACAGAGAGTTTACCCCATAGTATAAAATAGATCAGAATAGAATTTGTACTAGCATTGAAATAATTTCTGGCCTCGGTCAGTTTGACACCTGGCTGAAGTATCATGCAATCAACTCCGTCGAACTCACGCTGGGTAACTAACTACTAGTATCCTTCAAGAGAGTAGTTTGGTGGTTACCAGAGAACATTGGCTCATCTTAGGGAAGAGTTTCCACCGTGCAATCGAATAGCTTCAATTTGGAATATCCACAGAAACCTAATTATTCATTCTTCTGGAATGGATCCATCGGAAACTTCTTCGTGCTTGTTGTCCCCACGGCTCCAGCACCAGCATACGCTGGCCCCGCCCCTCCCGTTCGCTCAGAATGTTCCACTTTTCAAATTCGTTAGCTTTGTCCAGGCAATTGGCCAGGGCGCGAGTGTCTCGGTCGGTTCGTCCATACGCCTGGGCTCTCAAATAGCCCATCTGAGTCCTTATCCAAACAGGATGTATTGACTGTTGTCGCCCTGGCACCTTTCAAAAGCAGTCATTGTCATTGCATCGTGGATCTGCACATCAACATGTTGCATTCTCTGAGTCCTGTCGTCACTTTCTGTAGTGGCCAAGCAGTGAAATACAAGTTAACCCAAGGCAAGACGAACATAAAACGCATGCATATGGAAAAGGATTTGGTAGCCGGGGGCTTTATTGGCCAAGATGCAATAATGTGAGGTCAACTGTCGCACAACATCAGACCGTAATCTGTATTTGCCATTTGCTCTGATATTTAGTTATGATTTCGACCCGAGGCTTGGGGCTGAGCCGATCAAAGAAGGGTTCATGCCTGAAACAAGGATATTCCCAACGTTGAATTTCGAACTACCCGCGATTTGATTTAGCCGCCTGCAAAGATCCTGGCTTGTTTGCGGAAAACTCACGCCGTGGGTGCTTGAACTACTTACTATATACACAACTGGGCATCTCTGTATTTGGGTTCTTCCTCCAAACAGCACAGAACACATCTCGGAGCCGATTATGCGTTATATGTTCGATTGACCTTCAGCGATTGGTCGTCTTCTCGGTCCTCTACGAATATAATATGGGGCTGCCCGTATTCTCCTGGCTCCAGCGAGCTCTGCAACGTCTTTCCCGTGTCCCAGAGCATCAGGCGAAGCAAGGTCAAGATATCGCGACTTCGACAGATGACTTCCGCCGGACCATGGGCGCCGGTAAATGCACCGTGACCTGGGTATCCGGGCAGCTGAACATTCCCTGCCCTTGTTCCAATGGCATTTTCGAAGTTCCTTTTCCGACTGATAACTAGTGTTCAATGCCGGCTATGCGCTCATGCTTTGTCGAACCATGAGGACTTTGACTTCATTGTTCCTCCACAAAAGGCAACGGCTCCCCAAACATTTCAACAAAATATCCAACTACAGACTGTACCGGAGAGGGATCTAGACAGTGATCACGCTCAATTAAACAACCCCGGACCCCCCGACATAAATTCGCTTGAAGACGAGTCTCCTCGGATATCTCGCGATGTAACGGTAAGAGCCTTGTGGAAACGGGTGAAGGAGACTGGAGTCGTTCATATTCGTGGTACTCCAGCCAGCGGTAAATCTAATTTGGCTCGCCTCCTCCGCCGCCATGTTGCGAAAATATCAGAAATGCCGGTTATTAGCCTAAGCTGGCCGATGGACTTCCCCCAAAATTTGCCTACAAACGCCATGTACTACAAGCTATTGAACGCCATAACTGTGAGGCCTCTTGATCTGGATGATTGGCTGGAAAAGCGCGTTCTCCTTATTATCGATGAGGCGCAAGGCTCATATCCATATACATCTTTCTGGAATGACTTCATAAAGTTCATTTCACCCGGTCTTGGCCCTTGCGTCGCCATGTTCTCATCTTACGGTTCGCCGTCTGGCCGTCCACTTGACGAGCAAACGCCTACCCCCATTCTACTTCTCCCATCCCAACGAATATCACTTCTGCGTACCCCTATTAATCCTGACGTCGGATTGTACTTTTCACTTGAGGAGTACCACAATGTAGTCCGTGCTGTGTGCAAATACTACGGACAGGACGGTCAGCAGTTCTTGCTCTGCGAAAACCTAAAAATTTTCATCTGGGAAATTACTTGTGGGCATCCGTCAGCTGTCAGGTCACTCCTTGATGGATTGGCTTGTGCTGATGTATGTATACCTACTCCTGCTCGGGTTATGTACATGTCACTGATCAACAGTATTAGGCTTTCCGCGAATACCGCAAACAATCCACTGAGATCACTCTTGAAGCTGCCCGGGAATTTCTCTCGGATGATGCGTCTTTTCTCAACTGTCTTGAGAACAGCAAAATGCACGGCTTCTGTCGGGGACTACCAGCAAAATATATGCTCCAAACAAACCCATCTGTTTCCCAATTCCTTCGTGAAATCGTTGTGGATTTAGTGTCAACTGATGACCCCAATTCGAATCCTGCGCTTAATACGTGTTATCGCAAAGGATGGCTTCAAGCTGAGCTCTTGGAAGAAAACAAGCCAATCTACATATTCTCGACCGGTATTCATCGAAGGTGAAAAAAAATCCGCACCCATTGCAAATGTAATTTTAGTGACCCATGTATGACATATAGATATATTGAACATCTCCTCTCCATTGACACTCCACCTTTCCCCTTTCATCTTTTCCCCACTATTGAGGATTTGAGTTTCGCCGCTATCCGGGAATTCAAGCCCGCTGGATTAAGGGTAGATGGCTCAGCTTTTACACCAGCTACCCGTCCCCTCGAAGCTACTTTCCAGAATGAATTCTACCGCGCTTTCTATGAGCTCCTCGGGAAAAGATTATATCTTTCTTCTGAATGGACAGGGACAGCGAAGGGAGGGCGTGTGGATTTTCAGGTCAGGGGGACTCGTTGGGCGATCGAAATACTACGCGATGGGGACAATATCGATGAACATGTCGCCAGGTTCCAAACCGGGGGTAGATACTTTCCTTGGCTCCAGGCCCAAGAGATACAAGAGTACATCATTCTAGACTTCCGGAGGACGCAGCCACCCAAAAAGCCAAGTAAGAATCCACCTTCAGGCTCTTTCTATTTTTTTTTTATTTTTTTTTTTTTATTTACTATTATTATTATTCTTCTTCTTCTTCTTCTTTGTTGCGTATTGAAATAGTTCAATTTTCTAACCCACCCGATTTAGGCTATAACCGCGTATTCTATGTTATATTTTCCGAAGACTATACGATGTGTCAGCTGTTTAACTCGAAACTGGATCGTATTGGGGATTCTGTTGCGCTTCTGGCGTAAGCAACAAATGGTAAAATTACGATTTTTTTTTTTTATCAGGGCTTCTTAGCAAAGTGGGTTACGTTTGATCCTTTACTATCTGCCCATCAAAAAACTAGCCATTACAGAACTCGAATTCCCCATACATCACACCTATCATTTCTCATGCTATTCCGTTCCAGCTGGATATGAAAGACGAGCATGAACGTGTCTTCGAAACATTGCTTTTGATACCCCAACGCTTAAGTAGTATTTTTTTCCTCTCATCATCTTTTTTTTGCCTTTTATTCCTTTGTTTCAGCGTAGCATCCGTTTTATATTTGAAAAAGCAAAGCCTTTAATGCATAATCGCGTTTCGCCTAGGTCTTCTCTAGGGTTTCAATTTAGGTCTTGCTAACAAAAGATGCGCCCCCTTCTTACGGCATATGCGCATATAACCAAATACCTAGATTATAGATTTAGGAGAAATTTTTCCAATATATAACAAGCAGTCCCACTCGTATTCTCAAGACAGCTACATAGCATTACCTACAGCCTCTATCGCTTAGAAACCTAAAATTCGGGTTCTTGTTATTTACTTCCATATTTGCCGGGATAGCGTTGGCTAGAAATCCCTAACCCTCAAGGCAAGTCCGCATGTTATCGATCATCGATCTACCCAAGACGAATGAGGAGGCATTTCCTTAGTTTGCCAATTCGTCTCTATTAGGCACATACGATGAATCCTTCCCCCCTCCCCCTTCCCAATCCTTCTGATGTTGAAGGACGAGATTAAAATGAGGGAAGTTCATCACGAATCCACTCAGCAATAATTATATAACCAATCGCGCTAATAAAGCTCGTTGTTAGCACTGGCTTCGCATCATTCCTTCTGAATCACCGAACATTGCATATACTTATATACTTACAGGTTCATACAAAAGCTCGCATGCCACAGTGCTGCTGGTATTGATTTCACGAAACCAAGGTTTTCCATGTTTATTTTGACAATATGAGAAGTTCATTTTCAGGCTCCTTTGCAATTTCCTTGTCGGTCTGATCCATCCACCACTCTTTTATGCGTCTTGCTTTGACTAGTACAGTAGTTGCTTCGGATTAGACCTGATTCAAATATTTCATGGGAACTCATGATGGCAAGTATCTTACTGTCTAATATTGCCTCTTCCCATTCTCTCTCCCGCCTAGCTCCCTTGACCGTATCGAGAAAATTTCTATAATCGAACTGTCAGCTAATGCTCTTCTGTGATATTCTGCAAGGCAATGGGGGATGAAGAAATGAAGGAGGATAGGAAAAGAAAGCTTCAGATAGAAAATAGCGCTAATATACCTTAGTAGGAGATTTTTGATCCTCGCTTTCCAGATGGTGCGTCTTTTAACCCGGGGATATAAGTCCTCATATGGAGGAGGACTCTCGTCCGGTATCCACATGATGTATGAGCTATACAGCAAACGAAATTCGCAAAATTTGTGAATAGAGATGGGACGGATATATATAATGATATGGGACAGGGTCAATAATATCTAGATCTGAATGATGTCATTTTAAGGTTAAGCCCTAAACCCTAAGCCACGGCTACACTAACTGGATATGATAGTTATAGATCCAGAATTATACGCTAACCTTCCAGGCGTTGGAGAGAGTTAAACTCAACTGCGAGGAACTATGAAAAGGATCGAGCAGGATACTAATATTTGCTAGTGGAAAGTTTCCTCCTATGACGCCTGCAGTCGCAATATCCGTGGTTAAAAATTTCCGATATTACCCAGCGCGAACTGTATTCGACAAATGTGCGCGACGTAACATATCTTAGAGTACACTAACCTGAGCCTGCTGCAAAATATTCTCCTTGAATAGATTAAGAGGAGAGGCGGAGGAGGGAGGAGGAGGAGGAGGAGAGGAGGAAATCCTTTGGGTTCGGTAATAATTCCGGTTCCATCGCTAGTTACCAATCATCACAACAATGTATTAACAAAAGCTATTAGGTATCGAATCCCTTTTCCTAATCACCGCCTCTGGCTGGCCTCTTCTTGCCGCTGAACTGTCTGCCAGCAGGCCAAAGAACATCTGCGAATGAATCAATCCCTGGTCTTCATTTGAGCTCTCTTTCCCCGCAATAGTTAGTTACATCGGGGATGAATTCCATCCTGCAAACTGCATTCTATTGCTGATAAAAAATCAATCTACGTTCATTCTAATTGCTATCGTGTTGGATATTATATATTATCGTATCCAGCCTGCCCCTGATTTTCTGCACTTAATATAACCAATGAGGACCGAGCTTGCCGTTTCCTCTGGAGTTAGGGGATGAATTGTATCAGTAACTATGAGTGAGCCATTTATTCCTCTCGTTGCGAATATACCGTGCGACTTTACTCCGTGCTAGCCAATATTTGCAATGTGTTAAATACGGCCAATGAGAGGAGGGACAGGTATCTAAATGACTACAGTTGATTTTGGATCATGTGGAGTTGATGAATGTATGTATTTGCCTCTGCCATGACGACCCGGATACAGATGCTCCAATCGCCATCAAACAGATAAATAATTCGTCTCGCGACAGTTAGAATTACCTTTCTATCTACAAAATTTCCCATTTGCCCTATTTGCCTCAAAGCCAAGTCAACTTTATAGACTAACATCTTTATTCTATACGCTACGAGACCTTACGCTACGCAAAAATGGCGATACAAGATGATCTTCCCACTTCTCTGAAGGAATCTGTCGAGTCGTCAAAGGCGGAATACACACAATTGACAAGTCGGGACTGCGAGTTTCAATTCCAATTTTCGGGACCATGAGTTATTCTATTTTTGGTATGCAGTCCCGTACCTAAGTCTATTTGACCCCAATTCTGCAGGTTTCCAATATTGTTATGGTAGTAGAAGTGCTAGATTTCCAAATGCACATGGTAAGATGTGGAACTTGATCTAGTTACCTTGCCATAATAGAGAGTTGGAACCGTTGTACCAAAATATATACATACTGTATTTTGTGCCCAGTGGGCTTTGAAAGTAGATAATTAAAGCGAGATTTGTATCAGCAGCAGAAATGGATGAAAATATAATACAAATGAGATTAATTAGGAAAGGTAGTCCAGGAGTAGAGGAGTGGGAGTGTGAAAATACCCTAGCACTATGCTTTCCCAAAAAGACCCTGAGAGGTTGTCATCTTGCTCCCAAACACAATGAAGCCACCAACTAAGCACATGATACCGCTGAAAATGCATGCTTCAAAAAATCCATGGTACTTGGCAACCAGTGCCCCGTTAACTGGAGGGCCAATCAATATCGCGACAGAACTAATCGCCATTCCCATTCCTAAATAGGTGCCAATGTCCCGGTGGTCTTTAGCACAGACACTGAAGGCTGCGGCAATTCCAGACATTATGGTGCCCGAAGAGAACCCAAACGCAACCGAAAATAGTACCAATGCGGCAGTACTTTCCGTCTCGTTCATACAGGACACGATGACGCCAGTGACGATCGAACCGATCCCGAGTATATTTATTCGGCCGAATTTGTCCGCCAACACACCGGGTATGATCCGTCCCAGAGCGGATGCGCCATTGATAATTGCTAACATATAGGAGGCGAGGGTTGTGTCCATACCCCTACTAACGGCATAGGTGGGTAGAAACCAAATTGGTGTGGAGAAACCGATAAACACGAAAGACGCGCCTATAATGAGAAGGACATACTTGACGTCTTTAAAGGCCGCTTTAACGAAGAAGTCGGTTGTTCTCGGCGGAAGACGGCTCCTGACTGTAATGCATGAGAAGACTAAACAAGGCAGCACGGCAAACCCCATTATCCGAATGGACCATCCGAAGCCAAGAGAAGAGTCGTTTAGCATCTTTGAGAGCGCAATAGGAAATATAACGCCGCCCACTGATGACCCAGAAACAGTGATTCCCAAAGCGGTTGCTCGACGCTTATCAAAATACTGAGATACAGCAGCGATTGCTGGGACCAAGAAGAGCGCCATGAGCGTCCCTATGACGACCCCTTGCGTCAGCATGAAATGCCAATACTCCCGGCATATGCTGACCATAATAACAGAAAAAATGTAGAGGATAGCGGCTGGACGGAGGATCTACTCGCATGTCAGATTTCCGATTTGGGTACAGGGACTTGAGGGAGACATACCCAGCTGCCATACCGATCGAACAATGGTCCTGAAATTGCCCCTGCCGAAAGCTGGAGAAAAGTTGCTAGCGATCCAATCCAAGCGATATCATCCGGAGGCCGATCGTGGAGCTGGTGAGCCAAATAGTATTCTTGAAAAACGCCAAAGGAGTTCGCATAACCCAGGGTGGAACAGAGGATGAAAAATGCCCCTGCGACTACGAGCCACGCTCGGATTCCACCATCTGGTGTTGCTCCAAAGCTCTCGGGAGTCTGTTCACCATCAGCTTTGATTGCCGGTATTGGGGACATTTCATCTTCATTGTTTGAAACCACGGTCTCTGATTCAGCGTCCCTCATTTTAACTCAGGGCGAGGTAGCTAACTGACGCAAGCTATAGGCGGTGGACTGCTGCCGAAGTTTGGCAAAGGTGACGTGCTGCAATCTGGTAACAGACAATCCATCACGAAATCAAATAAAACGATGGAAAGCCTTATATACCCAGAATAATGTGCTGGTATCAATTGTAGATATGGTGTCCAGCTGTTCGGATGTTAGGGCTTCCGTGTCAGGGGAAGTCGGAATCGGCATGTTATCCAATGATATTCCATGGAAGCTCGGTAAATGGCGAAGCATACGGACCAAAAGCGCAAAAGCCGATTTCGGCCCAGAGCTGATCGGAGCTTATAAGATCACATATTTTGATTCATTGGTTTTGCAAATAGGAGGAGTACATCGGAATTGCAATATCGGGAAATTCTCTCCAGGGGCATCTGGTGACAAATCTTTGAGAAACTGGAACGTAGAGCGACAAGGAGCAGACAGCAAACCCGATAGCGAACCCGATAGCGAACCCGATAGCGAACCCGACAGCGAACCCGATAGCGAACCCGACAGCGAACCCGATAGCGAACCCGATAGCGAACCCGATAGCGAACCCGACAGCGAACCCGATAGCGAACCCGACAGCGAACCCGACAGCGAACCAAGGATGGCCGGCCAAGAACGGAAGAAGCGAAGGCCTGCTGTGTATGTATTATAGAAGACCGGGATTTGTGTAGCTCTTTAATAACAAACATCATACAGTTCTTGCGCTCTCTGCAGACGGCGTAAAATTCGATGTAATAGGCAAACTCCCTGTGGAAACTGTGTGCGTTCCAAGAGCGGTCACTGTGTTTATGGCGACGAGCCACTCGGAACTCCATTACGCAATCTTGCACCGGCTCAAGGATCACGGAAGCAAGTCCATGTATTGCCTGCTTCCGAGTCTCCTAGTGTTGGAAGTGACTCGACGACAGTAAGTCGAGTGGTAGGGTCGATAGTGGCAAGCTCAGCAACCCCCTTGACTGCTGCTTCTCAGCCATCCCATGAAGTGGAGCACTTGAAGAACAGGGTTAGATTACTTGAAGAGCATTTATCCCAAGCAGCTGCGAAGGCTGCGGCATCTCCGAATTCCACCTCAACTCCAGCTTTAAACATAGAAACAACATCGTCATCCCTCGCAGGAACATTCTCTGTTCGTCGCGAAAGCCATGCACCGGGAGGAACACCAACTATCAATCGCGGTATCTTTCATAAAAGTCGCCTATTTGGACAGAGTCATTGGGCTAATGGGATGGTACAGGTCAGTTGACTCTACCCAGTAGCGATAGGGAAGCGAAGTGAGAAGAAATTTTTTCTAAAGTACAGGAATAGCTCCTTCAAGGCCTTCTCGAGATAATCGAACCACATATACAGAATAGATCCAGACTCGCTTCCGGCCTACAGAGGTGTAAACTCCTAGCAAAGATCATAAAGGCGCAGTTGGCACCTCCGTGGCCAGTACCACCAACATCCGATTTACCACCAAAAGCCCTCGCCGACAAGCTCCTGGACTGCTATCTGCGAACCACAGAGACGATATATCGAATCCTCCATATCCCCACGTTCAAAAAGGATTATGACGAGGTATGGCTAAACGACAAAACTCCGGACACAGCGTTCCTCGTCCAACTTAAGCTGGTACTCGCCATCGGGGCTACCACATATGACGAAAAATTCTCCCTGCGCGCTTCAGCCATTAGATGGGTCCATGAGGCCCAAACGTGGCTTGCAGAACCAGAATTTAAAGCAAGACTAAGCCTCCAAGTACTGCAGACTAATATCCTGCTGCTTATCGCTCGGCAAACGGCAAGCGTTGGTGCAAGTATGATCTGGATTTCAGCAGGCTCTCTCATTCGAAACGCAATGTATATTGGGTTGCATCGGGATGCCGCATGTTTGCCGGAAGGGACAGTTTTTTCTATCGAGATGCGCCGGAGACTGTGGAACACCATCTTAGAAATAGCTCTTCAATCGAGCCTAGACTCCGGCGCGGCCCCTCTCATTTCACTGGGAAGCTTTGATACAGAACCACCTCGCAACTTTAATGACAATCAATTGATGCTTGGGAATCCGCTTCTAGCATCAGATGATACCTTCACCCAAATGTCTGTTGCCATCGCCCTCCGTAAAACATTTCCAATTCGCCTTGCGGTTACCGAATTTTTGAATAATTTTCAATCCGCTAGTTCATACGAGGAAACGCTTCAGCTCGATGGCGCATTGAGGGAATCATATAAAGAGCTGTGTCGTACACTTCAAGGTCTTGACTCAGCCGCAGGGTCCTCCCCCTCTCGATTCCAAATCCAGGTGGTAGACTTCATCATGCATCGCTATTTCTTGGCTCTTCACATCCCTTTCTTCGTCCCGCCTTTACGCGAGACAGCCTACGCGTTCTCTCGGAATGTAGTAGTGGACGCTTCGTTGAAAATCTGGCGCGCTGTTCTGCTTCCATCTTCTCACAGTGATGAAATCTCTCCACTAAATGGGGACGATCTAGAGCGACTGGCAATCTGTGGATCTCAATTCTTTCGCGTGAGTGCTTTGCAGGCCTGCTTTATGGTAGCAGCTGAACTCATATTCCAGCTCCAAGAAGAGAACAGCTTAAGTCCTGCACCCTTACGTCCTGATCTACTATCAATAGTAAATAATGCTGTGAATTGGTCCTTCCGGTGTGTTGAGGCCGGAGAGACCAACATCAAGGGACATCTCTTCATGTGTTTGGTAGATGCGCGGCTTGAGGGACTCATACGAGGCGTAGGAAAAGACGAGCTTCCAGCATCATTAATCAGGGCAGTAGAAAACGGCCAGGAAAACTGTTTGCGAGTCCTGGAGGAAAGGGCTGCTGAGGGCCAGACTGGAGCGAGAGTAGATTTGCTTAGCCAAACGGGGATTGACACGCTCAAAGGTATGGAAGACTGGGATATTATGGTAAGCGGGCCGCTAGTGTCATGAACCTAAACTGTCATTAACAAGGTATCAGATGCCGATTGGCCAGTTCAATTTCGATAGCGCAGATCCTATGAATTGGTGGTTTGACGATGAAACGATGGAACATTTACCACTCTAGTTATGAAGCGAGGGAGCAGTTGAGTTTTCCGCAGCATTGAGAAATATTTCGGGTTGAGAACTTGGTGTCCAGCCAAATTGCTATTATGCCTGACAGACCCAGTTCCAGAATTTATATCCCTGAAAAACATGTGGTTTTAAATTTGCGGCTGCTCCCAATATAACTGTTGTCTGCACTCAGCTTAGCGGAGAACCGGATGGTTGAAGGGGCTAAGAGGAAAAGAAACGAACAGAATTCTGATTTCCCGCCATCAGTTATATTCATGGAATTTGCTGGTATTTCGCAAGACCCAGCAGTGTTCCCAAGACATAGATAGAGGGAGAGACCGATGCTATTATATGTATATGTTGTACAATGGGTATTGACCTCCCTTCCGCTCTTTCCGAACTTTAGATAAAGCACCAAAATTGTGAATATTGCAGAAAGCAACTTCTTTCCCAATCTAAGCGAGAGGTCAAGATACTTGTCAAAAGCCCAAAAAAAAAGAAAAAAAAAACAACACAGGATACCAAGTTGCAGAGCTTCGTAAACACTGTGAAAAATGTAAATTCAATGGCGAAAATAGAGGGAATCGGTGATCTAATGACAAGGGGTGATGAGACAAAACGAAAAGAGGTATAGAGAAGCTGGGAATATGTAATGAAGTCGCAAAATTTATAAAGCAGAAACGAGGTTTGGGGAGGATATGAAAATTAAAAATGAGGAAGAGAGAGGTATATAAAACAAGAATGGCGAGGTAAATAAGAAATATTCCAAATGAACAATTCAAAATATAATATGAATGGGGAAGAAATAAAACGTGGCCGAATGAAGAATGTGCAAAACAGACCGGGCCTAAGTAATGGGCGCAGTTTATAAGGAAATAAAGGAATAAGGACAACAGTCTACCAGGGAAAATGTAAAATGGTGGCGGGATAAAATCACAAAAATGTAACCTCAAGCGAAATAGGAGGAAGGGGGATAATAACTTGACTAAATGTCTAAAGAAAATGGGTGTGTAAATGTGTCTTAGGTAGGCAAGATAGGGGTGCGATGGAAGGGCATTTAGGGGGATGAAGGGAGGGTTACAACAGCTAAAAATCGTAAACCCTCTTGAGACGACGTAAAATGAAATAATGCAAACGGAAGCTGCGTTGCGGATACTCCTTCATGTAATATCGCCGAAATAACTCAGTCGAAAGACTCTCTTTAGAGAGATAGGAGATCGGTCCCCTCCGTATCACTTCTCACGGCGCATGGTTCTTTTTAGGCCAAGCAGCTGCAACCTCCGATATCTCGAAAATCGCAGGTATGCCAGGCACGATGAGAGTCATTCCTCTCCAACAGCGAGTTTGGGTTCCGCAGAAGTGGAATGGTTTGTAGGTGGCCTGTCCGCAGTGGGAATCGCCTCGTTAAGTATTACAGATGGCAACACATCACCACCATGACCAGAGGACCCAGGTTTCTCAGCTAGTGACGAAGAACGGGGAGGATGTGTGGTCTCAGAACCCATTGGCTGTTCTGTTGGATGGAATGGAGGATATTCCGCCTCAAGGATGTCTGCAGCGGGAAGGAGATGTGGCTCGTTGCTTGACTGTTCAATGGTGTTCCGTGCTCGTTCGAACCCGAGGGATACCCTTGCATCCAGGTCGGACGGTGAAATTGGTCCTGGATCAGTATTAATCGTAGGGGCATCATCGGTGGAGCTTCTGCAATCCATGGAAACCCCGCTTGCTTCCTCATCGGGTTCAAATGTATCCACTTCTTCGATATCCTCATCGCAATCGAACGGAACTTCATCCTCTTCCTCAATAATTTGGCTTTTCCTTGCACCAGAACCAGCGGCTTGAGCCCCAGAGCTCGCACCGACTACACCGTCCCTCGGTTTGGGTAACCCTGGAGTGCCGGGGCCGCTTGAGGCTGATATAGTAGAAGCGGCAAGGGACGGACCCTTAAATGCTGACCTTTTTCGGCGAGCGAAAACAAGCCCCGATACTGGAGAAGAAAGGAGGGAACTGGGAGCAACTTCGTTAAAAGCACTATATGCCGCCCCTTTAGGATGGGCAGAACTGCCAACAGCTGATGGTCCACCACCTCGGACAAGCCTGACACTACTTGGGAAGGGGATGCTTGTACTTGGAGTGGCAGGTAGAACTTTGACTGAGGGGTGCGGAGATCGGGCAATTGCTTGCCTGGCGGTAGCAATGGGTGTCGATACCGTATTGGTACTATTTGAAGAGATGGACGAGGTTTTAGAGTGCGAGTGCACATGATGAATACTCCGAATGGACGAGACAGACGAAGAAGTGGATTTCCGCCCACGTAAACCAGTGGAAGAACGACGATATGAGTTCCGGGGGGTAAGAGGCGAAGGGGACAAGGAATTACGTTTATGAGTGGCACTCGTGATGCTAAGTGGTCGTGGCTGGTGGGACAGGGAGCCCGAGCGAGCAGCCCCAGGATAAGAGGCATTGCTTGGTGTGAGGCTGCTTGCCGTAGAGGAACGTTTCATCTGAACTGGAGTTTGCTGTGTCCGGTTGAACGTCGCATTGGTAGGGGTTGTTTGGGCTGGTTTGGCTGCGGGATCCTTATTCTTAGGTGGACTGGATTTGTCGGTAAGAAACTTAAGCGATGCTGCATGAGAAAATGCCTTCGAGTGAGGCGACTTGGCACGTTTCGTTGATTCAATTAGCCAATGCTTAAGAGATGCGAGTTGGCTGATTATAGGATGATGTCGACGACGTGCGCCATGTCGTCTCAAGATACTCTGCGGGTGCGATAAATCAGGCTGAGATGCGCTGAGATGTAGTGTGCTCGTACGTGATCTGCGATTTTCTTTCGGGGGAGGTACTGGTCGATGGCGAGATGAGCTTGCTGGCCGGACAGAGGAATCCTTCTCGATTGGCGGCGGAGGAAGGGAGGAGGCTGGGGAGGAGACAAGGGAGGCTTCCGGTAGCTTAGGAAGGTCGGGAACTATAATTTGAGCTGCATCATGTTAGAATTAATCGCCACTACATATTCGGGGGTGAGTCAACTACACGCACGGTTTGGTATGCTTCTCCTATCTCTCCTGCCCCTGCTTCTTGGTGGATTGGTAGAGTGCCCTTCCTCGTCAACCTCGACAAGTGCAGCTGATATCCGTTCGAGGCGGCTACTGGCTGCGCTCAATCGACGTAAATTTTTTGCTTCAGCCTCCCTCTCACGCCTTTTCCGCTCCCTTCTTTTTTCCTTCCTTTCTTCCTTCTCTATTAGAAGAGCCCACCAGCCTGCCAGCGCATCACAACGCTGCGCAAGCACGCTTTCAATTACCTGATCTATATTTACCCCGGCACTTCTCATCCTCTCTAGGGTGGTTCTTTCCAGGGGCGTCGAGAATGGAGCAGGTCGGGCTAATTTCAAGATTGCTTGTTGCTGTGGGGAATGCTCGCTCAAAAACGGATGATTCAAGACTTCGGACAGGGTAGGCCGGAGAAGTGGGCGTTTTGATAGTAACAGACTGATCAGTGACCTTACATCTTCCGGAAACCGATCGTTGTACTTGGGGTCCTCTACTAAAATCCGCTTTTTCGTGAGCTGGTCGTCATCATCATCGAAGGGAAGCTCTCCGGCAATAAGAGCGTAGAGAATGATTCCCAAACTCCAAACGTCCACTTTCTCCCCAGCATATTTTTCACCCTTAAGCATTTCCGGCGCACTGTAGCACACTGTCCCGCAGAATGTTTGTAGGTAGCTGGCCTTTCCTTCATATTCCCTTGTGAAACCGAAATCGCATAACTTGACATTTTCGTGCTTGTCAAGCAAAATGTTCTCTAACTTCAGATCACGATGCACACAAGATTTGCTGTGGACGTAGCAAACAGCCCCTACGAGCTGGGCGAATATCCGTTGGACTTTCTCGAGCGGCATCGGTCCATTGCGGCTAAGATAGTTGTAGAGTTCATCGCCTGGGCAATATTCCAACGCCAACCAGACAAGATTCTCGGTCACGATCACTTCGTACAATCGAGCTATATGCGGATGGAGGAATTGACGATGGTGGTGAATCTCGCGCGCAAGGTTTGCATCTTCCCGGCTCGATGACTTGAGGACAACCTGCAAATAACGGTCCACTGTATCAGTATTTGACGTGCCACGATAGAAATCCAGGGGGATAGAAGGTATTGTATCCGCAAGTACCTTGGAGCCATTGGTAAGTTTATGTGTCGCGAGATAAACCTTTCCAAAGGAGCCTTTGCCTATCAACTTCCCGAGACTGTAGTTGCCGACATTTCGCAAATCCTTTGACGAGAACTCTCTAAAGAATGAAGAGGAGAAGGTCAACACAAATTCATAGATATCAATGTAGTGGTATGATGCAGGAAACAAGGCTCATCTGGAAGAAGAGGGGGTTGATTTACTGTAATAACTCGCGGTAGGAGTTGACGAGCTATGCGACATCAAGAAGAAAATGTCAGTCAAAACACAGTTTCCGCCAAAGCCAAATCACAGAACAACAACAATGAAGCCAGGCCCAACAAACCTTATCCTTTTGCAGCTGGGACTCGAGCTTAGACTTGGGGCCCGGCATGTGTGAGGATGGGAGTCGATGATTAATGTGATGCTGCCCCTCGCGTTGCTCTTCTCCTTGCTTGCGAATGGTCAAAGCATCGCAGGCCAGCCATATAATGAATGCGATCGATGTCAGCACTTCGGGAGATTCTGGACGAGGGAAGGCACTGATTGTCGGAGGGCAGAGAAGTCTGGGATAGAAGGGCTGTGGTGGCTGTTTGAGACCGATAACTACTTATTAATCACGAAATTAGCTGCGGGTGGATAGAGTTGGCGGAAGAACGACGATCATCCCTGAAGTGTCTTTTTGACCACGACATCGACGAACTACTGCGTACAACTCAAGACAACCAGAGACAACGCCTATGGGATACCATTGACGGTGCACCCGATAATTGGCCGAACCAGCGGTGGCTATCGCTGGAAAGGACTGGCGGACTTGTTCTCAGGCATTTTCCGATCAGAACCACCAAATTCGCGACTTCACACGCAATTGTGGCAACGAGTTTCTACGCTCAGGGTTTAACGTTCTCACTCACTGTGTACGCAGTATGCTTAACTTACCCCCTTGGCCATCTGGAGTACATTTGCCCATTACCCACGCGCTTTTGACGTTATAGTTAGCACTGACTGGGTGAATAGGGGCAAGTGAGGCAAGGAATCAACAACTGGTTTCCACCAATGGCGACCCATGTCCATGAGAATCCGCCACTCATGGACATGCATGCCACAGAGTTTGGAGGCGACGCAGCTCTTGTGTATCATGCATATATGTACAGATCTGTATATATATCTATCTCTCTCTCTCGATATTGAGGAATAGGTGGCTACCTAAGGGATTGATCCTTTTTGGCGTAGTGGTAAAACCTTCCTACAAGATTGCAGTTCTGGTCATCCTGTCCAGATGCAGATTTGATATCTGGGAATTGAAAAGAGGCACTACCACGGTTCACTTTATATAAGTCGAACAGAAGGAAGGACAAAAGAGATCTACTTGGTTCGAGTTGTCTGGTTTGTGTTTGATACATGGGCCCTTGAGCAATACTCGAAACACCACTTACCATCCTTCCGTACGTAGTATGTCACCATTCAATGGTTTGCGGAAATCAGGTCTCTAAACCCCGACGTCAATGGATTACATGACAGTCAAAGAATTGGGAGACAAAATATCTGCACTCATGTCTCCACTTCGCCAAGACACCAGTGCCAGGTTATTTATTTTAGCCCCAATCCTGGTGACCGTTGCTAGCATGTTTGACTTATCCTTCGAAACTTTCTTCCTCAGGGACAGGGAAACGATAATGAAAACCTAGGGAAACATGCAGCAAATTAGACAGGGCTATACAAATCTGCTAGGCGGTTTTGCTACTCATTCCCAATATGTCTGCAAAAAGAAGCGGATAAAACTATTTTTATACTTCCTCAATATTGACTTGGGAGAAATGGTCAAATTTCTTTGAGTTTATCAGCAAATGGTCGACTGGTCCTCTCTTTCAACGATATCGGATTATCCTTCAAATCTACTACGGCGTAGGTTTTACGCCTTCTGACAACAAGGGACCCTGGAGATTATGAAGTTGGAAGTCCGGTTGCATATGCTTCACTTGAAGGAAAGGCAGAATTTGCTAAACGAAAATGCTACGCGGGCCATTATAGCAGTCAGGACTCGATAAAATAAAAAGTCACTTGGGGGCCCATATTCAGGGTCCTAACACGCCCATGGAGGAAGCGGCCTGCATTAACAGGATCATCCGTTTTACAAGACAGGCTTGCAGGGGAACTTATTTGTAAGGCTTCTACAAAGGTTCCCTGATATCTTCGACTGGGGAAAACTTGAATGTAAGTTGTGATTTGCCGTATACTTTCCACCCGTTCCAAATTATTTCTTATCATTACTTACTCTCAGTGTGTTTATCGGGAGCAAAAGCTACTTTCTTTTTCATGATCAAAAACTTGAAATTCTTCAAAACAAAAATTCCTACTCGTATAATATAACAGGCCCACCAGTTTTCTCTTGAATGCCTATATCCCATTTGTATATTCAATGTAACAAATATCTGTAAGCCATCCAACTTTCACATTCAAACCTTTCGCTCCATCGATGACCAATACATGCAATTGAATAACTATCTATCTATATTGAGCAAACTCAAATATGGCCCAGTGCTATACACTAAACCTTTGATAGAGTCTCATCCGCCTTTTCAATTAGCAAAAAAAGAGACGGAAAAAAAGAAAAAGGAAAAAAAAAAAAAAAAATAATAATACATGTTCCGCTGAAAAAATTAACCATGATAACAATTTCCTTGCATAAGGTGCTAGCTAAGATACTGGCCCTCTGTAAACCATTCTCTAAAATGCAAAACAAAAAGCAAATAAGGTCCCACCCGTTAGCAAACAAATAGACTCGTCATACACTTCTATAACTCACTCTTTTACTATTTTTCTCATCTTACTATAAACTCAGGCCTAAATAGAGAGGCAAAAATGTCGTTTGTGGAGTGTTGATGATATGTAGAGATTATTCGCGGTCTGCTTGGACTAGCACCAATCAATAAATTTAATAATCAGCCTAACTACATACAGAGTCTGCCTGATATATCTCTTCATATCGACATCGGTTTACCGGTCTTATTTCATTGAGGGAGAATCGAATGCGCTGGCTACTTATCGTCTGGATAAAATAGTTTGTATTAATTGGAATCCTCTCCTCACATGCCGTCAAGAGGTCGGGAGTTCGTGAATCGCTCCCCCATCAAATGTTCTCATTAACCAGGGTGTTTTTGAAATCCCAACATGACAAACTTTATTCGATAATTCCCCCACCCCCGGTTTTGCTGAGCTTTTACAGACTTTTGCTTGCTCCTTGTAAGAAAGCCATTGTTCTCCCGCATGCCTCTATCAATGGGATTCCGAGCCAGCCCACCAAGGAAGAGACTCGAGGTGTCGACGAGCTCGTTTGCTAGTACAGAATGTTGGGTCAACCCTGGCAATTCCGGCTTCGCCGAAAAGACCAAGGCTTGCTAGTCCCAGGTAGGAGTGGAGGAGATCTATATGAAGGGTCAATTACTTGCAAGTACAGGGCTAAGTAAAACAGAGATCAGTCGGGGGGAGTAGGGATAAACAACACTTACCTGGTGGGTCATCGACACATTTCCCAAACCCCCCGATGATATGCTGTGTTTTCTCAAGGAGATAGCGGCGATTCGCTTCTGCGTCGACAACGTTCAGCCTGTCAAGAATCTATATCAATCATCAGCCGACCGGACATAAAGTATGGGAGGCGGGGAATAAATACTTACACCCAGTGTCCCTGTCACCCAGAAAGAGTAACACGTGTCGGCTATTTTATTCGATCTGCCATTGAATCCTGCCCAATGGAGAACCTCACAAGGCCGCTGTGAAAGAGAAGGTATATCCGGGAGTGCAGATATTTTTTCATCTATCGATCTTTGCACGTCAGTGACTGCCATTTCTTCGGCATCACTTTCGCCTTCTTCGGCCTCTTCAAGGTCTACCGTTTGTCGCCATGCCAACCAGCGTACCAAATCTTCGAAATTCGTTGCTGTAGGGGCGAGAAATGGCACGCCACAGACACCTGCAGCCGGGATGCACCCAAGGAATGAAAGCGACGCGAGGGCACAGTATGTCAAACCAGCTGGAACAAAATGTAAGCTGGGTCGCTGAGTATCATACAAGCAGAGCAGTCTGTTGCGTACCGTGCGATTCGGTCATTGGTGACACTGAAAAGCCTCCATCGTATGACTTGCAATTTTGTGTTTCTAGTCAGTCCGGCGCACACGTATCATAGTTTGGATCATATGGTAAGGAGAGAATGGGAGTGGGGTACCGAAATTACCTGACACTCTTCAATGTGAGAGATTAGACGGCCAATGTCGATATCGCCAACATCCCGGAGATAGCTCGCATCCCTCCCCCGTAATATATACCGTACGCCAGCCGCGCAACAGCAAAACCGTAAATCATTGCTTCCTTCAATCCGTCCTTCAGATCCTAATACCTCCCCAAAGCTTCCATCCGCCCGCTGCATTCCGGCTAACCACAATAAGCATTCTCGTCGTCTAACACGGGTTAAGTCGTCACCCAATACAATCAAAGCCATGAGCGCAAAGAACGTGGCGGGAACATTGGCGGGATCCCAACACTCATTTTCACTGGTTCTCTTAGAGTCCCCAAATATCGTCCCTGGGAATCCCCGGAAGCCACCAGATGGCACCTGGCAATGGTATATCCAATCAATATAGCCGTTGCGCTCCGCGGGGGAAATGTTGTCGTCCAAGGCGTCGAGCAGGTCAAGACCAGCGACGGTGAAAAAGGCCAGGGTCATTCGACTTGAGTCATTGGAGGTATACTGATGAGGGAGAAAGGTTTTCAGACATCGGAGGAAGTATTTTATCTGGCGATCCTTTCGGAGCGAAGAAGAATCCGCCATCAATGGCGAGTGAAGAGGGAGGGGGCCTGGAAGGCCCTTTTCCGCTTTTACCGGTGAAACGCCTTTGTTAGCAAGGGGATACCTCAACTCTGCCGACGATTCATTGAGCCACAGAATTACCCATGCTGCGGCAAAGTATATTCCAAGAAGTTCTCGAGATCATCCGTAGCAGGTGAAAGTTGAAACAATCGTCAACAAGCCAAAGAGTCGCGGGGTGCTGACCATTTAGTCAGCATGGGCCATGCTCATATCCACTTACACCCCCCATGCTACGGCGCCGCCGAGTTCAAAACACCCGATCCACGCCTGCCCGGCCAAATCATCCAAATCCGCAATAATAATTAATTACACGATTCGGACCCTGATTACCCAATTAGGGAAGGTGTCTGTACGGGTCATAACCGTAAAAAATCAAAAGAAACACGCAAATGACCATCCATCCCCGTATTCCCCTTACGCCCATCCTGGGCTGCAAAAAAATCAATTAATCTCCACCAATCCTAACTTCTCAATTAAATCAACAAATGCAGGCTTCACCAAAGGCTTCGTAAATCCATCTGCTTTATTGGCAGTAGAACCAATGTGGAGGAGCTTTATCTCATTCTTTTCAACAAATTCTCAAAGGATATGGTAGCAGATCTCTATATGCCTTGATT
This sequence comes from Histoplasma mississippiense, assembly GCF_000149585.1. Taxonomy (NCBI): domain Eukaryota; kingdom Fungi; phylum Ascomycota; class Eurotiomycetes; order Onygenales; family Ajellomycetaceae; genus Histoplasma; species Histoplasma mississippiense. The sequence goes on from NW_001813979.1 coordinate 477,049, forward strand.
GTCTGGTTAAAAACTCCCTCTTTGCAAGATTGATGGCACTCTTATTGTCAACCTGCAGATTTGAGCAGATCTTTCCCTTTTCTTCCAGTAATTCAACATCATACAGCATGTCATTGAGCCAGATCAATTCACACACAGGAAAAGATTTGAGCATATTTGAATATTCTCTGATAGTCAAGCTGGGCTTAAAAGACTTCAAAGTGATAAATCAGCAGTGGACGGTCAACGCTAAAGCTAATTTTGAAAAGTCTTCAAAATATTTAAAGAAAAATCTCATTATTTGTTCTATTCATCTTCACTGAGTGCCTGCTCACATGGGTATATATGGCAATGAAATGGCTGATAAAGCTGCAAAAAAAGCAACTGAATTGGAAGTCTGCTTTCAAAGAATTGTAACATGGGCTTATATTAAGAGAAAAATAAGAGAATCATGTTTGCAAAAATGGCAAGATATCGGGTTTTTACAAAATAAAAGTGTACATTATTCCAGGGTTGAAACTAAGCCAAAATGGAAAGCTTGTTTAATAAAATGTAAAAAGAAACCTTTTGCTACAATAATGCAGCTAAAACTTGGACATGGTTATTTTAAATCATATTTAACAAAGATTAGAAATGATTTAAGTGATTTATGTTCAGATTGTCAGTTATATGAAAACCCAGAGCATCTTCTTTTACTTTGTCAAAGCATATAGAGTTAAGATTGAGATTGAGAGAGAAGTTTGAATTGACACAGTTAAATTTAAAACTTTTGTTCAATACAAAAACTGGAAATAAATTCTTGATTGAATATTTGAAAGAATCAAATATTGCTACAAGATTTCAATTGAATAGTTTGATCTGATAATGAATTCAATTTTTGTTTTTCTTTTTTCTTTTGTTTCTATGTATTTGCTTTAATTTTTGTTCTTGTTTTTATTTTTATTTTGTTACTTTTGCTTTGAAATTTATTTCATTTCGATTATTTTTGATTTTGACTTGTTTTGAAAAGTTTGATTTGTGAATGTTTTCTTTTCTTTTAATAGATACTGTTTTTCATACTTGTTATTTCATTTGTTTTAAATTGAATGTACTTCCTCATCTTTATCAATGTTATCAAACAATTCAAGTAATGCATCAAAATTCTCGGTGGGGATGGTGTTGATGTAATAACAGAATGTGAGAGTGTGTTTTCTGAAATGCTATTATAATCAAATGCTATATTCTGCTGTGATAATAAATTATCAAAGTTTATATAAAATTCTAAAATTTCATCTATGTTCTCATAGATCTGCATGTCAAGTATAAACTTTGCAACAGCAGTTTGATATATGATAAATCTCTCATTCAAAACTTCATTAAAGAGCAGCATTTCTTGAAATTCATCAATCAAAAATTGATCAATTTTTTGAAAATGCTCACACATCTATAATCTGTTAATACTTGCAGCAAATTCAATCTGAAAAATTTACAGCAGCACAACTTCTATTCAATATATAACAGATATGACAGTATATACACTTATCATTCACAAAGTAAGAGTATACTGAAGGGTTTTACAATCTCTTCAAACAATTCAAGCAAATGCTTTTAATGGCATTCAGTATATCATTTTTTATAGATTCTGAATCAGCAACAGAAGCAGCTGATTCTGACATTTTATTACAACATTAATTAATATCAAGAATCTTTTAAGAAGAGAGAAGAGGCAAGAAGCAGTAAGAAAAGAACAGATGTTAATGATTAAAATCAATATTACAATATTAATTAAAGAAATTGCAACAACACAAAACTTACTTCAAAATAGAAAACACAACCACACAATTAAAACTTCAAATCTTGCAATAAAAAATCATATGAGAGAATACAGTATACTTTGTTTGATAAATTGATGTATTCTTTTTAAATAAAAAATCGTTGATGATGTTGATGATGGTTTTCATTAAAATATGATTTTGATGTAAATGTTAAAGAAAAGAGGTTCAGAAGTTGTGTCTAAATCATGATTGAACTGTGATAACACTGAAACTGAAACAACATTTTCCCAAGTCAGCAACATTTCATAATTAACTCAAACAATTAATTCAATTCAACTCTGTGAATTTTATACAACATCAACTACACAATATATATATTATGAACTTCGCATGTTACAATGAGAAGCTCTGAAGACCAGGCCTTTGAAGAAGGGAGATAATTGTAATAGATGCAATGAAGATATCTATATTAGAAATAGCTATGTGGTGATAGAAGAACACAAAACATGTCAGAATCAATTGTGATGAATGTAATGTAGTGGCAACATTGTTTATATAATGCTCAATGATATCTGTAGATCCGAGGAGATCAGTGATTAACTTTAAACAATAAAGATTGCTACCTTCTTAATATCTTTTGTGCATACTTCACATTATTCTTGTAATAATTACTTTTATAGCCCATCTCTTACATCCTCTCTGAGTAGGAAGGTTGGCTTGATCATATAGTGTATAACCACCACCCGCAAGATTCATAAAGAATCTCATCACAGATTTGACAGTTCTCATCATCAGTGTGAATGTTGAATGTGCCATTTTTGCCTGTACACAGATCTTGCCAAATGACAAAACTCTGCCATTTTTAAGTCTCATTTTTAAATATGAATCTGATGCTAATTTAGCAATATTCACTGAGATGATCAAACTTTTGATGTCATTGCAATATTGTATGTTCAATCAACAGATAGAGATTTGATTCAATTCACAATGAGTAATGATGAATTTGAACCTGTGAATATCCTACAACTCACAGAGGGAAAAGAGGATTCTTTACTGACATTGCTCAAGAAAAACATCAAAATTATTGTTTTTCAAGAATGTAGATGTTCTTATTACTCAAATTGACAGTGAAAGTGAACATCTTGTCAGAAGAGGTTAGCAAGATTGAATAAGTGTTTTCATAAATTAATTCATAAATTAATTGTTTATATGTATAACTCTGATGTATGAGCTTTTCAAAATTTATAAAATTAATCTTCAATTTGAAAATGTAGTGGCCATTCTGCAGCAACAGATTTGCTTCTTCTATCAGTATATTTACTTTCTCTATAGCTGTTACAGAAGCTGTCAATTCATCAATCATTTTTAATATGACATTAATCTTTTGCTGCACTATCAATATGAGATTTTTACAAGGCATAGTGTGAGCTTCTGATTCAGAGTTCAGAATTCAGATATCTTTGCCAGTTTGATCAATAAAATAAACTTTCTCTGTTGTATGAAAAATATTTGTTTAATGCCATTATGAATCGGTGTAGAGTCTGTATCATTCTTATCTTTATCCTTATCTTCACTGCGGTTAGTAGAGTGTTTTTCAGGAAATTTCAACCAGCAATCTGTTTGAATGTGGTCAATCTTTTAGCAATGATAATATGTTTTGACAGTGTTATTATTTTTCTTCTCTGATTTGATGGAATTTTTGTCTTTATTTTCAGGGATTTTCTTCTTCTTCTTATTCTTTTTATTCTTGTTATTGAGATCTTGAGTGTTATTTGTAGAGGTTTTCCCATTCAAAATAGAAGGTTCATCAGCAGCTGGCAATTATAGAAAGATATTTCAATATAATCTCATGAAATTGTCTTTGAACATTCTGATGTTCTTATCTTTCTCTATTGCATCCATTTAGTTCTTTATAAAAGAGGATCAATCTTTGCTAACCTTTGTAAAAAGTCTGTTGAAAAACATGAAATCTTCAGCATTAATCAGTTCTAATTGTGATCAAACATTTGATAAACAAAACATGTGATCAGAACCCTTTGATTTCAATGTCATTTCAATTAATTTTTAAAATAAATGAGTTCTGTCAACAGCAGATCTCTCAGTGAAATTATTTTCTATAATAGATTATAAAAAATAAGCAGATAATTGAGATTTCTTGAGTATAATAAAGTGAGATTTGATCTGCGGCGCGATCGCAGATCACATGTAATTGTATAATCAGATATTTCATTCTGATCAAAAAAACATTGCATATCTTTACTGACATTTTTATCAGAACTAATCTTGTCATTAAAAATAATCTGTTTTAAATTGTCTTGCTGTGAGGAGTATCTCTTCTTTCCGCATTGAGTAATTTGTAGAGTCAATGAATATAATAGATTTCTTGATAGATTTTATCTGATCTCTGAATTCATCAAGAATCTTCATTATTGCAGATGTTCTATCTTTTCATTGAAGATAATTCATCAAATCTATGTTGAACTTTTCATTACTGACAGAAGATTCATCTCTATCTGCTTTCATTCATTCAATCTCATACTGAAGCTGAGCTATTTCTAATTTCATATGAGTCTTTTTATTTGCAAAGTCAGAGCCAGCATTCTGATCATCTGTATTGTCTGACATCTCATTGATGCCTTCAATTGAATCCTCAAATTCTTCATTCAATTCATTCAATTTGTTCAATTTGTTTTGCTTGTTCAATTTGTCGACTGTATCGTCTGATTTGAAGGCATCAAAGATCATCTTATAATTCATCATCAATGTTGACAAATGTTCTCTGAGCTCTGATATTTCATTTTCAGAAATTTGTTGATCATCTTATCGTTTTCTTAAAGAAATATACTTCTGCATCAAATCAGGCGTTGAATCCAATCTGAGATTAATCATAAATTAAATTATTATAAGAGTGTTTAGACACGTGTTAATGAAGTGTGGAAATGTAATTAGCATGTTATTTTACAGCTTTTCATTGTGTAGAGGGCACTCATAACCTCATGGAATGAACATTGTTATGTATTAAAATTAACTAATTCACTGAGCAACAATTAAATAAGATTGGGGAGCACGTGATCTAGAATAGCCGTAGTATCCACCTACACATGCCGCCGAATAAGGTTTCTCCCTTTGCATTGTTCCGTGGAATGGTTGTGGCGGACGTAAAGCTTGCGAAAACAGAATTTTCTGCCACCCTCTGAAACAAAACACCGCAAAAATAAACCAAAATATCCATGTATCTCTATTCAAATATCATCCAATTCATTTAAATATGCATCTTTATCATCATATCTGCCAATATGCCCTCTCAGCTCAGTGAATTTATCATCAATGAAATCATACATCTTCTAAATAATAATTATATATCTTCTCAAATTGTGTGAACTATTGAGTGCCATTTAATCACTGTATATCAAATCTAACAAAATATTCACTGCTTTGAAACTGGTAGAAATTCTCATTCAACATGAGATGTAAAGTTAAAAATCACATTGAATATTTTGTCGGATTTGAAAATTTTTTTTAAAATATATTCAACTGCAATTTATGATGAAACTGTCTGCTTTATGAAAAATGAATTTGATGTTGATATCCACTCTCAATCAATATCTAGATTGTTAAAGAAACTGAATTTAATATAAAAGAAGATGATTAATTATTATGATTATCATTTATAAAACCTGTTAATTTGTCGATTTTATTTGATATAGATTGAATCTATGATCAATCAATATGATGAAGAACTTCAAATTGAATGATGTATTTAAATTACTCAGTATTAATTTAATCAATTTATTTTTTTAGATGAGAGTGCTGTGAATGAATGTATTGCAGATTGATGATATGAATGATCAAGTAGAAAATTCTTTTATTGCATTAGAAAACTCTGTAAATGATCGAATAAATGATCAATTCTATCCTCAATAAATGTCTGTAAGAGATGGGCTATAAGAGTAATTACAAGAGTAGTGTGAAATATGTATAAAAGATATTAAGAAGGTAGCAATCTCTATTGTTCAAAGCTAATCACTGATCTCCTCAGATCTACAGATATCAGTGAGCATTATATAGACAATGTTATCATATTACATTCATTGCAATTGATTCTGACATGTTTTGTGTTTTTCTATTGCTATGTAATTATTTTTAATATAGATATTCATTGTAACATGTGAAGTTGTAATATATGTTGTGTAGTTGATGTTGTATAAAATTCAGAGTTGGACTGAATTAATTGTTCATATTAATTCTGAAGTGTTGCTGACTCAGAAAAACATTGTTTTAGTTTCAGTGTTATTGTAATCCAACCATGATCTAGATACAACCCCTGAACCCCTTTTTTTTAACATTTATATCAAAATTGTATTTTAATGAAAACCATCATCAACATCATCAACAACAATTTTTTATTTAAAAAGAATACATCAATTTATCAAACAAAGTACACTGTATTCTCTCATATGATTTTTGTTACAAGATTCAAAGTTTTAGTTGTGTGGTTGTATTTTCTATTTTGAAGTGAGTTTCATGTTGTTGCAATTTTTTTAATTGATACAAGCCGCAATCGCTCGCTTGCGCTCGCTTATCCAGCTTGAAAACGCGCCGTTTAATCCCTCGGGTGAACGTAATGAGATATCCAACGGCTGCACGTGACTTGTATAGGTGAATTCCATGTAATCTACAGCTGTCAATAGAGAACAATCACATGGATCATGCTGCTGTCTGTACAGAGAATAGCCATCCTCTTCAACAGCTGTAGCGCTCTGAAAAGCCTTGAGAAAATGTTTTATACACCTGTCATTCTTGTGGCAGAGACTCATCACACCAGCATTACATAAATTATAAATCATGAATTTACAGATCAATTCACTCAACCCACTTGTATTTTCAACAGTGCTTGACAGCTTTGCAGATATAATCTCATCAATTGTCTTAAGCTGCAAAAACTGCTCAGAGTCCTCTAATCAGATCAATAAATGCATATGAAGCAATTCACATTTTTGATATTCAATTGTTCATACTCTGATCAACATCAATCTGAACAGCTGTTTAAATTTGAGAACATCAAGAAAATGAAAAATGTTCATTGCAAAAATATATACAATCAAATCTGAGCAGTCCATTGCAATCTGATCAGAAAGCAACTCATAAATAATCTCCTTTCATTCAGAGTTAGCTGTAAATGTAATGAAAAAAGTTGGATGTTTGTAGTTAAAGACAATTGTCATAGAATTCTGAAACAGTTTATGCATAAAACATTCATTGTTTGTATGAGAAGTAGATAATATCATATGATGATCAAGCCGCTCACAGTTCATATCATCTGCTTGTATAGCATCATATAAACCATTATATTGATCACAAATTTCTGATTGATGAGTGTGAACTCAGTTCAGCCATTGTTCATCAATATTGATGTAGATATCAATTAAATACTGCTGAAATAAACATTCAGCCTGGAAAAGAGAAGCATTAACATTATCTTATTGAAAAAGATGATATGCATGCGATGTACACAGAGTCAGATTACAACTGCCACGTTTATCTTCATGTTTAACAACATCATCAACATCATCATCAGAGTTGTTACAAATACATGAGAGGTTTGCAAGCACATTCATATCAATATATCAACTATGATCTTCAGAAGAAAAAAGTAGAATGTAATGCAATGAAAAATATAATAAATTGTAAAAATCAATATATATGAAGCTCAAATCAGCATTAAATTGTTGTAATGTCAGAAAAATAATATAGAGATGATGAGTGCTGTTGAAAGTGTTCTGTATAACAACTGCAATCTCTGAGATAGTAAACAGATTCTCACAGCAGTGGTCACTATGTGCTTTCAATTGTGCAATAAAATTCAAATCAACACATGCAGCAGAGCTGTCTCATAATATCTTTTATATAAATTGATAAAGCTGAATAAAAGAGTTAATCTTAGAAATGTTAGCAGTCAACAATATAATAGAAAAAGGTAAAAAAGTAAATAAACAAACATCAAACAACACAATAATACAAATATGATTAAATATATTAGAATGTATGACAGAGTTCACATCATTTACAATACTCACATCAAATTGTGAGCTGTGGATTTACACTTGTGTTTTTCAGACATTTTCATCTGATTCAGATTTTAACAGCCGTTGCAGATGATAGAGTTCCCTCTGTACCTGAAATAACATTGAATCATTAATAATCAGATAATTAAGATGTGGATTTTGCTTGCATTTAAAAAATATAAATATCAAAACAGAGTTGTAGTTTTGAATATGTTTGTGAAAATGCTTCATATCAAATGTATTGTCATTAAACAGTTCATGTAGCTCTGATGGAGATTCTCTGACAGATAGCAATCTCACAACATCTCTTACATAGCATATAAAAAACATTGAGAAGGTTTTGAACAATTTATATACACATTCATCAATTCAATACTTAACTCTACAAACAGAGCAGTAGACATTCGTTCAATTAAAATTAAATGATTGACAGCAACAGATATAGAAATAAAAGCTGTAGAGAATAGATCAACAATTATAAATAATTGAAAAATTAACAATTGATTTAAAAATAATTAAATTGATTTAAATGTTAAAATCATTGAGAGTCAGCTGATTCAGTGAATTCATATATATATAATCAGTAAATTCATCTGCTGCAGAACCTGCAGCAGCAGCTGTTAAATGACAATGTTTGATATCACAAATATATTCATAATTGAGAGCTCAGCAATCAGTGCAGTTCTTGAAAATATGAATAACAATATGAAACAGATGAAACAGATGATCTTCACAGCATATATCACAGTATGACAATTCAATTCACTATAAGTTGAGCACAGAAGCAGCTACATTTCTCAATGACAGATGAAAGATTTGAACTAACCTTGTTTTGCATATGCAATACTGAGTTTGATGGTATGTAAAGCATGTATGGAATAATGCATTGAATTGAAACTGTTCAAATACATTGAGAGGATGAAAATCCTCACACACTGAGCAGAGGTGCATGAAATGAGTATATTAATGAACATATATATATAGTAATGAATGTAGAGAAGAATATAAAGAATGTAAATACAGTAGAGAACATCTGTAAAGGAAATAATAAAGATTAATATCAGAGCTGTACAGGCCGCAGAGCCAGCTGTTCAATCCATTCATGAATTTGATGGGGTGCACGTGATATCACATGGGGTCACGTTCCAGTATTTTTTTCACGGAAAAAGTTGGTTTTTCTATAATATAAAGAGAGATTGTAATATTGATTTTAATCATCAACATTTGTTCTTTTCTTGCTGTTTCTTATCCCTTCTCTCTTTTTAAAAGGTTCTTGATACTGATTAATGTTGTAATAGAATGTCAGAACCAGCTGCTTTCATTGCCAATTCAGAATCTATAAAGAGTGATATGTTGACTTGCTATTGAGAGCATTTGCTTGAATTGTCTGAAAAGGTTGCAAAACCCTCTGATATACTTTTGCTTTGTGAATGATGAGTGTATATGTTGTCATATTTATCATATATTGAATAGAAGTTGTGCTGCTGTAAGTTTTTTAGATTGAGTTTGTTGCAAGTACTAACAGATTATAAATGCTCAAGTGCTTTCAAGAAGAAATCAGTCAATTTTTGATTGATGAATTTCAAAAAATACTGCTCTCTGATGAAGTTTTGAATGAAAGATTTGCCACATATCAAACTGCTGTTGCAAGGTTTATACTTGACATGCAGATCTACAAAAATGCAGATGAAATTCTAGAATTTTATATGAACTTTAATGATCTGTTGTCACAACAGAGTGTGGCATTTGATCATAGTAGCATTTCAGAATATTATCGTATTCTGCTATTACATCAACACCATCCTCACTGAGTAGAATCTTGATGTGTTATTTGAATTGTCTGATAATGCTGACAAAGATGAGAAAGTGAACAGTTCTGTTGAAATGTTAGAAAGAAATGCAGCAGCATATTGTTGTTGTTGTTGTATTTGACATTTAACAACATCTCTCCATCATCACTGTGAGTCTGCTGAGGGTCGATGCAAGAAATGCAAACACAGTTCAGTGATGAAACACATTTGCATTCTGATAAATCATTGTCTGTATTTATAAAAGTACAGAATTAACCTGTATTAAATGTCAGCAAATGCTGTTGAGTTGACTCAGACAGCTATTAATACAGCTGAAGATTTAATTGTCACTGATGCAGATGCTTTGAACATTAATGTTTTACAGAGTATTGTGACAGCTGCAGTTAAATTCTTCACAGTGAAAATCTGTGAAGCTCAATGAAATGGTTCCTCCGAGGCCTCAGCTGAGACAGTGATTGATGAGATCTCAGTGACTACATCATTAATCACAGCTCTCAAATCATCATTGAAACATTGCGCTTCATCAGTTGAGAAAATCTGAGGTAATAAGCAGATCTGTTTTGATGACAATTCTTCAAAAGACACTGATTAAGCTGAGGTGGATCTGTTTTTTAATCTCTGAGTGGAATAAATATATTCAGCGGTCATCATCACCTTTTTCATTTTCATTTACTGATTGATTTCTGATAGGTTTTATTAAACTGTTTCAAGTACTCCTGGCTGTTCATCAAATTTTCTTCAGATTCCCAAGAATTATCCATGTCTGTGCAATTCTTCCATTTAACAAGATATTGCATTTGATCACAGTATTGATATTTATTTAATATAACTTCAACTTACCATTCCTTCTGCACATCTATGATTATTGATTCTGTCTGTGGGATCTGTCCGTCGCGCGCGTGATACGGTTTAAGAAGGGAATGTTGAAACATGGAATGAATTCCTTTATATTATGATATAAGTTTGTACACTTGCATACTGTGTATATCAATTATTTGAAAAAGACTTAAAAATTGATGATCTAGTTTGAGTGAAGGTCACAAGATGGATATATTTTTTGCACACAATATTATTCAGTCCTCTATCTTAAAGCTTTTTGATATATGACACTGATCATAATACTTTTTCTCAGCTGCTTTGACAGATTCTAAGCATTTTCAGATCTTGTTTTTCATTTACTTCATCTGTTTTCTATCACTGATTTTGATGCATCTGTGCTTGGATGTTCCACATCTATACAAAGTTCAGTTGATCGGCCGATCATCACTTCAGATGATGTCATTTTTATCAATGCATGGAAGACATTATTATATGCTCATTGTGTCAGAGAAATCCACTCTATTCAGTTATTTTGCTGATAGCTGCAATATGTGTGAAGATAATGTTCAATCATCTGGTTCAACTGTTCCATTCGACCGTCAGTTTGCAGATGGAAGGCTGTTGATAATTTTCATCAGATATGAAGTAAGTAACATAATGTTGATCAGAATTTGCTGTTTATTAATGAATCTCAGTTGTTAATAATATTCACAGATAGATCAAAGTTCTTCACAAGCTTTCATATAATAATGTCTATAAATTCTTCCTCATCTAGCTTTGAAGATGTGGGCACAATTATGACTCATTTAATGAACAAATCAACAAATACAATAATAACATTGTAAGTTTGACTTCTCTTCTTATTATTTGATAGATCTTCAATAAAGTCCATACTGATTGTATGTTATTTTTTATCTGACATTGAATGTGGTTGTAGCAATGACTTATGCTGCGGTATCTTAACACATTGACAAACATCACAGGTCCTCACATATTCTGCAATCTCATCAATCATACCATGTCACAAGTACTTCCATTTGATTGCTTTGATGATTTTGTCACATTCAAAATGGCCACCTTGGAGATCATCATGATTCATTTTCATTATTTCATGCTTTACAGCCTTGTCTTGTAGTATATAGACTTTACCATTTTTTCTGAGCAGGTCATCTTTGTCTATTGCTTAGATTGAACAATCATTTACACTAACATCACTCATCTCTAATCTTCTGCAAAGTTCAGATATGTCAGCATCTCTATTTTGAATTTGCAGCAAGAGTTTGACAATAGATTCAGCTATCTCTTCACAATAAACTGTTTTGAATTCAAATATTTTAACAGTGAGAATTCATGGCATCAAAGTTTCTAAATCTAACTCTGTAACATCAATAACTTCATTTTCATCTGCAGATGCATTCTTTATTCTGTAGAGTTTATTATCATCAATGATAATGAACCTTCTTCACTCAACAATTTTCTTTAACTTGCAGACTTGGCAGATGATTTTCCCCTCC
>NW_001813979.1:489408-517464 GCF_000149585.1 Histoplasma mississippiense
CAGTTTTTATTACAGATCAAAATCGAATTAATAACAGTGCTTTTATAAAGCATTCTTTTAACTGCAGTATTGTGTGCTTGCAGTTCTCATTCAGTTGAATAGATATGTTGTTCTTCCTCTTTTTTGTTTCATATTCTTTTAGCAACTCAGTCAGAGATGCTGTTTATTATTGAGAACTTGTATACGAATCATTGATAGAAATTGACAAATTCTAGAAATGTTTGCAGCTCATGTATTGTTCACAGTTCAAATCAATTTAAAATTATATCAATGCATTCTGTTGCATGAAATGTACACTTTCTAAGTTTCACATATAATCTCCATCACTTTAAACGTTCCAGCACATTCTTAACATGAGTGATGTGTTCATCAAATGTATTTGAATAGATTACAATATCATCAAGATAAGCCATGCAATACACATCTAGAATATCACTGAGAGCTTTGTTGATATAAGATTGAAAAATCAGAGGTGTTGGTTAGTTCAAAGAATAAAATCAGATATTCAAAGTATTCATATCATGTTCAAAATGCTGTTTTCCATTCATTCTTTATTTGTATATGAATTCTATAATATGTGTCTCTAAGATTCAGCTGTGTATATATTTTGACATCTGCTAATCTATCAAATATTTCATTTATCAGAGGCAGTGGATACTGATTCTTAACTGTTATTTCATTTAATTCTCAGTAATCTACATAAAGATGCAGAGTTCTGTCTTTCTTCAGTGTGAATAATAACTAAAGCATCAGCTGAGCTCTTAAATGAGTGTATTCAATTCTTCTTTAATGTCTTTTCAATATATTCTCAGAGGACAGAGAGTTTTTGAAATGACAGATTATATATCAATTGATACAATGATTTCTTATCAGATTTGAAATCTATATCATGGAGTGTGTGCTCTGCATCAGATATATTTTCTCAGAATACATCAAGATAATTTTTATAATTATTCAGAATATTTGACTCAGTCACTGCATGCACAGCTTGCAGTGAAAAGGTGATGAATATAATGTTGCTGTTATTCATTAAAGTTGCAAATTTCTTAATGGTAGCTAGATGCATGTGGTTAATATTTGATGCTTATAAGTTCAGCATCTTCACACTCAATTAATATCAAAATTCACAGCTTGCAATCACAGTATATTTAGAATTACATTGTATCTGTTAATGTCAACTTCTTCAAAATGGTGGAATTCTTTCTGAAGAACATGTTCATCATTGCAGCTTTTTATTGTTTATATGATTTAACTCTATAATTATCAACTGCTTTCATTACTTTCAGTTTATTTTCTGACTTTGAGAAATATTTCAATGCTCAAATATGAGACATGAAATTCACATCTGTATCAGAATCTATTAACATTCACATCATTAACATTCTGCTTCTGTCAACATTCAGATATTCATTGTCAATAAATGTTTTTTTCACAATTTAATCATTCATATTCTCAATGCAGCAGCTGCTTCTACAATTGAGATTGTTGATTTTTTACTTATCAGACTTGATTACACTTTTCAGAGTATAACATTCAACATCATTCATAATATAATATGACTTCTCTTATGACAGTGAGAGCATTTCTTCATTCAATTATATTTTGTTTTGATTTGTTCAGTTGAACCCATATGTTCCTCTTGTTTTCTTCTATTCTGAGGTTCTTGATTTCAACAATTGAGTTCAGTGCATAGCATTTTCAGTGTTTTATTATACAGATTATCCATTCTCTGTTCTTCATTGTATGAGGGTAAGTAATACACAGTTCAATAAAATTTATTAAAAGTCAATTAACAAACAAAAATGAAGAAGATGATGTTGATTGTTAAATAGATTTATTTCATTTAAAGATTAAAAAACAGATCTGCTTTGATTCGATCAGTGTCATTCAAGAAATTGTCATCAAAACAGATCTGTTTATTACTCTGGATTTTCTCAACTGATGAAGTATGATGTTTCAATGATGACTTGAAAGCTGTGATCAGTAATGTGATCATTGAGACTTCATCAGTCACTGTTTCAACTGAGGTCCCAGGGAAACCATGTCATTGAACTTCACAGATCTTCACTGTGAAAAATTTAATCACAGCTGACACAGCACTCTGTAAAATGTTAACATTTAAAATATCTGCATCAATGACAATTAAATCCTCAGTTGTATTGATAGCTGTCTGAGTCAATTTAACAACATCTGCTGACATTTAACACAAGTTATTTTATATCCTGCAAAACATATATAGAATGATTATTTACTGAAATACAAATATACTTGTTCACTGCTCGAGCAATGCTTGCATTTCTTGCATTGACCCTCAGCAGACTCACAATGATGGCAGAAAGATGTTGCAAGATGTTGAATACAATGACAGCAATACATTGCTGTGTTTTTTTCTAACATCTCAACAAAACTGTCCACTTCCTCATCTTTGTCAGCATTATCAGACAATTCAAATAACACATCAAGATTCTACTCAGTGAGGATGGTGTTGATGTAATAGCAGAATACGATAATATTCTGAAATGCTACTATGATCAAATGCCACACTCTGTTGTGACAACAGATCATTAAAGTTCATATAAAATTCTAGAATTTCATCTGCATTTTTGTAGATCTGCATGTCAAGTATAAACCTTGCAACAGCAGTTTGATATGTGGCAAATCTTTCATTCAAAACTTCATCAGAGAGCAGTATTTTTTGAAATTCATCAATCAAAAATTGACTGATTTCTTCTTGAAAGCACTTGAGCATTTATAATCTGTTAGTACTTGCAACAAACTCAATCTAAAAAACTTACAGCAGCACAACTTCTATTCAATATATAGCAGATGTGACAGTGTGTGTGCTCATCATTCACAAAGCAAGAATATATCAGAGGGTTTTGCAACCTCTTCAGATAATTCAAACAAATACTCTTGATGGCATTCAGCATATCACTCTTCATAGATTCTGAACCAGCAACAGAAGCAGCTGGTTCTGATATTCTATTACAACATTAATCAATATCAAGAACCTTTGAGAGAAGAGGCAAGAAACAATAATCAATTGTGATGAATGTAATGTGGTGGCAACATTGTCTATATAATACTCACTGATATTTGTAGATTTTAGAAGATCAGTGATTAGCTTTGAACAATAGAGATTGCTACCTTTCTAATATTCTTTGTGTGTACTTCACATTACTCTTGTAATTACTCTTATAGCCCATCTCATACAGAAATACATGACCTTGAGTATGATTTAATACTTAGTCTGTCATGATTTATAGAATTTTAAACTCTGATAAATGCATGCAACTGTTGTCTAATCTTGCGAGGGGCGATGACAGTGTGAAGAGTGAATAGTAGAAGATAGTAGATAGTGTAATAAATGATATAACAACAATAGTAATTGTAGTAATAATAATAGTAGTTGTAGCTAATCATTAAAAAGGAAAAGAAAGAGAAAAGAAGATGTGTGAAATACATACATTTATATATATATATACATATAGAAATAGCAGTAGCGAGAACATAATAAAAAGAGGTAAGAATAAGCAATCATAATATAATAAGAAAACAATAAATGAGTGCATTACAATTGCCCCACTCTTTTGTAAGAGCTGCTTTCAGTGATTTGTATAGAGTGCTTTACATTTGTTAAATAGCTTGTATATACATTGTCATCAATTTTTTAATAAGGTAGAATTGATGGGTTCTTTGATTGCTAGAGATTGTGTACAGAGAAGTAAAAAGAATTTCTTTTTCTTTGAAAATTTCTCTTTTTTTTTTAATTTAACCATCATTAAAGCTCTTTACTTTTTTATTATGATTTTTTCATTTCAAAAAAAAAAAAGTTTTAAAACTTCTTCATCAGTTCTTCTCTCTTCTCTTTTTTCATTAAAATGACTTTTTTTAAATATTTTGATTTTAAATAAGTTGTTCTTCAATTGATGTTTATTATATATTAATAATTGTTGATGTTCTCTGTCAGTGGCATTATTAATGTGATCACATGCGCCACTAGCTCATTTCTGTATAGCACCATTCACTGTTCACTTATTGTATTGCTCTAGCTCTAATCATGTGACGCACAACAATCAAATTCCATGTGAATATTGTGCTCTCAAATTGAGAGATGTCAATTTTTAATGTGTGTTGAAGTTTAATATCTGAAAGTGTTGTGAAGCTATGTTTCTGTAGGAAAATCTTGCAACTCTGTGAGTAACCTTCTTTGATTTCTATTCTCTTTTTCTCTTTTCAATGTTGATATATTGATAATAATGCTAGATATATGATACGCCTCTTCTGAGGTGTATTATACACAGATGTGCATTTATTTTTGCAGAGGTGGCAGCTGAGAAGGATATGGTCAGCTATAAAAGTTGCCTTCATTGTTTGATAAAATGATTGAACACATTTCATTTGATGATGTTGTCTGCTCAGAGTAGAGCAGAGGTGAATGCTCTGTGATTTCAGTATCAAATGGCAACTGAGTCTGTGGAAGTGCAGATTATGAAAACAGTGATTGTATTTATAATATCTGCTTTAGTGATTAATTCATCACTGACATCTGTGAAACAGAGGAAGTGGGTGCTCTAAACAGTGGAGAAGTGAAAGGAGGAGATGAAGAAGAATGCTTTTCTTGATCAGATATGCTGAAGAATGAGTAGATCGATGAAAAAGAGTAAAAATGAGAAGATAAATGTTTTGTAAAACAAATATTTACTTATATCTTTACACTTAAAATGAGTGCCGATAATTTACAAATATTGAAAGGAGTATTGAGCAAGGGTGACTGAGAGGGAGGATGAAAGAGATGATGAGAGAAAGAAGAGGAAGTGAGAGATGAAGAATGAGATGAGAGTGAGTGAATTGAGAGTTTTTAAACTTTCTTTAAAACTTATTTTCTTTGTTTTTTCCTTGCTTGTATCTTATTTTTTTGTATTTATTATATTCAAATTGGATTTTTAAATCTTTTATTTATTTATTTATTTATTTATTTATATTTTTTTTTTTTGAATGATATTCTTTTAAAAAGTGTATTTGATTGAAATTTGGCTGGGATTTGCACTTCTAGTGTTTTTCAGCTTGAGATTCACACCTTTAACATTTTTCAGTTTGGGATTCATGCTTTTGATGTTTTTCAGCTTGGGATTTGTGTTTTTGACATTTGAAAGTATGTTGATCTTGTACTTATCATTTATTTTCTTGTTTGAGGAAAGTTTCAAATGTCTGAGTGTTCAATATATTTTCTCCTGGTTTTCATGTATCACCACTAGGTCCCCAACCTGTCCATTTCACAAGATATTTCAGAGGTTTGTTTTTTCATTGTCATTTTTCAAAAAAAAAATTTCATTTAATATTGTTCTTCATTGTTGATAAGTTCTGATTCTGGATCTTCAATAAAGATACATAAAATACAGAATGGATGCTTTTATATGAAGATGGCATTTTCAGTCTATATACTTGTCTTTCAATGATGTTTAGAATTTTAAAGGGTTCAACATATTTATGATTGAGTTTATGAACTGGATGTAACAATTGGGTTTTTTGCATTGAGTATGATATAATCATTTATTTTAAATTGTTGAGGTTATGTTTTCCGTTATAGTAAGTTTTTTATGCTTGTCACATCTTTTGTAGGTTCTTGATAAAATTGTGGCATGTTTCCTCAATATATTTCATGCAGCTAGCAGTATGTATGGCAATCAGTTGTGGTGATTTGCTGACATTAATTTTTAAATCAGATTGATATCTCATTAAGACTTTTGCAGATGCCATTTCAGTTGAGACATGTTAAGAGATATTGTAAACAAACCGTGTTAACAATAGTCAGCATACTTAGTCATTTTGATGATAATTAATAAAGTATTGAAGATAATGTTTCAAGATTTGATTCTGTTGTTCTGTCTGATCATCTGTTTGAGAGTGAAAGGTTGTTGAAAGTTTCCAGCATGCATCTAGCATGTAACAAAAGGTGGATCAATAATGGCTTGTAAACAGCGAATCTCAATCAGATATATGGTTTTTGGATACTCTGTAAATTGTATAGAACTTGATATAAACGATTTCTGCTAGTTCATTCACTGTAATGTTTTTGATGCAAGGAATATAGATTGTAAACTTGGTATATATATTCACAATCATTAAAATCACATCATAGATTTGATGGGGGAATGTAGAGGCTGACAAGTCTGTAATAAAATCTATAATAACAGATTCAAAAAAATTTGATGATAAGAAAATTGTACTCAATTCTCTATATTATCTGTGACATTTTGATTTTACTCTTTGATAAGTATCATAAATGAATATATAATATAGTTCTTAATATTTCTGATTAACTCATGTCAATAGTATTTGTTCTGAATGCTGTTTATGAACTTTTTTATATTAAAGTGACCCCTCTGCAGATCATCATGGTTTGCACTGATAATTTCATCAATGAATGCTTTTTATTGAGAGACATACACACAATCATCAGCATGCAATATATCATTCTCAGAAATTGTTTATAGAATATTTTCAATGACAATTATATTCTTTCTTCTTTGTTTTTTCTCTTTACTCAGCAGCAAAAGAATCAATTTTCTGTGCTTTATTTAAAAATGAAGTGAAGGATTCAGACATTTCTGTATATGCTGAGTCCTCAAGAATAGTCTCATTGACTGCAATTCAAAGCATATATTGCTCAACATATGACAAAGGGGAAGAGTTTATATGAGAGATATAAGATGTCAGCATATGAAGTGCTTTTCACTCATTAAAAGAAGCATTTTGCTCATTAGAAACCTGTGCACAGATTACATCAGAAGAAACATCATTTTGAAAAGAAGTATCAATTTCTCAATTTAATCTAACTTCATATTTCAGCTTCTGTTGCAGAGTAGATAATATAATTGATCATTATAGATTTCACTGTAATCTGCATGATGACTGAGCTCATCAGCTAAATTCTTTGATTCAGAGTGATGCAATAATACAAAATGATAAGCAAATAAAGCTTCCATTCATCTGATCTGACATCTGTTCAGTTTTTTAATCATCATAAAGTACTGCAGATTGACATGATCAGATCAGATTTGAATTGAATACTGATTTTTCTTCAGATAATATCTTCAATTCTTAAATACTGTTATAATAGTTAAGAGTTTTTTATCATGAGTATCATAATGTGTTTCTGCATCAATCAACTTTTTTGATCATAAGGCAACTGAATGCCAGTGCTCATCATTCTGCAATTGTGACAGAAAGTAGCAATTGTAAAAGTGAATGCATCAGATTCAATCTGAATACACTGAGCTGAGTTAAAATGAGCTAATAAAGAAGCACACATAAAGCATGATTTGAGCTCATTGAAAGTGCTTTGAGCATCTTCCATTCACATGAAAGTGGCGTTTCTTTCCCCTCTCTTGCTCTCTTTTGTCAGTTCGAATAATGAGGATGCAATGGAGGAAAAAGACTTAATAAATCATCAATAGAAATTAACAAAGCTCAAAAAGAATTGAACCTTTTTAATTGATTTAAATGTAAACCATTTCACAATAATACAGACTTTGTCTGACTCCATCTTAACATCATTTGTATCTATAAAAAACCTCAGAAATGAGATTTTGTCCACTTCAATTGAATTCACACTTAGAAAATTTTATAAATAAATTCATGCATTTAAAATGTTCTAACATCTTAATAACATGCACTTTATATTTCTGCTTTGAATTGGAGAATATGAGAATGTCATTCAAGTATATATATTCAACAAATCAGACAAGGCATTGTTAATGTATGCTTGAAATATCGCTAAAGCATTAGCTAGTTCAAATGGTATAATTACATATTCAAAATGTTCATATCTCATTCTAAAGAATGTCTTCCAACAGTCTTTTACTGCTATAAGTATGTGGTGATAGGCATTTCAAAGGTTCAGTTTAGTGAATATCTTGACTCTTGAAAGCCTATCAAATAATTCATTTATTAGGGGTAGAGGGTATCAATTCAATAGTCTACACAGAGATGAAATCCATCATCTTTCTTCAAAACAAAGAAAATTGATGCATCAGCTGAGCTACTGAATGATTGCATTCACTTTTTATCTAATACATTCTTTAAATATTCTCTTAAAGCAGCTAACTCAGTTTCAGAGAGATTGTATATCAGTATAAATGAAGATTGTGTTGTATCCGATTTGAAATCTATACAGTGTTCTGCTTCTTTTAATCTTTATACACTTATAGCAGCTTCTTCTGAGAAGATATGTGTGTATGGCATAACATAATCAAATAAGCTGATTGGCAAATCTGAATACACAGTTGAGAATACATATGAAGCATGTTTTGAGTCTTTTGAACATTCTGTAGATAATACTACAAGCATTTCTACTCTAACTTCAGTGAGAACTTCAGTTAAAATATCTTATTCAGAAATAATTTGAAGTTGTTGTTCATTTTCAAAACTTCTGAAGAAGAATTGTTCATCTGATCAATCTATAAGAGAATTTATTTATTTTAATCAAGAAATTCTAACACAAAATTGTAGTTCTTCATCTTCATTATATGGAAGAAATGAGATGTCTGCTGTGTATTATCTTTGTGATCAGTGACAGTAGTTACAATGTTATACTCTCTAAAAGAATGCATATATATTCATCAATCAATTTGATCATCTTGATTTTATAATGAGCAGCTTCTAGATTGTGATTCTTTACTCAAAATTTATTGACACAGTTCACTTCTAACTCAGAGTTTACTAGTGCAAGCATTTTTTGCAGACTCTTAGATGTAGCAATTACCACTGTGACAGTGAAATTTAAGGTGTTTATGCATTGACTTTCCACATTTATAGCTGCCATTGTAAGCTTGAATGATGTGCTTTAAATGTTTTTTGAGTCTTTTGAGTTTTTTATATCTTTTACATCAATTTTTGAGTCTGACTTGATGTTCTTGAATTCATCTTTTGATTGTTTGAAGCATGAATCGATGGTATGTTCTGGTTGCTTGCAATAACAGCAGTATTTTGATTGAATGAAGTCATTTAACTTTGTAGTGTCATTTCATCTGTGTTTGTTTTGTGATCTATTATCAGCATTATTTTTGTTGTTAAAGACTTGAGTGAGGTTTTTGAAATTTAACTTCTCTTTAATTTTCTTCTGTCTTTCTGACAGATTTGATTCCGCCATGCAAGTTTATGAAGAGTGACATCATAGCTTAACCGGGCCCTAGATGATTTGTAAGCTGCCGCTCACCTGCAACCTCTGGTCGGCCCCTCGTTCCGAGGGTCCGCCATCTCAACGCGATTATTTTCAAATACGCGAATCTCTTTTTTCAAAATGCAATAATCAACCAATGTGATGACTTCTACATATATTTTAATAGAGAATAAGATCACAGAGGCTCTAGATTCCATAGCCGATATTGAAAAACCCAATATCAAAGCATTGGCAAGAGATTATAACCTTCCCTATTCCCGTCTGCTCAATCGATACAATGGCCGTGCTCCGCGAACTCATCGACCTCCTGCTAATCGACTTTTATCTTTTGAGCAGGAAAAATCACTTTGTCAGTATATAGAAGCTCTAGATAAGCTATGCCTACCTCCCAATCGATCGATGATCTTTGGTGCTGCTCGATTCCTACTTGCGCAGAGCCATACAGATTCTACCACACCTGCACCTGGGCTTGGAGAGCACTGGGTCAAAAGATTTCTCAAACGCCATCCAGAGTATAATGTACGCAAGCAGAAGACCATTGATATATTACGGAAACAGGCTCATCAACCATCTCATATCCTTGATTGGTTTAACCGGTTCAAAGAAACAGTCAATAAATATGGAATTCAAGATTGCGATATCTACAACTTCGATGAAACAGGGTTCAGAATAGGAATTGGACATGATCAATGGATTGTAACGCGAGATCCTCGAAGACGGGCCTATGTTGGAAGTTCAAATAATAGAGAAAGTCTTACTATCATTGAAGGAGTTGCAACTGATGGCTTTACCATTCCTCCCTTATATATTCTCACCGCGAAGCAGCTACAGGAGCGGTGGACAGATGAAATAGAGAAGGATGCCATGATAGCTACATCCGACACTGGGTATAATAATGATCAAATCTCTTTTCAGTGGATTCAGCATTTCCATCGGTCTACAAAAGCTCGCACCAAAGGAACCCACCGTCTGCTTCTATTAGATGGATTTGACTCCCATTGCACCTTTGAATTCATGGATTTTTGTGAAAAGAACAACATCATTCCCTTCTATCTCATCCCGCATACGAGTCACCTATTACAACCTCTGGATGTTGGTGTTTTTCAAGCCTTTAAGCATCATCATTCAGTGGCAGTTGAAGAAGCAACAAGACGCGGCTGTGAGAAGTTCACAAAGGTTGAATTTCTTCATGCTATCACCTCCATACGAAAAGCAACATTCAGAGTTCATACAATCAAACATGGATGGGAAGCAACTGGCCTACTTCCATTCAATCCTTCAATTGTCCTTAATAAATTGCGTGAATTCGAGACTACTCCTTCAGAATCTTCAAATTCAGATTCCATGGATTCAGATACTTGGTATACTCCTTCAACTGTACGCCAATTCAACCGATATAAACGCAAACTCGAGGCTCTGGAAGAGGAAGATGAAGATAACTATGATGAGGACTATATATATGAAGGATTACAGAAGCTTTATAAGGGTAGTATTGCAATGGCCAATACAGTGGCTCTTTTGCAGGAGGAGCTCTCGCAGACAACTGCCGCCTCGGCTGCTCGCAAACGCCGTCTGAACGGCTCACGGAGGGTAGTTCATAAAGGAGGAGTCATCTCTGCAGATAATATTCGCAAAATGACAGCTATTCATCATCAGATTGGTATTGAGGAGGCATTGGAGAAGTTACGGCCAAAATGGAAGAAGGTTATGAAGGAACTTAAGAGATATTGCAGAGACAAAGGCATTTATGTTAATGCCACCAAATTTACAAGGAATTCACGGCAATAGTTCATTTACAATATAATCTATTTGTATCTATCAAATATAGATTCATTGGTTGATAAATCAACTGAATATCATGGGTATAAGTGGGCAGTAACGTTGAGATGGCGGATAACGTTGAGATGGCGGACCCTCGGAACGAGGGGCCGACCAGAGGTTGCAGGTGAGCGGCAGCTTACAAATCATCTAGGGCCCGGTTAGCTCCTCTAATTTGATTGTATATTTATCAAATTCTCAACAAATAGAAGGTAGAACTTTCATATAGAGGTGTGATTTCTGATGATATTTATTTATTATAAAAATGCTGCAGACACTCTTCAATTGATTGTAAATATGAAGCAAATTGTTGAATTGTCTGATTTTTTTGTTGCTCTATTTTTCAATACTGTCTATCTGCATCTTGAAAACTTTTATCTGAATCAGTGATTTGACATTGCATGCAGCTAACAAATTCCTCTCATGGTGGCAAAATTTGCATATTATATATATGTTGATATCAATGTTGTTGCATCTCAACATTGAAATGAGTGACAGCTTCAATGATCTTTCGATGGTTGTGTTTGTTGTAGTAATCAAGATCACTGATATGGAAAGCAATAGCAGCTGTAACAAAGTTTTCAAATTCTTTCATACTTTTATCTCAGAACTTTTCCATATCTCTCTGAGAAGAGTAATCACTCATGTCAGAATCTCAAAGTTCTAATTATCAAAGTGGTATTCAATTACATCTTCCACTGACAGTAGTCACAATGCTTTTCATTAAAATGTTAAATGTTTATAGCATAGATTCTGATGGTCTGAGAATGCTCATAATGTTTTCACAGTTACAATTCACACTAATTGCATCTCTACCATGGTTCGAATGTGCTTCAAGTGTATTTTGAATGGCTGGGATTGTTTCATTCAACTCTTGTAGTAAAGTATTGCATCAGTATTGAAGTTCTCACAATTTCTTCTCAGTCTGTAACTTCTTAATTCTCTTAGTCACAGCTATCTTTTTAGTTTCAATTGTATTTAAATTTTCAGAGAAGGTGTCCCCTTCTGAACTATGCTTCAAATCTATCTTTATAAAGAAGAATGATGCTTGTTGCA
This sequence comes from Histoplasma mississippiense, assembly GCF_000149585.1. Lineage (NCBI taxonomy): Eukaryota > Fungi > Ascomycota > Eurotiomycetes > Onygenales > Ajellomycetaceae > Histoplasma > Histoplasma mississippiense. The sequence continues at coordinate 501,467 of NW_001813979.1, forward strand.
CATTTTCAGTGACAAAGATATGTGTTTCACAGTTTTCTTCATTGGCAATTATTGCTTCTAATTCAGCAGTGACACGAGTACGGCAGATGCATAAAGATCATGACTATTATTCAATGAATCAATCATCTCTCAAAGATTGAGTGGTTAGAAACTGTGAGGGATGATGACGGTGTGAAGAGTGAATAGTAGAAGATAGTAGATAGTGTAATAAATGATATAACAACAATAGTAATTGTAGTAATAATAATAGTAATTGTAGCTAATCACTAAAAAGGAAAAAAGAAAGAGAAAAGATGTGTGAAATACATACATTCATATATATATATACATATAAAAATAGCGGTCGTGAAAACATAATAAAAAGAGGTAAGAATAAGCAACTTATATATTATTAATATAATAAGGAATCAATAAAGAAGTGCATTACAAATCTTCTCAGAAGGCGACTGTGTTTATGAAAAGAATATTAATAAAATCACTGATTTCATTCAGATATCAGTGAAAGCATTCAAGCTACTAACTCATCAAACATGCAAGAAGAAGAATGTCCAAATATTCACTGTCAGTATAACAGATATCAAAAAAAATGTTAGAAAAATTAAAATTTAAGAATTTTAAGAAATCTCGCAAACTTCTTAAATCATATAAGAATTTCACAGATGTGTTCAATGAAAAAGCGGCTGAAAAGCTTCCCCTTCACTGAAAATGTGGTATAGATTATACAATTGAGCTCATCAAAAAAAAATGATAAGAACTCACAATCATTTTAAAACTCTCTCTACAATATATCACACGATGAGCTTCTTGTCTTATAAAAAACACCCAATGCTATTATTATTATTATTCTTTCATTATATATATATGCAGTCAGTGACTATGACATCTATCTAAAATACTCCAGAATTTTTCAACTTAACAATATGCTAATATACAAAGTCAATTTAATACGTGCAATAGCAGAATTCCAGCTCAGAATCAAACAATTATTCAAACTATTCAATTTAAAAAAGAATGTCAAAAGAATGACGACAGATCAATACATTTAATTTAAAACAAATGAAATAAAGAGTATAAAAAATAGCAGCTATTAAAAGAACAGAAAGCATTCACAAATCAAACTTTTCAAAATAAGTCAAAATCAAAAAATAATCAAAATGAAATAAAAAGTAAAAGTAACAAAATAAAAATAAAAACGAAAATTAAAGCAAATACATAGAAACAAAAGAAAAAAAAGAAAAACAAAAATTGAATTGATTATCAGATCAAGTTATTCAATTGAAATCTTGTAACAAACAATATTTGATTTTTTCAAATATTCAATTAAGAATTCATTTTCAGTTTTTGTATTGAATAAAAGTTTTAAATTTAACTATCTCAATTCAAACTTCTCTTTCAATCTCAATCTTAACTCTGTATGCTTTGTACAACGTAAAAGAAGATGCTCTGGTTTTTCATAAAACTGACAATTTGAACATAAATCACTTAAATCATTTCTAATCATTGTTAAATATGATTTAAAATAACCATGTCCAAGTTTTAGCTGCATTATTGTAGCAACAAGTTCTTTTTACATTTTATTGAGCAAGCTTTCCATTTGGGCTTAATTTCAAACCTGGAATAATGTACACTCTTTTTTTGTAAAAACCAGATATCTTGCCATTTTTGCAAACATAATTCTCTTATTTTTCTCTTAATAAAAGCTCATGTTACAATTTTTAAAAAACAGACTTCCAATTCAGTTGCTTTTTTTGCAGCTTTATCAGCCATTTCATTGCCATATATACCCATGTGAGCAGGCACCTAGTGAAGATGAATAGAACAACTGAATGAGATTTTTCTTTGAATATTTTGAAGACTTTTCAAAATCAGCTCTAGCATTGACTATCCACTGCTGATTTTATTACTTTGAAGTCTTTTAAGCCCAGCTTGACTATCAGAGAATATTCAAATATGCTCAAATCTTTTCCATTATTCAATCTTCATCTCAACCAATTTGAAAGCTCTTGAAATTGCAAATAATTCAGCATTAAAAACGTCTGACTCTTTTCCAATTTGCCAAGAAACAAGAATATAGTTTTTATCATTTTCTGAATATGCTATTCCAGCTCCAAGATTATCTGTTTTCTCACATTTTGAATCATCAGTGTATATAAGAATTGCTTTATTTCTCATTTGTTTTAGAAGATATAGATGTTGTTCAGTCTGAACTTCTTTTGAAAGTTGACTAATATTTAAATCAATAAGACTGACAAGATCTTTCTTCCAAGGAGAGAGATTTTCAAAGACCACTTTCTCCACATTTAACTAGAGAAACCGCTTTTTATCATGGAGCAAATTCTAAATAACTGAGATGGTATCTTCTTTCTTTGCACAGATGTTGAATTATCAGATGAATTTATTTCATTCCAATCAAAATATGACTCCCAATTCAGATCTACTCCAATTAATTCACTTGGAAAAAAACTTGAGACTTTTTTTTTAATTGAATGATTGGGATATAACTTCATAATTCTGAAAACATAATTCATACAGATTTTATCAAATCGCACTTGTGATGGTAATAGAGAGGCTTCAATCTCTCCATGGCTTTAATTGAAGAGGTTTTAACTACCCCTAATATTTTTCTTAATGCTGAATTTTGAAGCTTTTGAAACCTCTCTACAAAACTCTTTTGATTTTTCCACCATACTTGAACTGCAAAGTCTGAAACAGAGGTTATACAAGCAATATGTAATTGTCTCATTGCTTGAAAAGACAAGCCTCTTTCAGTATTTGAAAGTCTTAAAAAAAATACTGTTTAAGATTCTTTCAGCACTTGCAACTTTGATCTCAACATGAGATTTAAAATTTAACTGAGAATCTAATCAGACACCAAGCTATCTAACTGAATTTTTTAGTTTAACTGAATGATTTAAAAGCTTAACTTCAGTATCTCTTTCTCTGAAATTTGGATAAAATTCAGTTTTATCCATACTAAAAACAATGTCTTTTGATTTTGCTTTTTCAATCATTTCAGTTGCTGCTTGCTCAATCAAATTGCAATTATTTACAATTGATTCTGAGCTTACAACTAGACCCAAATCATCCACATAGCTTGGAGTTCTCACCATAATTGCCATTTGTCTATCAATAAATAGAAACTTGATAAATATAGCCAATAAAATGGGTGAGACTGGGGAACCCTGAGGAACTCCTATCTCAATATCTGTTATATGTTGTCTCATTCCATCAAAATGCAACTGAATAGTTCTTTTTAACATGAAACAGACAACCCACTTAATGAGAGACTTTGGCATTCTCAGTTCTATCAAAGTTTTAATCATTTGAGAAAGTGAAACACAATCAAATGCACCTTTTATATCAATAAACATTGCAGTTGTAACCATTTTTTCATTCTTTGCAAGTTGAATATCATGAACTACAGAGAAAACTGCATCGATTGCTGAGTTTTGCTTTCTACTTCCCATCTGATCATCATATAATAAATCAGTAGTAGTAGATAGAAAAGACAGTCTAATTGCAATTATTTTTTCCAAAATTTTTCCCAGACAATTCAGCAGCTATATCACTCTATAAGATTTAGGAATAGTTGGTTTTCTATTGGGTTTTGACAGAATAACTCCAACAGCATGCCTCCAGCACTTAGAATGATACCCATATTTCAAAAGATTTGAGAACAATTCAAAGAGCTCATCTTTTAGTACTGAATAAAGCTCTTGAATTATTAAATGATTTATACTATCAGCTCCTTCTGCTGTGACCTTTGAAGATGAAAAAATAGCTGTCTTTAATTCATCTTCAGTTAAGTCAGGCCATTCCCATTTCTTATCATGTTCATATTCATTATCTTCTTGCAAAGAACAAACCTCAGTTGAATTATTTGATGATGGAAACAATATTCTCATAAAAGCTTGACATTTATCTTCAAATGAGCTAGCTATAATTTCCTCGTTCTGAAAATTATAAATTAATGTTGGTAGCTTAGACATTGTTTTTGACTTTGTATATCTGAAAGCTTTGAAAATCTCTTTTCCCCTGAGCATTTTCTAGAAAGTTATTCCAACAATCAGTCTTTGCTTTTTTAATTGTGGAGAAATAATCATTTCTAATATTCTTTAAATACTCAAATGAGGCAAGATCTTCTTTCCAATCTCTTTTAACTCTAGCTAAATGTCTTCTTTTATTTGAAATCTCATCATTCCATCAAGGCTTAGAGAATTCAGAGACTCTTTTCAATGGAATATAACTTTTTACACTTGAAAAAATAATCTCAGTGATTAAGTTTGCTCTTTCTTCAAGCATTTTGTCTGTAAGATTTGTATCTGATTCCCAATAAAGAATTTCTTTATTCTCTAATTTCAACTTTTCAATCATTTTTTTCACTTCTGTCCACTGAGCTTTTTCAAAATTGTATTGATTTGAATATAATAGGTTTTGAACTGTTTGATTACTATCCAATTCCATATCAACTTGAATTATCTCATGTCCAGTGGCAGCACCATTTATTTCATTTGAGTCAACTACGTGGCTATTCCACGCAGCATGCACCTTAAGCTAGTTACGTATTATAACCCCTATAACCAACCGACCACCGCGTCCGTCCTCTCGGGCCGCTTTAACTAGTTCTGGCTCGTCCAGCTGGGGGTCCTAGTTAAGCGCCACCGCCCACTCTAGGCATCACCATAGCCTAGGGCTTCCGGTTGCTGATCTCAGCCCATTGCCCCCTTGGCCTTCCAACCAGCCGTCGTGGCCTTACCCCGTGTAAAGGACTAACTATAGGCTTACCCCACCCAATGTTTTACCCACTAATAGTGTTAGAGACCACTAGTAGGCCTTGGAGATAGGGCGCCTACCAGGGTGTCCTGTTTGGTTTGCTACTACCTCTCTGATGAGGCAACCAATCGGATGGTTTTTAAAATCATTCCCTGTTGTTGGGGTGGCCCCCTAAGTGCCGGGGGCCTTGGCAGGTGCTAGCATGTATAAGCACCCTATCCCCTCGTCCGTAGGTTTGTGCAAAATTAGCGTGGTTTCAATTAGTGTATGGAATTCTGCACCGGCGCCCTGGGCATAACCAATAGAATCCTATATAATTTTATATGAATAATAATTGGTCATTTAGATCCACTGATTGAAGATCCCATGTAGATCTTAAGAACGTGTACAGATGTAATCTGTATGGAATTCAACGTGTTTGAAGCCCTGCCTGCCTGCCTGCCTGCCTGATTCTCATATATTCGCCCACCTATCCCCCTACCCGCGAATATGGAACCCCCCAAACCTGCGAACATGGAATCCACTGAGAAACCTACTAAATCCAATGGTGAGTTCCTTATATTAATCAATTCAAATGACCTAGCTAACTACTTCATTCTCTAGTTCATACAAAAACATCAAGAAAATGAAAACGGCCTGTTGAGGAGGTTATTGCAGAACTTCCACCTCTAGAATCAGTGAAATTCCACCCAATACTGCCTATCTCACGAGATTCAATTCTCAATATTCCTGCAAATATCAATATTAGCAGTCCATACACTCTGTTTATCTTATTCTTCTCTGAGGAATGCTTTCAGTAATTCTACTAATCTCTATGCAAAATTAAAGAGAGATACTAGAGATACTGATGATGAAGCTTCAGAGCTTTCAGAAATGGAGGAGGATGAGAAAGCTCAAGATATAGATATAGAGATTTCTGAAATATCTATATTCTCAAAGCCTTCTATTCAGCAACGTTCATGGAAAAATACCAATCCAGTGGAGATAAAGGTCTTTATAGGCATTCTTCTCTATATGAGAGTTCATAAATCCCATTGAACTGATTTATACTGGTGGAATGATCTGAAACAAGGCTCTATTCATTCCATTCAATCCTATATGACCCATACACGTTTCGAACAGATTAAACGATATATCCATATATCTAACCCTCATGAGGCCCGCCGCCCGGAGGCCAAAAATAAGGATTGGTGGTATAAGGTAGAGCCATTAGCTACTAAGTTTCATATGGCATGCCGAAAATACTATACCCCTGGCTCTAAGATTTCCATTGATGAGATTATGGTTAAATGCTTCGGACGGAGTCAACATACATACAAGATGCCTAATAAACCAATTCCTCGAGGATATAAGATATTTGGCCTAGCAGAACATGGCTATTTATGGTCTTTTTCCTGGTCTAGCCGCCGGCAGGGTATAATGTCTATGTTCCAATTCCCTATGTTAACAAAAACCGGATCTATGGTGGTGAATCTGGTGAAGCGGCTTCCTATCATATCCACACCGAATACGCTGAATACCATGCCGAATGCCACCCCTAATATCGACTCTAATATCACCCATAATATTGGCCCTAATATCAACCCGAAACGAATGCTACGCCGAATGCCACGCCTAATGAAATCTCTATCTCACAGCTGGTCACATCCTATTCAATTTATATGGATAACTACTTTACATCAGTTCCTTTATTCAAAGAACTACGTCAACAGGGGTATGGAGCATGTGGAACCACTCGTCCAAACCAGGTTCCAGCAGTACTAGGCGAGCTTCGAGAGCATTCAAATTCCATACCCTGGAATACCCTGCATGCCATTGAAAAAAAGAACGTTCTCTGTCTTGCCTGGCAAGATAATAATATGGTATTGACACTAACTACGATTCATTCATTGGACGCAGTTATTGAACGTACTCGTAAATGCCCAGGGGAACTCTCAACCAATGCCAATATTGTTAGAAAAGCCTTTGAAGGTCAACCACAAAAGAAGCTGAAAATCTCATTGGTTATAGATGATTATAATCATCATATGAATGGGGTAGACCTAGCAAATCAATACTGGGCAGCATATACTAGTCATAGAGTCACCTATCGCACCTGGCTTCCTATTCTCTACTGGCTTATTGATTCCGCGGCTATTAATGCATACCAGCTTCAATATCTATATATGAAGCAGCAGGGGATTCCAGCGAAGGATCTTCCTTCTCATATAAGCTTTCATGAGAAGCTTTATCAGGAACTCTTTGAATTCACACCTAGAATTCATGATAATCTACCAAGGGAATGATCAAATTCTAATCTAAATCATCAACGGATTCCTCTTCCAAAGCAGCGTGTTTGTGCCTGGTGTCAATATAAACGAAAGATTGGCCAGCAGAAATATAAAAAGATAGAGAGATCAAATTCTGGCTGTTCAGAGTGTCAAAATACCCCCTTATGTTTGAAAACTCGATGTTGGGCGGAATTTCATAGTATATCCTAATATCTATTTACGCGGATCCTTAATTAGGGTTTATATATTACACTAATACCAATGAATACTCAAAAATACACTGATTATTCAATGAGATCTCGTATAATATACACTAATGAAACCACGCTAATTTTGCACAAACCTACGGACGAGGGGATACTCGACCCTCTGTAATCATCGGATCTTGCATAGCTTAGCACTAATGACAGGGGAGATGCTTGGCACTAATGAGAGCGGCTTCCAGCGGCCACCACCCTCATCACTGCCAAGCAGCATCCCTGTCAGCACTGCCTCACTAAGCTTGGCTCCTGGTCACGGGGGCCTTCATGATGAGTATTGAAATTCTCTATGATTATTGAATTCTTTTCTGATTTCAACTGCATTAAACATCTATCAAATGTTCAAGTTCTGTTGTTTTCTCTCAGTGATCTTTCATTGTAGATATTGATTAATTGAATATTTTAAAACTGTTTTTTCCTTTCCACAATGTCATCAACAAGAATATTAGAGTCAGATATCAAATCATATCTCAGATTGAATTGAAATCTTGAATTTTTTCTAGCATAAATTGTCACTCTAATTTTAATATCTGTTTTTTCTGATAGAAAACAATAATATGTTGAATGAGATACATTATACTCTTTATCAGCATCAAATCTGAGTTCTTGAATAAGAACAAAGTCCATTTTTTACTTCATAGTCAATTTATAAACAGAAATAAAAATAATAAACTGAATTTATTATTCACAATTTCAACTGCTATCATATTCTGTATATGTGTATTTCTTATTTTTATTTGAACAGAGATTCTTGATGACTTTTGTGTTTTAATTTTTTGCTTTGAAAAAGATTCAGAGATAGCAAATTTAAAGAGTTGAGAATTTCTTCTTTTTTTATTTATTGCTATTATTTATATTAATAAAGATTGAATTACTTGTCTGTATTGATGACTTTTCTGATTTGAAAGCAAATACACATTCTTTTGAATTTGTAAAGTGAGGCTCTTTACAATTGGTGCCCCGGTGGCTGAATGGGTAATGCAGCCACCAGGTAGCGCCTTGGCGTGGGGACTTAAGACGCGTGGGTTCAAAACTCACAAGGAGACAACATTACATTCAGAGTCAACTTCTCAGCTTCTAAAATAAAGAGATATGAATTTGTCAAATAAATATTTTCAGATGAATTTAATATCTGATTTAATTTATTGTTTTTGAGTTGAAAATCTATATCATGAATATCAAATTCTGTCTTTCATTAATTTTTCTATGTTTTTATTATATTTTTGACCTCATTCAACACTAAGCATTCCTTCTGTATAACCAAATTAGCTGTGGTGTAATCAGTACAGTCTACGTGTCTGACTCAGCTGATATGGTTTTGACTGCCGGCATTGTATCTACGCGTGCTCTGCTTTGTTTTCCTCTCGTTTGCCCTTGTCTCTATCGGCTCAAATGCTTCTTCTTCCTTCTTTTCTTTGCTCTCTCTGTCATTCTCTGCTCTTTTCCTGTCACAACCTTCTTCAGTGCTCTCTCCTTCATTATTTATCTTGTCTGTCTTTCTTCTGATGTTAGAAGCACAGACAGCTTTCTGATCAACTGAGAGAGGTATCCCTCTCTGCTCACTATAAAGCCTTCCAGGCACGGCAGCGGCGGTCCCCTCAGGGAACCACACTATAGCCCCACCATGAATGGCCATACGTCGGGCCAGAAGTGGATGCGCAGCTCAGAAAAATCCTTTGCAATGAGCTGAGTCTTCTCAAGAGTTGCCACCTGGATTCTGTTTTCTCTCTCTCTCTATGTACATAGAAATCTCTCCAGCGTAGCACGTCTCCATGCCCTTCGGGAGGCTTCTGAAACACGGGCGCTGCCCGTGTTTTTTCCGGGACGTTAAACCTATACATACATACATACATACATATCTGTATAACCAACTCTTGCCTGTATTTAACATTACACAAAGACTTGTCATAAGCACTGCTTGCATACGAGTATAACGGAAGAATAATAATGATAATAATCTTTACAATTGGCATACTTTGCAATAGATTTAAAATGCTCATACAAAGTTCTCTTTTTCAAACAAAGATGACAATTATACTTAGATGTTTTATGAAATTGTGCATAAATCTGACACTTTACATTTCTTTTACATAGATTTGCAAAGTGGTTATATTTTTAACAGTTTGAATACTGAATTTAAATTTTTAGATTTTCTCTGATATCTTTGAACTCATAAATCCTCATTCTCATATCAGTAATTCTCACAAATGAGATTTTGAATTGTTTAAATGTCTCAGTTATGATTAGAACTGAGTTATTTTGCCTATTTTCTCTTTGTTCTGAATTGTTGAATCAGATAAAAAGTTTTTTCAATTTGATTGAATTGAAATCTTCAATTTCATATTGCAGCTAAATTAGCCCATCATCATGATTGAAGATTGCAGTTGATATATCATGAAGAACAAATTTTCCCCATTTCTCATTCTTTTCAATTGAAATTTCAATTTTTAAAAGACATTCAATTATAGATGCCCAGATCTGCTGACTTTGAATAAGAAAATTGGCATTGAAATCAGATATAGTGGTGAGAATAATTGAGTTTTCAAGAAAAGAGCTTTCAACTGAAGCTATCACTGAATTTTGTAGCTTAGATTCAGAGATAGAATTCAGTGTATGATTCATTTCATTTCTCAGTTGAAAAATAAGACCTGCATTTGACAGTATATTCTTCTCAAAAATCTCTTTGTCAAAGACTTTAACAATCAATCTTTAAACTTTTAATTGGAAAAACTTTTTCTCTTTCAATTTCTTTCTTGATTTCTATGTGATCTGAGAACTCAGAGAAGAAGCAGTTTTTGAGATTTGAATATATTTCCTTTTTAAAGAAAATGTGTTTTTTATTGCAATATTTGCTGCTGTTTGAATATAAAATTTTTACTCTATTTTTTGAATCAGAACTTGAGATATAGACTTTATCTCAAATATCTTTTCAAATTTCAATGAGATTCCCATTTTGTACTTGAGAATTTCATTCAGTTGTTTTGTTTGAATAAACAGTATATGAAGTACTTTAGTGTCTTTTTTCTTCATACATTGATTTTTCAAGCATTTAACAGCCTTTTCAAGATTTTGAATCTCTTGCATCTGATTTTGATATTTCTTCTTTTTTTTTTAAGAAATTCAATTTCAGAAATTTCCTCAGAAAAAACATTTTTTTCTATCATTTTAATAGATATTGATAGATTTAAAGGATTTGATTGTATTTCAAACTATTTTTCCTACTAGTGATAGTAACTAGATTAAGTTTTTCAAAAGAATTTAATAAATTAATATTGATTTTTAGAGATAAATCAGTTAAATCAGACTGAGGGTTACAGAGATTCAAAAAAAAAGGAAACTAATGATTGCAATTTGAATAAGTCAAAATTGAAATGTCAGTTTTTAAAAGAAAAATTAATAAAAAATACTCAGCTTTTTGAAGAGAAGCTGTTAAAACTAATTGATTATATTCTTTACTTCAAAAATCTCCCCACACAATAAATGTGTAGCTCAATTGAAAAAGAAAAGATATATAATAACAAATTGATCAATATTAATAAAAGCTCTTCAGCTTTTAATTAAAATAAAAGAAATATGAATTTTTGAACAAAAATTCTCTGTTTTATTAATTCAGAGTTAAAACAGAGAAAATACTCTATCTTCTTCAAACTTTATCTTTTTTTTTAATAAAAAGTTTGTCAAAGTCTCTATTTAAATTAGTCTTTTTTTCAGTTTAAGATTATATTTCTGAAATATCAAAAGCTTTCAATACTAAATGAATTTCTTGTCATTCACATTGAAACATTTTATTCTACTGAATAGCTCCTAATAAGTTGAATATTCAGTTTTCAAAGAAATGGGTATGCAAATGAAGAATCAACAAGGCTAAACCTGCACTTTTTTCCTTTATAATAGATTATATACATAAAAATATATATATAAACTACTTGCAGGGACCAAGCTATCTTTCAAACACTGAAATTCCACTTTTATCTTATGTTTTTATCAACGGGAGGGTTATTCGAAGGGATTCGACGAGGGATTCGAGGGACGATGGATTCGAATTGATGGGGTATGCACTAGTCAATTGTGCCGAGGTATCTTTTTGTTACTTGGCAGGCACGTGTGGCTGGGAGGTACTCGGGGACTTGGCACGGATACGTTGGAACACGAAAATCGATCAGAGTTTTCTCAAACAGAGAAACAAGAATAACTCAAGCAACTGCAGATCAAATTGAACAAGATTTTAATAGATTATCAATATAAGATAGATCTATCTCTGGTCAAAATCTGAGTTGATTTGACCTAGTATTGATGGAGTAATTTGATGAAACGTTGAAAATCCGCCAAGCAGGGGCCAAAACACTATTCATCAAATATCTCCCTCAAAACTTTATCAAATCTTTTCAAATTTGCAGCAGTTACTGATGGAGGCAGCGGGAATCGATTGAGGGTATTCAAAAACATTTAATAAATTACTAGATAAAGATTTCATTTAAATTAGCAACTCCTCTGCTGCAGCATCTGTATTGTTTGTGAAGAAATTTGAAGAAAGCTTATAATTCTGTGTAGACTACTGAGAACTCAATCAAATTATATGAAAGGGATTGATATCCTCTCCCACTCATCAATGAAAGACTTGAATGAATAGAAAAAGCAAAATGATTTACAAAGCTTGATATATCAGCAGCCTTTTACAAGATAAGAATCAATGAAGATGATGAGTGGTTAACAGCATTTCATACACATTATGATTTATTCAAATGAACAGTGATTTTTTTTGAACTGGTGAACACTTCAAGTATGTTTCAGAAATATATTAGTTGAGCTCTATAAAATATTGTAAGAAACCCGCACTAAGGTGCCAGTGCTAGGCCGGAATTAGCGATAGCCCTAAAGATATGACATCGCCGAACATAACACCACCAACGTCATATCAGGATATGACATCGCCGAACATAGCACCACCAACGTCATATCAAGTTTGAAATCAAGGCATTATCTTGCCACTTGCATCATACTACGCCATCTACATCATAGCAAGTTCGATCTGCTTATGATACTGTGTGTATATAGCTAGCAGCTGGTCCAACCTTCTAGGGACCAGCGGATCATTCTGTTATAATCTGACCCCTACGTTCTACACCCTCAATATCTAACTACTTGATCCGAATCCTCTCCGATATATCACCGTATTATCTCCTACTGCTTGATCCTCGTAGAGTCCTAAGGACCAACCGAAATATAAGCAGCCATTTCCAACATCGCTGCTTACAAATATGTTGAATGAGATCATATCAGCATACATGGATGATATTCTAATCTTTACAGATGACTCACTCACTGAGCATCATAAGCATGTATAATAAATGCTTACCCACTTACATAAAGCTGAATTACAGATGAACATTGATAAATGCAACTTTGAAATTAAATTTACAACTTATCTGAGGTTCATCATCAAAGCTGAAAGAGGTGTACACATAGATTCTAAGAAGATGAAAGCAATTCTCAATTGAAAGACATCAGTCTCAGTAAATGAAATTAGACGCTTTTTAGAGTTTGTCAATTTTTACTGAAAATTCATCAAGAACTTTTTTAATATTATACAATCATTGATGAATCTGATCTGAAAAGACATTGTATTTTAACGAATTGATAAAGCAGATGCAGCATTCAAAAAACTGAAGTATATATTTATAAACACTCTGATGCTGCAATCATTTAATCTGAACAAGCATATGATTTTTGAAACAGACTTCTCTGATTACATGATTGGAGAAATGCTGATGCAATACAATAATGAAAACATTTTACAATTTTGCACATTCATTTTAAAAAAAATGTCTTCTACTAAATGTAACTATAAAATCTATGATAAAACACTCTTGACTATCATATGATATTTAAAAGAATAGAAGTCAGAGTTTATAAGTGTTGAAAAGTTCAAAATCATCACTGATCATAAGAATTTAAAATACTTCACAATCATTTATAAACTTATTGAGAAGCATATGCACTGATCATTATTTCTTAACTGATTCTCATTTAGAATTCATTACTGATCAGAAGTAGAAAACACTCTTAGAAATATTTTATTTCATTGAAAACAAAATATATCACCTGATGATTTGAATGACAGATGGAAATATCAAAAGTATTAATTAATCAACTTTATAATTATAGAAAGTTTCACATAATCAAATGCATTCTGCATATATATTAATCAATTTCATATTTAATCTCTCTCATTTGAAAAACAATGAAGGTAAGCAGTAGAGATAGATAAATCTTGATAATAAGCTGTTGAAGTTATACAGAACAGAGCATTTTGATTTCCTGCAAACATATATTCAAAAACAGGCATCTCAGCATGTTCAATTAATAATAATAAATGTTCACATTTCCAAAATAGACAATGGATTTTCAATCTAAAACCTTTATAAACACAAATTATGCAGAAGATTCACAACTCATCAATAATTGAACATTCAGATTGTGAGATTATGTACAGCATTGTAGCTTAAAACTTTTACTGATTGAATATATTAAAGAATGTATGCTGGTTTATATGCAATTGCAATCATTATGACTCAGTAACAGCATGATATGAACAATGAAAAGAAATGCTGAAACCTCTATCTATTTCTGAATAAATTTAATGTGATATAGCAATTGACTTCACAGTTTCTCTATCTGAAAATGAAGGTTTTACAAACATTTTAATCATTGTTGATTGATTCAATAAAAATGTAATACTGTAGCTCTGTGACAAAATGAATGTTGAAGTAATTGCAAATGCTTTTATCAAAAGCTTATTCTATTGTATACACAGTCTGTCTTCATTCATTGTATCAGATAAAAGCAGTCAATTCGTCAGCATACTTTGAATTCATGTATATTAGCTGCTAAAAATCAAGCAAAAATTGTCAACGGTGTATCATTCAGAAATTGATGGAATCATAAAAAAAATGATATAAATAATAAAAAACATTCTCTGCAAATTCTGCAATTACACATAAGATAATTGAAACCATTTGCTGCTACACATTGAGATTGCAATTAATAATTAAAATTTTATCACAATAAATATAAACTCATTCTTTTTTTTATACAGATATAATTTAAAAGTTCTGAATTTCTCTGAAAATCTCCGAAAAATCATATACATCTGCAGCTTCATACAAATAGCAGAGAATATTATAAATAAGTTTAAAAAGGTTTATGAATGAACAGAGACTTTCATAATCAATGTTCAATAAGATTATGAAAATCAAATAAACATCAGAAAAAGTTTTATGATTTGATATTATATAAAAAATAAAATTTGATTAAATCTTAAAAATATAAGAATGAACTGTTTTTTATATATACCAAATTATCATCAAATTAAATATACTGTGATAATGATTCCGAGTATACATAATTATCAACTCAATATTTTATTTGACATTTACAACATCTTTCATACAAATCTGGTCTGATCTGCAGTTGAAAACTCATTCCTCTCACAAAAAATCTTCAACTGACAATCATCTGTCATCTGTAATGCACTCGTTTATTATTTCCTTATTATTATATTATCTTTGTTTATATCTTCGTCTATTCTTACCTCTTTCCATTATACTCTCGCTACCACTATTTCTATATGTATATATATATGGATGCATGTATTTCGCACATCTTCTTTCTCTTTCTTTTCCTCTTCAGCGATTAGCTACACTACAATTTACACTACAACTACAACTACAACTTCACTATACTACTACTATAAATTATTATTATCTTCCACTACACTATATACTATCTTCTACTATTCACTCTTCACACTGTCATCACCCCTCACATCATCATAGAAAAAAATAATAAATTTAAATGAAAAATTAAAGCAATTCTTAATGATAGAATCAATCACTGCTGCTGTGAATACTTTGTCAAATGAGTAAAATATAATTGTCTGACCTGGAAACCCACATTCACTATGAAGAACACTGCTGCTCTCAATGTCTACAAGTTATTATTTATTTTGATAAAAAAAAAATAATATAACAAATTAACATCTGTTAATAATTAACTTACACAATCAACTTCTCTTTTGCATCTATTTATCTCTGTTATTATGCTTCATATTTATATAGTTTTTAACAATTATTTTGTATAATCTCTTCTGTCTCACATTCCACACTCATGTAGTTTTAACAATTTTTCCATATAACTTTTAATGTTTTTTCACTTCATATTTCATTGTAAGATGATTTTTGATATTCTTCTGCTTCAATTTTTTTTTTTTATAAAAACTCTCTTTGTATGATTTTTTCTTCTGATTTTTTTTCTCTTTCTTTTCTTAATCAATTCATAATCTGTATTTAGAATAATGCTAAATCATTAATTGAAGTACACTCATTATAAAATATTTATAAAAATTGAAAATCTTTTAATTGTGTTTTCTTCTTCTTCTTCTTCATCTTCTTTGTCTTATCCTCCTTCTCATCATCAGTTGGATTTTCATCACTATTCAAAACATTCAGAACAGATAGTTTGAGCAGTCAAAGATGCAGAGTAATTGAAGTTTTTTTATGAGCTTGCAAGACAGTAGAATGGTGAGTGTTGTGAGACATATTGACAGATTTGATGATAAAGATGTGTATTGGATGATAAAGGTGTGTATTTGAATGAATTGGATTATAAATGGAATATTCTAGAGATATGTGGATAT
>NW_001813979.1:517713-520327 GCF_000149585.1 Histoplasma mississippiense
CTTACCAGGAAGATATCGTAGACATGGACCATCTCATTACTGGTTAAATGATGC
This sequence comes from Histoplasma mississippiense, assembly GCF_000149585.1. Classification (NCBI taxonomy): domain Eukaryota; kingdom Fungi; phylum Ascomycota; class Eurotiomycetes; order Onygenales; family Ajellomycetaceae; genus Histoplasma; species Histoplasma mississippiense. The sequence continues at coordinate 517,768 of NW_001813979.1, forward strand.
TATTTGTATTCTGAGTATCCTCTCAATTTATCTATGTATAGACAAACCGTTATTCCTCGTCGCTATACGAATGAACGGTGGAAAAATGGAGATATTAAAAAACAACAAAATAATATAAACCTGATCACCCGTGAGAAAGACCCCGCTAACGGATATCCCAATCACCCGCAGGATGCGACCCCGACTTTCGCCCGGCCTCGCTCTCCCTTCGCCTACTGCGGAGTCACCTTGCTAGCCTTCGCTCTTTTCGACATGATATTGGCCACACGGCTACCCTTGATCAACCAACTGATCTCCGTGATGAGCCGCCTCTTCAATGCCCGGCGCACACATGACTCCGCGCCGCCCTCGTCCCCGACATCGTCCACTGTCGACAAAATGCTCCAAACCTACACCTCCCTCTTTACGCACATTTGTATCCTGCTCGCCATAACGAGGTGTCTAGTTTTCTCCGTCATATCAATACGAATATATGCTTCTGTGTCGGAGGTTTGGGTGCCAGCTGCTGCAGCTACCGCTGGAGGCAGAGGGGGAATGCCAGATGCCGCTGCGTTGGACGCGAAAGTGGCCCATATAAAAAACAAGGTGGTGCTGGGATATGCGGTGGCAGAGATGATGATTTCCGCCTCGGTAAGCGATCTGTGAGATCTAGTTTATATGTTCTTATTTAGCACATGTAGCTCACAGGTATTTTTTTCACGCATTTTGCCAGACTCTCTTATCCTTGAAAGATGAGCGGCTCCAGACGAGACCAGCACTCCTATTCGGACCACTCATCCCTTCGCGATTTCCCCAATGATTATATCTTTCCTTATATATACGATGTTCCTTACATAAAGAGACAATACGCTGCCGATATGTAGCTGCGGCAGTTTTCTTGGCAGCCGCCCAGGGGGTGAGAGTAAGGAAAGGGAATTACTTTTTCTTGCCTGCTGTGCAGAACAGAATCCGTTTTTCTCCCCCCGTGCTTCTTTGGTCGGAACCTAGTACACTACATACAAACAAGCCGAGTCCCGAAACGAGAGAATTATTTTTATTTTTGCAGTCCGTGTCCATTCCTTGTGTATCCTTTTTTTTTTTTTTTCATTTTCTTGTTTTCTATTTAAATTTAAAAAATCACACAAAGAACAACGCTTCGTTTTCCCACAATATAAAGAGGAACGGCGTGTGGAAAACGAAAGGCAGGGCCATACACACACCATAGTACATGATCATCATCATCTATAAGATAGAGTTCCTTTTTGGCAGCGAATTTTGTGGTTTGTTGGCAACCTTCTCCCTATACACCCCATGTATTGTCCTTACTTTTAAATATTTAAACGCTTTTCCTCTTATTTATTTTCCATCTTATTACTACTACTACTCACTTTTATCGTTTATTTTTTGTTGAGTACGTACTCAGACTCATATACAAACTTTTCCCTGTAATGCTTTCCTAAGAATAATTTATTTTTTCTTTATACTATACATTTTGCACCTCCCCAGACCCTTCTTGCTCAACTAGTTAGTTAACTGTGGCATCTGACGTCATCCCACTCCAAACCCCCCAACTCGCAGCCAGCAGTCATTCGGCAGGACAAGGACTAGGACCCATCACTCCCTTTGCTAACTATCAAGGACGATATTTATAGAGGAAGCGTACAGCTGAGCGTGGAGAGTCCACGAACCTTGCGAGGACTTACTTCACAGAGGAAAACAGAAACACGCCACCGGATACATGAATGTTTCCGGGGGAGGGGAGGGCTGGCTTGGAAGTTGTCTGCTTGCGTGGCTCGGGGTAAGCCCTAGCTACTCCACTCACGAACCCGCACCCCGCAGTTATCGGCATCAAAATCCGTCCTTTCGACAAGATGGTTGGGATTGGAAATAGGGATGCGCTCATGGCACAACCTGGCGGGAAGAAGCACAGTAAGTAGGAGGGAGAAGGCCGTCCCCCGGGACCTATAATGTGGAAGCTCGACAGAGGGAATCTATCAAGTATTATCGCTGCTGACTTGAAATCTTCCAAAGTTCCCACGCGATACCCTGGGATGGAGGAGACGATGGATGGAACATTTACGTGGGGAGGAGTTGCATGCATCCACCCCACCCAGGGTTCAATGTGTAGTATGCAGTTGAAGATGGGCTGGAGAGATTTGAGTTCAACGAGGGCCCATGCCATCCATTAGTTGTCAACATGGGGTAGTTAAGCTAACTATTTCATGATTGACCCATAGAACTAGAGGAGGATCAATCAATGTCCTGCGTTGAGAAACAGCTGGGGACACGCATGTATGGACAGTACAGTACCTCAAGAAAATTGGACATGTGGTATCTATCAATCAATTACACATGGACTGCGAGCCGCGAAGCGTGCCGAAAAGCGTGCCGAAAAGCGTGCCGAAAGGATCCAAGAAAAGAGATCTGTCATTCTGGTTACTTCATCTTTATTTTTTGGGCCTTGCTTATTTTTGTGTTCTTGATGTTCATTGGAACGCCGATTTATCGGATATCCACGTTATACTTGGCTTATTAATCCTTCCACCATATAACTTCCCACTTAGCTAGCAATCTTCAATCA
>NW_001813979.1:521541-531652 GCF_000149585.1 Histoplasma mississippiense
TTTTCAATTAGTTGTTAATGTACCATGCATAAATACTATATCCATGTTGGATGGTCTATATATCATATAATATCAATGTTATCACGGATGGCGAAGGCGTACAGCACATTCCGGCAGATCAGCAATCTGACCGGCGACAAGGGCGACGAGAGACGTAGCAACAGCGGCGGAGATAGCGAGACGCATTGTGAGAGATAGTAGAAGAGAGTGAGCGGAAGGATTTGACGATGATATCAAGAACTAGATAGACAATAGAGCGAGCGTAGGGGGGAGTTGAGGCCAGGTGCAGGAAGTTATCGTCGTCATGCAGGGTAAAGGGAGGTTGAAGACGCGTGAGGAGGGAATCCAGGCAGATTAAGTATTTCCTAGAAGTTGCATTCAATTAGGTTAAGGCCAAGCTACCTCGCACCGCAGCGACCAGCAGCCGGACCCAGGGGGATCTAGCATCTAGCGTTGACTAGATGAGAGTTAGCCAATCGAAGTGAAGGCGGAAGGTTAGGGAGAAGTCTAACGTCGATAAACTCCGACCTGAGGCGGCGCCAGCAGTAGATTAGCAGACAGACTATAACTATCTGAGGATGGGTTGAAAAATACACTCTGACGATGACAAGCAAAGAACTGCAAGGTCTGGGCAATGAATGCCCTGCATATTCAACTGCAGCGTAAAGTCTTCAAACACGGCATGTCAAATGTGGCTATTCTGGTGTCACCGTGGTGACCTGGCAAGCCAAGGTCTCGAATCTCAAAGGCATTCATTAATTCATTCATTCATTCATTCATTCCTCCACTGCAGATCAGATTGGTGGCTGAATGTTGACGCACGCTCTATCGATGCATCACTGGATTCAATACCAGCCCCCGCCCTGGCGCCCGGAGCTCCAGGGGGTTGCTCCCTAACTGGCCTGCCCAGCTTTAGGCGTCAAGCCCCAAAACTTAGGTTACACCAGCCTGTTCCTCATCCTACCGTATCGTATTGTACTGTACATTACATGGCTGTCCTTCACCTCGGAGCCTCCATCGATCCTCCATTGATCTTCCATTCCTCAATTCTTCGCGCTTCACCTGCAGGATCCGCTGTGCGTCCACCGCCCCCAATGAAGCTGTTGGCCCGCAGTGTCAGTGATCATCATCTTCTCTTTGTCTGCGCCAATTGGCAATGTAAATGTGAATCTCTATATATGGTTGCCTCTGCTGCGTGCGTCATCCCCTGTTTTCCCTGTGTTGACTTTCCCTCCTCCTCCTCCTCCCTTCTCCATATCTGCATCTACGTCTCTTCTAACTCTAGCGGCTGCGTCCATCTAGCTTTCAATCAGTTAATCAGAGGAACCATCAAGTGGGACGGCTAGGTTCCCAGTTATCTGGTTCCTGGATACTGAATTGCAAAGCACAATCCACTACTTAGCCACTACCGCAACCATGGGTCTCGGGATTCTCGAGGACTCCCGCCTCGACCACGTTCCTGGTACGTTCGCTCGATGCTCTCTGTCTCTGCCCAGATCCCATATCTAATTCCGACTGTGCAGGCACCACCTTCATCCTCGAGGACGACTCTAGCACCGTCGAACAACTCGCCCCCTCCCTGCACCTCAAATATGACCACTCCGGGCCCACACCGGTCATCCTCGTCCCGCAGCCAAGCAATGACCCCAACGATCCTTTGGTAATCCCCCAATTCTCTCTCCCTCTATATATATACATCCATTGCACTGTCAATCATCTATGTATAGATATATATGTATATACATGTTTACTAATTTCTATCCAGAACTGGCCCCTGTGGAAGCGCGACGCAATCCTCGCCATCCTCTCCTTCGTCAGTCTCCTCTGCGCGACAACAAGCCCTCTCCTTGCCGCAAACACCGCAACCCTAGCCTTCCACTACGAAGTCTCTTTCACAGACGCTGCCCTGCCCATTCGGCTACCACCTCTGCGGCGTCGGGGTGGCCGGCCTGCTCTTCGTCCCCTCCGCCCGCGTCTGGGGCAAACGCCATCTATATATCCTCGGCTGTGTCGTGATGATCATCAGCTCCGCATGGGGCGGCGCAAGTTCAGGGAGTTACCGCAGCCTGCTGGCTGCAAGGGTTTTTCAGGGCGTGGGCCTGGCGCCGTTTGAAGCGTTGGTCAATGCAAGTGTCGGGGATTTGTTTTTTGTTCACGTATGTCATTCTGATACTTTTGTTTTGTTTTGTTTTTTCCCTTAAGATTTCCTCAATCCTAACAACAAAATAATCGTTTAGGAACGCGGGAAACGAATGGCATTGTCCAACGTCGCCCTCTTCGGTGGCAGCTTCTTAACCCCAGTCATCGTCGGCAAGCTCACCGCCTCTATGGGCTGGGAATGGACATTTAACTTCCTCGCCATCTTCTCCGGTGTTTGTCTACCATTGGTCATATTCTGCGTCCCTGAAACCGCTTTCAGGAGGGCGGCTCATCTCAACACGGATATCGAAGGGGAATATGGCTGTGGAGATGGCTTTCGTAATCCTGCTAATACCACTACAACCCAGCCTCTCGAATCGGAGACGGAGAACAAGAGCTCATCATCGCAAAAATCTCGTGAGGAGGAGGCAAAGAAGGAAGCGGCGGAAGTGGAAACGAAAGTAGAGGATCGCAACGACCATGGTGGTACCGAGGGAGCTACACACGATACACAGGATATCATCCCCCCCAAAGTGACATATTGGCAAACCCTGAAACTCTTCAACGGGCGCAAGACGGACGAGAGTTACTGGAAATTATTCCTCCGCCCACTGCCATTATTCCTACATCCGGGTATTTTATGGGTAAGAAGATCCCCTCACCCCAACCTATCCACGCACTGCTCTCAGACTGAACATCCCCAGGCCTGCCTAACCCAGGGCGTCCTAATCGGCTGGACCGTCTTCATTGGCGTCGTTCTCGCCGTAATATTTAGCGTCCCGCCGCTCTGGTTCAGCGAGGTCCAAGTCGGCTACCTGTACACGGGCGCCTTCATCGGGTCCATTGCCGGCCTCTTCCTCTCAGGCCTCTTGTCCGATTACACCGCAAAGCTCCTGATAAAGCTGAACAGAGGCATCTACGAGCCCGAGTTCCGGATTGTGCTGGTGCTGTTCCAGCTGATTTTTAGCGCCATGGGGCTGTATGGGTTTGGGATTACGACGGAGAACGTGGGCCGGTTTGGATACGTGGTACCCGATGTGTTTTTTGGGTTTGTCATTGTTGGCATGGTTATGGGCGCGGTGGCGAGTGCGTTGTATGTTGTTGATGCGCATCGTATGTATTCTTTTATTCTTTTCATACGTCAATAACAACATTCATTGCCCCCTTCCTTCCCCAACGGCATGTTGACATATACGCACCTCCAGGCCAAATCGCCGTCGAAGCCTTCACCTGCCTCCTCGTCTTCAAGAACATGTTCAGCTTCCTCCTGACATACTTCGCCTACGATTGGCTCGTGCTCTCCAAGCCGAAACATGTCTTCACAACCATCGCCAGTATTCAGGTCGGCGTGTGTCTGCTGAGTATACCCATGTGTGAGTCCGCTTCGTCTCCCCCACCCTTGCTTCACAACACATTCCAAACGTCCCCGGGCGTTTTACTTTGCGAAACTGTCTTTGGCGAGATTATTATGACTGGGCGGGAAAGCAACCCATGGATGGCTAACCGACAAAAATTGATGTGTATAAAAAAATACAGACATTTTCGGCAAACGTAACCGCTCGTATTTCCACCGCAATGATATCCTCAAGAAATTGAATCTATGGTGAAACTACAAAAATGCAAAAAAAATGCAATATTTGAACAGCAGCGGATAACAATAACATGTCACGTCCATACACCTATGACCCCTACTCAAACCGACCCGACCCGACCCCGACCCTTCCCTTGATCTTTAAATTTTCACTTTGAAAATTTATTCCATCGAACCATATCGAACCCATATCGAACTCATATCATATCATATACATTCATGCCTAGCCCAACCCTTCAAAACCGTTCTTTCACAGACTTCTTTTTTTTTTCTCCTTTTTCTCTCTCTCTTTCTTTTCGGACTTTTATCTCTAAAACCGAGTGGAAAAGGTGTTCTTGAATTTGTACAGTACGTTAGCGATGTTATATTGTATTACGCACATATATATATAGATATATTTAGTAATTATTGATGTTATTGCTGATAATTTGATTGATGGGTTTTTTTCTTTTCGTTTTTTTTTATTTCTTCCCCCGCCCTTTCACACAATACACCCAGCTTTGATCGCTTTATTTTCTAATTATTTCACGAACGTGCATTGCTTACCATGTTCTCCTTCTCATTATCCATTCCTGGGAGTGCTCGCTCTGCTTGCGTCAGGTAATCACATATTTGCTTCATGTAATAACTGTGTATCACTTGTAGCAAACCAACCCTACAGCCAGCCAGCCAAACAGGCAATAAATAACCGTTTCAATTTAACAAACTAACTATACACACTTACGAGTAGGAAGGCCGTGAATAAAAACAATCCCCATTTTGAAATCTTCAACCTTTATATATATGGATAATATCTAACGTGAGCAGGCCTTCGCTCGCAGATAGATAGGGTTTATATAAAAAAAGCAATAAGAGCTGGGAACAGCCATTTTCATCAGTGGAGAGACACAGGCAGAAGATAGGCAGGTTTCTAGAGATTTGATGGAGAGATCATCAGCTAATCTGTATCTAGCGAGCTGGCGGTCAGGGGCAGGTTGAACTTGGTTCTCTCTCTCTCTCTCTCTCTCTTAAACGGTAAACTTTCATTTCCCTCTCTCGCGTATATTCCATTTTTCTGATGTTTTGAAGAAGGTTGTGGAGTCAGGGAGAATCTGCAAATGCCCACGCTTTGACACATTCCAAGCGGTGTTCTGATCAGCATCTTGTTTCGAATCCTTGTAGCAATTCATCTAATAAGGGCATGCACGTTATTGTTCCCCCGCACGGCGGTCAGGGTCGGCCACCCCTAGTGGTATTTAAGCAAGAGTTCGACTATCGCTTGATGTCCCATTCGCAGAGCTTCAAATATACATGTCCTCAACGTGGCCGTCCATCTAGGAGGGGGGAAATGAAATTTAAAAAAAAAAAAAAAAAAAAAAAAAAAAAAAAAAAAAGGTGCATCATGGTGCCCAATTCAAAGAAGATGACAATTAATTATGCATTAGACGCATCAAAAATCATGCATTCGACTTCATCATCGTATATACCGCCGCAGTTGATTTTCTGCCATCCCGTTTCGTCAGAATAATGTAACAATGGTAACTGGACAAACAATATTCGCTGCCTATGCGCATATGGGGCCAGACTGTCAAGAGACTTACAAGTTCATTCCGCCGAAAGATTCCCTTCATCCGCTCGAAGAAATCTCGCAATGTATATATCTCCATCAAGCAACAGCCCTCCTCCTCAGGCCAATCCTTCGAGCGATAAAGTTAGAACTTAATTACGAAAAGGCATATATATAACGCTCCTTCTTAAGGCCATCGCATCCATCACAAGGAGGGGGTAGACATACCTCTCGATGATTCGGTACCTCACCTAGGCTCACAGGGCTGAGTCCATAGTTGAGATCAAGCAGTATCATCGTGTTGTTTTCCACATCAAAGTATATCCAACACCCGTACTCTGCGGCCGGCATTGCATATACCATGACAGAAGGCGCGAGATTTATACCGAAACTCTCCTGAAGATTGTGGATATCCTCTCCGTTAACTCCAGCGACTGTCCTGTAATCAACGGCAGTTGTCAACCAGTAAATTTCGAAACCCCCGATATTTCTATATTTCACAAATGGCAGATGGCGGATAAGGTCGTTCACAGCCGGTGTTCTGCCCAGTCTTGAGAGAGAATCTTCGGGCAGTTCAGGCCACCCGTCCGCGGGCGGGCGCAGGATAGCCGAAGCGGGGAGGAGGCCTCTGTCCACCAGGAAGTCATAGTACTCCGTTATGACAGCGATAGTCTCGTCCCGAGAATAACCCGACGGCTCTGGATTTCTATTCACAATCAACCTTGCTTCCTCATGGCGAGGGTTGCGTGGAAGCTCCTGCGAAGCCTGGCTGCTTGAGGCTATCGCTGGCGTACTGGGCTGTCTCATGGCGGGTTCCGCGGTGTCATTGTTATATAGTAAAAATCTATGATGATAATGGAGATAGATGACCCGAGGGTTTATTTTATATACATCCTCAGTTAGCAGTCTAGGGAACCGTAAACGGAAATACCTCTCTAAAACTAGAGGCCAACTGGAGTAGAAACAGGGGCAGTTCTGGACTAGCATGCAAATCCCAAAACAACAACTATTACAAGGAAAACATAGTCCTTTGGGAATCATCCAAATATCGTTAAAATATATGTTGGAATAAAGAATGTCTATTTTGTAGGGGCATCATATCATTGTCATGTTTCAAAGGGCTCCGCATCCCTTGAAAAAATGGCAAGCCAAATGAGTGCCACCGATAAAAGGAACAGGATGGTGCTCCCAAGGCAAGCTCAATGGTATTGGAATCTGCCTTCTCCTCTGCAGCATGGGGTTATATCAGACCGTCACTCTAGTGTGCAAGAATTGGAGCGTCATATACCGTCAAGCTGGTAGAATAACACGAACGAGTGTTGCAATGTCTTGACTTCGGTTGACGAGAGCTGGGAGTTTCCAATCGTCGGACGTCTCAAGAGATTTCTTCGTTTCGGTCGCTGGATGCATGTATTTTCATCATCGACGAAGAATGTCAGCTCAAGCCCAATTTTTTTCCCAGGTTATTTGTGACGGAAGATAGGACAACAGCGACCATGAAGCTCCAAATATGCCCACTCAAGGAGACAGTCAGATATGTATGCCGCTTCTCACAACGCCTGTACGAGAGTGACGATCCATATCTCAACAGCCACAGAGCGACAGCCGCGAGGCAGACCACCGGCTGAGTGAGGATACTAGTGGATTTGGATATGTGAAGATGTCGAGCGCTGCGGATGCCTCGTGTTCGAATAATCCTCTCGCTAAATTTTCCACCAATCCCTATCTCGGTCCGGTTACAGGCTCTGCGCGAAGAGCAAATGGGAAATTTATACGATCCCATCGCGGCCCGAAAACCTTCACAGGAGATCGATGTAGGTCAAGTTTCTCTTGCATATCACTGACGTGGAGATGTCGACATTAGCGCCCTTGGTCCCAGAATATTCTCCGATTGACAAAAGAGTGAGATGCGCATCAAACTACCACACTAGTACGTCTAGTACGTTCCATCACTCCGCATTAGTCTCGCACAGGATGCACCTTGGGATGCCGGGCCAATGGGTATGCGGGGCTGGCGAGGCCCTAGAGGATTAGCTGACCGTCAACCACGCGAGCTGGGATGGGCGAGGGTGGCGGATGAGAAAAGTAATCTGCTTCAACGGTGGTTTCTGCTCCTCTCGAGAATGAGTTCTAAATGCGTTTTCCTCTCTGTTTCTTCCCGTCATGAAAAACAGGGAATATTTACTGATCTTTTTTTATCAATCGAGGACAGCTCTCCGCTAGCCCACGCTCGCGATTCTTTATATGCATTGCAATCAGTGAAAATCGCAAACAATATACGTTTTTTACCAGAAATCTCAATATCCCTACGTAAATGTAACGCCCCATTCATTCATGGAAACTAGCTACTACTTCAACAAACAAGCTCCAAGCGTAGTTTGAAATGTGATCGAGTGGTAGTAGAGTCACCAGGAAAGAGTGCAAACTCTCGAAGAAAACATCTACAAGAACCATCCATCTACTCCTAACTTTTATCAATTCTTCTTCTGTATTACAACTAATTATAGTACAAGGGGTGAATACTAGTAAAAGCAAATACACAGATCTATCTAGAATGGTCGAGATCTACACGGGAGCAGAAATGGAGCCTCGATCTGAGCTGGCAATTTGGAAACCTTGTACGAACTGGGCGAGCCATTATTGCCCTCTCGCACACAAACGTGCACCAGACTGGGCAGGCGGGCTTCTTTGTTCATTCCAATTTGTAGAAGCCAGTTGAGATATTCGGGCTTGTAAGTAGCAGGAGGGGTGACGGGCGAAGAGCCATCAGCGGCAGATCTAGCCGTAGTTTCAAAGGCCCGACAGGTATGCTGGAAGAGAAGCTATATACGCAGCGTATGACAAACAGCACGGATGTAATATTAGTATCTAGAATTTAAGGAGGGAAATATATCATTTGGCTGCTCAACGGGGCCGTACGGGGTAGGAAAAGGGCCAGTGAGTGAAATACACGCAGAAAGACAAGACGGGAAGATAGATGTAAAATGGCTAATCCTGACCTCCAAATATTCTAAAGATGTAGGCAGCCCATTGATGAATGTCGTTCCGTAATGCTGGATCGCCTCTCTCATCGTCAGTGAAAAGAAACAACACATCTATCTTCAGAGTCCGTAAACACTTTAGGGAGCGGAAGACAATGGGACAACATTCAAAATATCCCCTACATTCGCCGTATTCGCAATCGAGTTCGAGTGTAGTAATTGTCTCTTGGCAGAGGTTAAGATCATTCGATAACAGCATCTGCTCTAAGCGGGTATTGCTGCGGCACTGTATACTAAGGGCCAAAGTTGCCAAGTTCGGGCAACACGAGAGAAGTCTAGGGAGTAGGGAGCTGTTCTCAGGGGGAACGCGGATTGCCAGCCTTTTGAGCGATGTCTGGCGCTCCATGTTAGGGGGAAGTCTCACTGCTGGAGAACAGCGGCGACCCATCAGGGGTAAACAACCGCTCGCAACCTTTAGCGACTCCATGGCCGGGAGCTGCATGTAGCAGGCAGCGACAGCAAGATTGACAAAGTCGCCGTTTATATCCGCGCAGCGCAGCCTAGCGAGGACGTTTCTCTGAAGGACCAGATGGAGTCTATCTTCGGTGGCTGTTGACAGGACTAACTTCTCCAGGCTGTAAAGCTTAGCGAGAACCTCCCAAATATAATCCACGGCACCCTCATCTTCGACGCGGGTCTTAATCGCAATGCTCCGTGTCAGTCTAGCTAGACGTGAGTTTCTCGTGATAGTTCTGTTAAATTGCGCCAGGCGCTTGAGACATGCATGTTTCGATTCCCCGGACGGGTGGGCAGATATGAACTGAACGTCACGGTATAGATATTGAGGCACGATTCCGGCCAGATGCCTGTTTACTCGTGCAAGGTTGACTAGATCATGAGGTTGGATATTGTTCTGCGAAATAATTAGATGGACAAGCTCGATGGGTAGCCCGTTCCAACCCATGTGGGCGAAAGGCGACCCCCTTTTCTTTTCAACTGCTTGTCTACTGTGTCAGGGATCCGTGGGCAAGATTCGGTAGTAGAGAACAATTGAACCCACTTGCGTCGCTCAAAGAATGGCTTCACCTGCCTCCCGGGAATAATTAAGCGAATGAATGTTACTGAAATATTGAGAAAGAAACAGGATTGCTCGATCAGAGCGACTATCAATCCCCTAAAGAATGGAATATTCATTATATTGCAGCCGATGTTCCCTAAACAATAGAGAGCAAGTGTTCGGCGCCGGCTATAGAAAAAATAAGCGGAGAATAAGAAAGTAAATAAAAAGGTGTTATGTACAGTAATATATAAGGCGGAAAGAGAGGGGGAGGTGCGCGGTATAAGGGGGAAGGACGCCTGCATACTCACCACCATTCGAGCATAAACACAACGCAGAAAGGAAAGACAAATGGACAAGAAGATACAGTGACAACTCGAGTGTATATTGAAAATCCAATCAAATATTTACCTACAATAAAAAATCCGTAAAATTCCCTATGAAGAGGTCCTCTTCGTGTCAATTTCCCACTCCTCAACTCTGACATTCCCCTTATGCCGCTGCTCTACAGGCTCCGGTTGCACAACATTTGTCAAAGTTACCGAGAGCACGGCGGGAATAGCAATAATTAGTGCCCCGATGCACAACCCCCAATTCATCGCCAGCTGTGACATGGAAGGAGTTTTTAGTGCGTTTACTCTCCATGCCATCGCGCCACCAGTGGCCTGGAAGGACTTGTATGCCCCGACCAAGATAGCCGTCACAGCAGCAGAGTTGGACATACTGCCAATAAGCCAGTAGCAATACCCCTGCCAGAGTGCATCGTACAGACCATAGAAGATATAGAGAAAAGATCG
>NW_001813979.1:531925-584154 GCF_000149585.1 Histoplasma mississippiense
TCCAGTACAGTGCAGAATTTAGAGAACGGGTCCGGATGTAAATGTCTGCCATTGACATCGTTCTGTTGATAGGAGTAGAAGAGATTCGCACAGAAAAACAAGGGGAGGCTGCACACGACTTGGAGGCGGAAGATGGTGCTGAAGATCAGTTTCCCCAAAGCCCGGAGTGAGCGATCTCTAACCATATATTCGGCTTCGCGGAGTTGGGAGAGCTGGACACGGGATGGGGGGCAGATAAAGATGCCGATCAGCCATCCAAACCCCATAACGGCCATCGTGGCGATGTATGTGCTGTTGGATACAGTGCCTTGGCTGTTGTGGAAATTGAGCCCAAAACTGGCAAGGGAGCCGATTGTGCCACCCATATTAAAGACAATCCAGAATACGGCAATGGCACGGCCCTTTTGGGCTTCGGGGACATAAGTCGTCATTATAGCGCCCTGAGCAACCCAGAGGAAGCTGGCGCCGACACCGAGAATGCCACCGGCGACGATGACGAAGGGGCCATTTGCAATGACTTTTGAAAAATGGTTAGCCGGCGGCAATGCTGGATGGACCAAGATATCATCTAGATAAAATTGGAAAAAGAATTTGAGCGGCGTTTATGAGAACCAACTCACTGTTAAAGGCCAGCAAACTTCCGCTGTAAAGCGCATAGGTCCATCCGCCAACCAACCAGCAGGCGCGTGGACCGATGATCGAGAATATAGGCCCGACAACAAACAGCGCAGTGGCAGCATTAGCCGCGAGCAAAGCTACGTTTGCGTTTGCAGCAACCGTAGGGTCCACCTGGCCCGAGCCCCCCAAGCCACCCAGAGCATTAAACATCTGGGGTTCAAACATCAAGTCAGTGGATCTTCTTCGGCAATCATGTTTAGAATCATTAAGCTCACAACCATGGAAAACCACGTACACCAGGGCAGCAGAAGCAGATAAAGCTAATCAACAACACCTGAAACCAGGCATTGGTGAAGACCGCATAGTACCACGATACCGAGGGCGATCCATTATCAATAAGTCGACTTCTTCCCATTTCTGGATCACGTCTGGCAAGGAATGAAAAATATCTGGTCATTCTGCCGCGAGGGCTGAAATATATGCATATGTGCAACTACTTGTGGATGAGGGATTACGAGAGACCGAGGAGGGATATATATTAATATTAATGTCCCAAGAGGGCCTGGGTGCCCCTCGTTGGAAATCCGGGGTCTGCCTCCAAGGATTGACCACCATTGACAATCCCCTGCCCGTCCATCAGAAAGGGGGCTAGATTCCTGTCGAGTCCATGGCATGTTGAGATTTGTTGCTCTATGTGATTCAGACCACTGCCCAGAATCTGACTAGTGAGAATTTAGCATCTGTAGGGCGGGCCAGGAACTCAGCGAACTTTATTGGCGGCGCCCGACCAACGAGGAGGCTTCAGGATTCCAACGGCGGTTTGACGAAGTCTGTTTGGGCCTCTCGAACAGAATGGGAGATGGGCACTTGCTCACAATGCACACAACGGCGCTGGACGTGGCAACTAATCGGCTCTCATGATCTGGTGGCGGCTGACGAGTCGACATTGGCCTTCTCCGCACAAGAATGCGGGCAAGATGGATGTGGCCATCCGCTTATCTGAACTCTATTCTCGTATTCACGTTAAAATCTGGTTGGTATCAAGCCGCGGCGTTTATAGTTCTGCTCGTTCTGCTCTGGCGCAAACAAGAAATTTTTGCAATGCTGGTAGATTTCAGGCACGCCCCTCATTTCCGCAGTTGAAAGGTGGCCCCTCCAGGGTGTTCCACTCAATTCTGCCAATACTTTTCAAAGATCCCCCTCGCCCGGCGCCATTGAGCCCTGATAAGCCAGCATGCGTGTTGGGCTGCCGGAAGTTGGCGCTGCTGGGCTGGTGATTGGGCGGCCAAGAGAGTCACGGATATAGCCCACTAAGAGGCCAAGAGCATCTCGAAGGCAGGAATGTGTCCAGCAGCAGGGATGACGGAACAATAATAAGAACCAACTGGGTCAGCCTGGCCCAAGCTATCAATAATACTAATATCGCTTACATAGTATGTCCTCCATGGCTTGGACCTGGGAAAAGTTCCGAAAGCTTCCACGTTCACTCATCTCCTAGGCTTTTCCGGCGAGTTGCTATATCTGCCCACGAAATTCCCGAGCCTGTTCAAGAGTCAAGAGGAGCAGGAAGCATATTGCTCTGCTGTAAAAATACCCTTTTCAATTCCCAGGCCCCGTGGGTGCGGGGGACACCTCAAAGGTACTATACCCTTCTGGTTTCTGATGATGGGGATCAAAATTTGTTTGACTGCCTGGAGGGCCTTAGTTCAAACCTGGATGAAGGCGAGGAACTGGTGTAACTCAAGAAGCTTGGGGTTGAACAAGCCTGTCCGATCTCATCTCCCTCGGCCTACGCAGCGCCTCCAGTATGATCACTGGGGCCAAGGAGGGAATTTAGGTTTGGCTACGGTGCCAAATTTTTTGGTATGATGCAAGGAGGATTTCAAAATCACATTACAATAACTAATCTAGCCGGAAATTCGACCCCTGTTCTCCAACCCTGTTTGATATTGACTGCAGGCATGTCTTGAACCAACTTACTCAGCTTGTGTGAAATCAAATTTTATGGGATATTGGCCTCAGCGGCATTGCATTGACATACATTCTGATTGGGATAATATGTTTTTTGAAACCGTCCATTTGTATCATCAAAATGGGGTTTTGCATGAACTTCTGTATGTCTGGGAGAACCATCCTGTCAAGAAAACCATGAAAAGACATACAGCGGGATATTACCAATTCACCCGAAAAAAAAAAAAAAAAAGAAAGAAAAAAAGATCCCGAAACGGCAATTGGATGTTCTCACCTCTAACCTCAACTTTCGTGCCGATTATAGAAAAACTTACTCATCTGGCACCCATTCACCATCCTTCTTTATCCACTTGGGTAATTTGTCGTCCTGCCTTAGTTTAACAAGTTGCGTAGGAATGCGCAGCTTCCAAGGCTTTCCTTGTGGGAGCTCTTCGCCTGGCTTCTGCGCTCTCTCCGCAATCTCATCAGCGATCGGAAGGAATAGCTCGCTGGATATGGTCGGAAGTGGCCCGCCGTTCCAAAGCTCGCCGAACTGCAGGAAACTATCCCGATGTATTTTCATCAGTATAGGGTAGCAAACTCGATTAAATAACTGCTTCTAAAGTTCAACGGAGGATTGGCGTTGAAAACATACTGGTCAATAGCAGCCTCGAATCCAGGTCTCGCTGGGACTTGAACTCGGGCGAAGCCTGCTTTAAGGAACTCATCGAATTGCGGATCTGGGTCCTCGAATGCTAGTCGCTGCGCCCAATAGGGCTTACGTCCCCAAAAGTACGGGTACATAACGTACACTGGTCCATTTGTGAGTCCACGTCATAGGAGAACTTCGTGGGTAAATGCACTTGTTCCACTCACTTATCTGCTCCCATTCAAACGCTTGCTCGAAAAACCGAACGTATTCCCCTTCGGCTTCAGCCTCGTAGAGATTGATTTGAGGATACGCCCAAGGCCCGATTGAAATAGAGTTGAAGCGGTCAAAATGCTGTCCGGTGATAATGGAGATACAGTTTTTCTTTAACTCCTGCTTTATTGTGGCTTGGTTTGCGACAGGGTTTCTTTGGAAACGAAAGGGTAAGCATGAGCGTAACTTGTTAGCAAAACGAGATACTAACCTTCCCTCAATAGTAATTCCTTGCTGCAGCTGCAAAGTCGCCAACTTCTCCTCGTACTCTTGCAATCTTGCTTTATACGCAGTCATGAGCTTTGCATGTGTATCAGCTCTCCACTTGTTAGTCGCGTCCTCTGTGACTGCACACTTGATATCTACCGTCACAATAATGCTAGCAGTGTTCCATGTTTTTACTCCCCATGGAATGGTTCCTCTTTGTTTATCGACAGACAACGGGATAATAAAACCAGCGCCCTGCTTGAATCGGCATGTCTCATTCCCAACAATGACGTCGGCCACCCAGTTTTCTTCCCAGTAATTTACCGCACATCCCACGACTACTTGCACAGCTTCATAGCCTGACTCGATTGTGATCTGGCCAGTGTGCTGGTAATCTTGCTCGGGCTTGCCATCACCTTTGTTGATTTGGTCCGTCGCAGTGATGTAATCTGCAGGCGGGGGCCCCACGTCGGTTGCTTCGTACACTTTAACCCAATGGCCGTAATTGTCCTCACCTTCTTCTGAAATTTGGGAAGGCTCCAAGTCGAACTTTTGCGGTTTTTCCAGCATCGTTTTGCTTTCCGCGGCTTTCGTCATGGTGTTAATTACCCATGCAGCTGGCTCGGGAACCATAAAATCACTGATTATTTCGTGAACATGTGCGTCTTTGGAAACCAGACAGGAAGGGATACTCACAACAGGGTGCGCAGCCCATAATTGAAAACCTGGGCTTCATATCTATAGTTTGAAGTTAAGACGAGTTACACTCGCTACTTGGAAATGTAAGGGCTACTTGGGTATTACTTACACCTTATTCACCCACTGGTAAACGCCAGATATATTCACATTGCCGGCAGTATTATCGATACCATGGGAGTTCTTCTCCACGACTTCAGACTGCGAGAACGCGTCAGAAAGCTAGTCCAGTTTGTCCTTAGCCATTGACCCCCAACACTCACAGTTATTGTAGTAGTTGTCTTCTGGAGCACTCGTTCTGTGATTTTTTTGACCGCTTTCTCCGTAACGTCCTGCGAGAACTGGACGAAAGTTAGTCCCAAACGCGCCCATGGGAAACTAAGGACGTGCATAAGAAATGTCATTTATTTTACCTACCTTCGTTGCCGTCTTGGTAGATTCCTCCTTGGATCGATTGAACCCGCCCTCAACATTCGCGGACACTTCCACCGCAGGGCCGTATTTCGCTGTGACCTGGACGCCCCCTTTGAGCTCATAGGCCTCCTGAATTTGCTTTTGAGTCTCCTGGCCCATCTCAAAACGAGTTGTTGAAGCTAACTCTCGAGTATCTTCTTGGGTAGTCTCAGTCTCGAGGCTTGTCACAGTCTCTGTTCTGTCAGTCCGAACATGTTCACGGCTCTTTGATTCGCCCTTCAACACATTTTCAATATGAGCGATATCAGCGCCTTCATAACCGATTAACTGCTGCCTCACAACAAGGAGATCCCCGACACCAATCTTGTTCACTTTGCCAACAGTGTGAGGAACCCTTGGGTCTGGAGGTGGGAGCAAAGGAAGTTTAGGAACAAGTCGCCCAAAATTGATTCCGGTGAGGAACTGGCTGTACTTGCTAGGCCGAGGTGTCCTCA
This sequence comes from Histoplasma mississippiense, assembly GCF_000149585.1. NCBI lineage: Eukaryota > Fungi > Ascomycota > Eurotiomycetes > Onygenales > Ajellomycetaceae > Histoplasma > Histoplasma mississippiense. The sequence continues at coordinate 537,227 of NW_001813979.1, forward strand.
CGCTCACCAATGTATTGCCGACTCGAGTAATTTGTATATCCTCAAAAGAGGGAGCTAACGATTTCAAATCTCGCTCAACTTCGCGCATCTTCTGACGAAAATTCTGGACAATATCTAGTACCGGAAACGTCAGCTACACCTCAGATGATATATGATTATTGGGGAAATACCAGGTAATGGCACCGCGTCTGGTTCAATCCCCTCCTTCTGTAGAAGAGCGGCTGTATTCTCGGACAAAACCACACCCGTTTGAAGTTTCAACGCATTTTGCCTTGCCGCAAAAGGTATAAATTTCCCTACACCTCGCAAGCCGGCTCCGGCGGTAAGAAGCTCGCGAGTAAGACCCAAAGCGGAGGTTGCTCCTGCTCCGTCTTGTAACTGCAGCGGGTCCGCGGCCACAACAGGATCAGCGGTTGCTGTTGAAATTTTTGGTGCATCAGGAGGAGGTGTAGTGCCAGAACGCGCAGCGGCAGCTCGGAACTGGTCAACATTGATGCCCCGTAATGCTGCTTGCAAGTCAAGTCGGCTTTTCAGTAAAGGATATCGCTGAGTATTTTGTATCACGGGTGAATCCGTCGTGGGGATCCTGTACGGGAATTTGGAACTTCCGCGGATCCATTGCCGTCAGCTCCTTCACAGCTCGGAAGAGCTGATTGTGGAGGCTGAGAAAGGCGATCTGCCTCTTTTTCGTGTCATCAGTGGGATCATCGTTGTTGCCTCTGGCTCCGAGAGTACCGATTTTAATTGGAGTTCCAGTCGGAAGCCAGCAATGATCGTTGTCGATACCCGAAGAGGTGGTACTCTCATCTGTTGGTAGGAAGGGATCTCCATCTGGATTGGGTCTACTCACGCGCACCCATAGGGCCCGGGGTTTTGGGAGGCTCCCATCCAATGACAGTAGTATGCGTTTGGATGCAAACATACACATGGCCATCGTACGAGACTTGATCGCCAACCTTATAGGCAGTGTTTTCGCTCCATTCAGGGGGTCCCGCGGCAGCAGTCGTTTCAGTGGACTCAGTTGCAGGACCTTTGAACTCGCTTGCACTGTCGCTTGACACAGTTGGTGGTACATCTTTTTCCAGCTGCACTGCTTTTTCGATGAGCTCGAGATCACGGATCTGGTTGACAAGATCTTCGACCGGTTTTGAGTGTTCCGACTTGAGAAATAACGTTAATTTGAAAGTCGGGCAAACAAAAGTCATATTTGAGGCTGGAGAACGGCAAAAAACATTGGACAAGGAATAGTCATTACCTGGTCGTATTTGATTGCCACAACTGAATCACGGAGATTCTGAAGGAGAGTACCAAACTCCCCGCTCTTAACCAGCTCTGATGCTGCTATTCCAAACGCGCGCTTTGCCAATTCAAGGACTACAGTATATTTTAAATCATTACTGACATTGCTAGCTTCATCAACCAGAACTTTAAATTGGCGCAGTTTCTTTTGAAAATCCGTCCCTGTAGGGTCAGCAATGAATTCATTACTGATGACGAATTTTTTGACAACTTTCAATACGTCAGTTCTTGGGGATTGTGTTTTGAGAGCATCCAAAAGTTCCTTTTGGAAAGGGGAATTTTGCAACAATGGAATGCTCGGTTTGCGAGCATCCTGTGATACATGAGCTGCGGAGTGGGGAAGGTCAGTAATGGCTCTCTTTGTATTTTCTTTTTCCTTTTCTTTTCTTCTCTCAGGGGGAACGAATACTAACGTCGTATCAACAGGAAATTGAACAGCGGTTCAGCCATGGTTGCAGAGGATTTCTCCTGAAGATCAAAATGGCCTGTCGAAACGGAAGCTAAGGGAAGAAAATGAGTTTTAACCCATTCACGATGCCTGGTGAAATGGCAATTCATCCACACTTTAAATAATACTGTGACAAAAAGCCCCTTCCCCCAATCGCCAGCGCTGACAGCATCACGGGAACCTCGCGGCCCGTTTCACAAGGCTCTGTAGGCAACAACCAGTCATTTTCCAGAGGAGGCATTGCCGAAAGCATAAAGTGAGACTGATGGAATTGATGGATCGATCACAAATGCTAGAAGGCGTTCAAAGTTAACGAGGCTCAGACCTTGGCAATGGACAAAGTGGCGTACTCAGCTGCAGAATGCTGAATGGGATGATCATTTGATAGGGTTTGAGGTCATCAAAACTTAAATTTTAAGCCGCATAGATTCATCCAGACTCAACGGCTCGCGAAAACCCATGATGCCACCACAACCCTGGCACCTTGCATAGCCCACGACGAGATGGAAAACGAAAAAGAAAATGAGGGGGAAGAAAAGAAAACAAAGAAAAAAAGGTCACCAGATCCATCAGCTCCTCAACATAATGAAGAAATCCTGCCTCTCTGGAAACCCAATGTTTTCCAAAACCATCCTGGATGAAATCACTGTAGCCCATCAAGGTAACTAACTATTTGTGACATCACGATAAAGCACCATGGAGCGGATCACAGAAGCCGAGCTTCAGAGCATACTGCAGGAGGCGAAAAATGACCTGACTAAACTGCTCACCGATGCCACCATGAACACCACGCAAATTGGCATCGCCCGAGAGCGGGCAGAAATCATGAACGAGCAATGGACAACAGCACGGCCGCAGGTTGTCGGAACGTATGGTGGAATGGCCGTATCATTGCAGGCCAAAATGAAAAAGATGTCAATGTGGTACGAGAACGCAACAAATGCAGCCGCAGAGAAGGTGGCATACGAAACAACGAGCTATGATCGATTGAGCAGTCATAAAAGGAAAGACGCGGAGCACTACGCATTCGCAAACGCTTGGGCTCGTTCCAAATATGAATTCTTTGTATGGTATAAGAATGAGTATACAGGCGTGACGTCCATCTGGGAATCGAACCCGCTGATCCCCAGGCTGACGGCGGCAATCAGAGATGAGTTTCAGGCTTGGTTCCAGAAGCAGGTTGTCACCCAGAAACTGCTGGATCAATCTTCTAAATCTGCCATGCACGATTTTTTAAGTGAGCGGCCGGATGTGGTTGTCCTCCTAAACCTAATTCCCCGTTTGCCGACAACCAAGACGCAAACCCAGGGCACCATCGACCGCCCGACAGCTGTTACAGCCATCGAAATCACGCTATCTTTGGTGCCGTTTTTAGGAAACGCGATAGCATTGTATGAAGTGTGGACAGGGCGCGATTTATTCGGCTACGACCTGAGCCCTGTTGAACAAGCCATTCTTGCCGCTTCTATTCTTTTACCCATCGCTGGCAGAATGGTTAAAGGGGGTAGGGCACTCTACACAGAATCACGACTCGTCAAACTCTATGGAAAAGATGCGGCCTCGTGGAGGAAAGTTATGAACGCCTCTGCACGAGCTAGCGAAAAACAAGCTGTAATTCGTTCAATAGAGGCTGGGGAGGAAGCTCTAGAGACGCTCGGTCGAGTTGAAGGAAAAATTGCCCAGGAAGCTGCGGCTGCTGTGAAAGCTGTGGTTACTTCGCCCGTCGCCATTCCCAATGTGGTGGCACCAGAGACAAAAGTCCTTTGGCAAACACTTTCTACGAGATACCCAATCCTGGACAAGTTGGACGAAATCGCCGTGGACAGGATCCTCAGAAAAGGCCCCAATGTAGATCACATCAAAGGACAATTGCTTGAAGAGCTGGCAGAGTCACATATAATTCCTATGCTGAGGGAACGACATGCTGGATTTGCGTTGGGAGTAAAGGTGCCCAAAGGAAAAACTTTGGAGTTCGTCCCTGGCTATTCGATTATGGACGCCTCAGGGCGACAAATTACGGACGGCATGCTCGGATACACGGATAAGCAGGTGTTCAATATTTTGGCAATCTTCGAAGCGAAGGCGGGAAGAAAGGGTGCCAGAGAGTTGACCATGACGACGACGAGAGTCGCGAAAATGAGTCAAGATAGCCTCCTCGAAATCAAGGCAGCGGCTAAAGATTTTTGGTTAAATGCAAGAACGATCGCACGAAACAACAAGCAGCCTTTTTCTAAGACGGTGGCTGACTTTGAAAAACAGGTAAATAACTAATGCTCAACCCTTGTAAGACGCAACTGGAATATGTTCTGACGGGATAAATGATTTCGCAGCTCCTCAAAACCAAAGACAGTGGTCAACTGCAACGGGATCTTGAGCGGCTTAGTCGAAACGCCGGAAAGCCGTTGACCAAGATTTACATCGGTGAGGTAAATACAGCCGTTCGAATAAGTCCGACCAACACAAAGTTCTTTGGAATCCTTCCACAGGGAATAAGAATCAGCTTAGTGGAAGCTGAAGCCAAAGCTGCTGGCTTTAAATTTGAAGCATTAGCTGTGCCAATGCACAAAACGGACTTGGCAGCCGTAGCAAAGGAGCTTGTCCCACATGCAGCACAGATGGTGTCGAAAGCTCCGTAGTGGGGAAATATGATACTCAAGGCGCATGCAAACCAGAGAGAGAGAGGCATAAGAACGTTAAGTCATTGGGTTTCTTCTCTTGCAACATCAGACGCCTGTTTATAGGGCCGCCCGCGGTCAGTTGCAACTTTTGTCAACATCAGAGCCAGGCATGCAGTCTTTGTTCTCGGCATTTAGGTGCAGGCTGGCAGTCTTTCGGGAACAACATGGGGAGAGCAAGGTCGTTGGGAAGAAACAAGAAAAATGAATAAGTTACAATGCAGAGTAGAAGTATTGAGCTTTTAGGATGACTCAATATGAAAAATTCGGGAATTCAACTTTACAGCTGTTTTGGCCATCTAGGATGTCGAACCAAACCTGATAGGACCGGAATTCCATCCGCTATGGTGTTGACCAAAACCTCTGAAGGCATTTAGGAAATGTAAGATAGACCAGAGGCAGAGACCAGCAACTGAACTCTGATTGATGCTCCATCCCTGAGCGTTGGGCTTTTATTTTAGCCCAGCTGTGGACATCTAGAGCATGGTTTTCCTTGATTGAAGGACTGTTTAGCCCGACATACTCAATAAGGAGTTAGGCGTCGTATAAGTTAACAATGATGTTCCATCACTTATCTCCAACGGTGCCCACACGCTCTGATTGTGAGGGTAAAAAAGAGATGATTCGATATCACCTTTGTCATCATGAACCACAGCCAAGGGAAAATCTGTTGTGACTGTACCATCGATATCATTGATACAAGCCATGAATTAGCTGCACTATCATTTCGACAATTATAATGACTCAGTGTTCATCCCTCTCTTTTCTTGAGGCACATTGCGTCTTCGAGTGTTAAAAGTTCATCGCAGTTGTATGAAGTTTGAGAAACAGAATAATGAGGAGCTGAGTTAGATCGGAAACAGATAATTTCACTCTAAACGCTAGAGATGTGGCGAGCAATCCTTTCAGGGTCGCGGCGTCAAAGGCTCACCTCTTTCTGACGAGGTAAATTGCTTAGGGTGTGTGCCCTCAAGCCATCCACACACGGTGGCCCGCCACTTCCCAAGTGTATGGAGCCAGTGCAAGTATTAGAGGGTTACCGTTCATGCTCTGCAGACGCCCCGTCTCGACGACATCACCATTGAACTTGTCTAAAAATAAAAACTTGAACTTGCGATCAAGTTCCCGATGACGCAGAGCCAAGTAAAGCCAAAACCACGGTGAGGAGTCGAAATAAGCTTTTAAGGTTTCCGCTAGTCCCGATCCGTGGGCCCTCGGATAAATATTCGGCCCGTCACCAAAGCCAACCGCTGGAGATTTTTCAACATCGCACCAGAGCGTTTTGCTGATCGATCTTCCACTCTCAGACCTCACTTCCTCACACGTACAAAGGGCGAGCCACCCAACAGCGCAAGTGCTACCGGCCGTGAACCCTTCAATAAACCGCTTGTCTATTCATCGCCCCCTCCCTTGTCTTTCCCACGCGAGAGGATATCGACCATAATCATGTCTGACATGACTAACGCAGGTACGCACTTGAAAGCGAGCTCCACAATCATTCTAAAGAAAATATTACAGCTAACATCTACGGGAAAAAAAAATCACTAGCTTGGCCCCTTGCCGACCAAGCCATGACCCAGACCATTCTGGACCTTGTCCAGCAAGCCTCTCATTACCGCCAGTTGAAGAAGGGCGCCAACGAAGCCACCAAGACCCTGAACCGCGGCACCTCCGAGATTGTGATTCTCGCTGCTGGTAAGAACTGCGTCACATCCACCAAGTCAATTTACATTACAACCACCACCAGAGCATATGTTTCATTGTGTGCTGGCCCCCAGCTAACTGTTTGCCCTTCGTCGCGAATAGACACTACCCCATTGGCGATTCTTCTTCACCTGCCGCTCCTCGCTGAGGATAAGAACGTGCCGTACGTATACGTGCCCAGTAAAATGGCCCTAGGCCGTGCATGCGGTGTCAGCCGTGCTGTCATCGCGGCCAGCATAACCACCAACGAAGCCAGCGATCTGAATGCGCAGATTCAGACCTTGAAGGTGAACGTGGAGAGGTTGATGATTTAAATCTATAAGTTGATGGATATTTTAATTTCGGAGTTTAAGGATGGCAATTACTGGTGCGCGGAGATTTGCTGTGGTGTTTAGGAAGTATGACGATGGGTCGTTCCTACTTGCGCCTGGATACTTCTGAGCCAGTGGAAATCGGACTCGGGCTCGTAATCGGCCTACCCTATTTCCAGCTGTGTGTAAAACCTATTTATTGGAGACAAAGCCATGAGTAAAATCTCAAAAATTTAAAGGAGAATCAAAAATGAAAATTACTCTACCCCCTCAACCTCCTATTCAATTCCGATCCTTGGTTTCTGTCCGCTGAAATTTTGCTTCTCTCTTCTCTCTATCTCCCTCTAAAAACCACTCTCAGACAGTACGACATACATTCAACCAAAGTAAATGAAATGCAGCAAGCAATTCATTTCATATACCTTCAGCACACTCGACTGCCAACAAATTTCACCCCCCTTCTAACATGATCTCAATGAAACTATTTAACATAAAATATTCGACCGTGAAATAAGAGGCCCGCGTCAAAAGTTCTTTCTCACGCTAGTAGTTATATTATTATATATTTACAAGTACACTCTCATGTAAATCTGGAAGGCTTTAAATTGGCTGTGTAGCCTAAGATCTAGCATATATATATATATATCCACTAAACTACCTACTGAGCGGCCCTAACTCAGTAGGCTGTGTGTAATAGGCCATTACTGATCAATGACTATAAGCTGAAAACCAGAAAGTCAAAAGAAAAGAAAAGAAAAGAAAAGAGAGAAGAACATAAAGCAGTGCAAGGTGACGGACAAAATCACCGAACTAAATCCTCCTCTCCTCCATATTTTCTTTTACAACAGCCGAGCCAGTCCAGGGCCTTGCGCTGGGCTTCATACATTTTTGCATTTACATGCGCCGCCCCCCCTTCTCTCTTTCATCCCCTGAAAGTTGCAAGCGCACCATTTGGAAGGCCATCATTATCGGGATATCCAACCAGCAAGAAACAAAATTCACGATATAGTTGAGAAGAAGAAGTATTAGTATATAAATAAAAAACAACAGATGGAATATAATGTACTGTACATGAAACAGAAAGCACCCTACCACCTACCCCCCACATCCCCTCTACCACCCTACCACTCCCCCATCCCTTTGCCCCCTTCTTTTTGTTCTCGTCTCTGGTGAACCATCGGTCTTTGTCTATTCTCTATGTAATATGTGCAGGATATTTTAATTTTAAACATTGGTGGTTTACAAGCATATGAAAGATGGAGAGTGAGATAGGAAAGGAAAGGAATGGAAAGGAATGGAATGGGAAAATGCATGAATGGAATCAACAATACTTCTAGAAAGAAGAAGATGAAAATATCTCAAAAGGAAGCAAAATTATAAAATGGATAAAATGGAAAAACGAAAAACGAAAGAACGTAAATGAGATAAAATGAAATAAAAAAAAAAACCACCGCCACAACAAACACATTTTGTGAGTGAGAATAAAACCAAACCAGAAATATGTATAAGCGTAGAAAAATACAAATAAGAAAATCAATCAGATAAAAAAAAAAAAAAAAAAAATCAAAGGAACGCACGAGTATCTTTTTTTTTTTTTTTTCTCCTTCTCCTTTCTCCTTTTCTTCCCCCCCTTTTTCCATCCTTTCTCCTCAGGCGGTCCGCCCCTTCGTCCTCTCACACAAAATACACACTAGATAGATAATCGGCGAGATCACCACATTCCCACCCCTCTCACGCACCCTTCCTCTTCGCCACGCCATTCTGATACTTCCCCGCTGACGAGGAGGAGAGAGCATCCCCACCAATCTCCGCACGCGCATTATAAAACCTCCGATCCAAAAACTTCAAGACTTCATCAATAACTACTACGGGCGCCGAGAAGGCTAGCACAGCCACCCACTCCTTCCTATCAAGTGGTAGGATCGAGAACAGGCCCTGCAGGAATGGCACGTAGAGGATGGCGAAGTGGAGCGCCATGGATAGGGCGACGGCGTAGACGAGCATCATGTTGTTCCACAGCGGGAAAGTTAGGAGGGACTCGGAGGCAGAGAGAGAGTTGATGGCGTTGAGCATTTCGATGACGACGAGGATGGAGAGGGAGATCGTCGAGGCGGACTTGGACATGTCGTTCGTGAACATCTCGCAGCCGACGGAGGGGAAGTGGGAGGGGCATTTGTGGAAGTGGGTCTGTTTTGTTGTGGTTTGAGTGTTAGAAATTGGAGATAACAAATAGGAACCGGGAGCGGGGGGTGGATTTGGTTGCGGGCGAGGAGGCCCGAAGATATAGGGGTACTCACCAACTGCCAAAACGTAATCTGCGGCCCCGCGGGATTATACATAAACCACCACGCATACCCAAGCACTGTCGCAACGCCCACATACACACCCACCACCATATACCTAAAGAACAACCAGCCGCCCACGAGGGGATCCCCGCGCTTCCGCGGCGGCCTCTTCATCACATCGTGGTCGGGAGGGTTAAACGACAGCGCCGTCGCCGGTAGGCCATCCGTGACTAAATTAACCCACAGCAGCTGCACGGGGATGAGCGCCTCGGGCATGCCGAGCGCGGCTGTGAGGAAAATCGACACCACCTCCCCGATATTCGAGGAGATGAGGTAGCGGATGAACTGCTGAGTGTTGTTGTAAATGGACCTGCCCTCCTCGACGGCGATCTCGATGGTGGCGAAGTTATTGTCGGCCAGTACCATGTCGGCCGCGAGCTTGGCGACGTCCGTGCCCGAGCCCATCGCGATGCCGATATCGGATTTCTTCAGCGCGGGCGCGTCGTTGACGCCGTCGCCCGTCATGGCCACGACGTGGCCCTGTGCCTGCAGAATGTCAACCAGCTGGGACTTATGCGAGGGCTCCGTGCGCGAGAAAAGCGAGGCGTTTTTGGCAGCTTCGATCTTGGCGGCGTCGCTGAGGGCGTCGAATTCCTTGCCCGTGAACGATCTGCCCTGGAGGTTCTGCTCGTGCGGGCCGAAGATGCCTATCTGGCGACAGATGGCTTCGGCAGTGTTTCTGTTGTCGCCGGTGATGACGACGACGCGAATACCAGCCTCGCGGCATTTGCGGATCGAGGCGGCGACTTCCGGGCGCGGGGGATCAAGCATGCCGACGAGACCGATGAGGGTCATGTTCTGTTCCAGCTGGGCGTAATCTTTGGTTGATTCCGCAGTGCGGAAGAGCGGGGATGGAATAACGTGGTCGACCGAGGCGAGGGCGATGACGCGGAGGCCGCGGTTGCCGTAGTCCACGACTTCCTGGGAGATCAGCTGGGTTTGTTTCTTAGTCAATGCCACTTTGTGGCCGTTGGGGCCGAGGACGGCGTGTGAGCAGCGTTCCAGGATTGACTCCGGGGCGCCCTTGACGAGGAGTTTCTGTCGGTCACCGTTACCAGCGAGCACGGACATGCTCTTGCGGTCGCGGGAGAATTCATATTTGCATTGTAGAGGGAGGCTGTTTTCGTAGTACCTGCTGGCCATGTGAAGTCTCTCAGAGGGAGGAAGTTGTCTAATCTTCTTGTTTACTGCCTCGGAGTCTGTTCCGATCTTCTCAACGAGCACGCGTAAGGCGCCTTCGGTGGGTTCGCCGATGCTGGAGTATGCGCCCGTCTTTTGATCGTAGGACAACGAGGACTCGTTGCAGAGCGCCAGAACCTCCGCCATCTGCAAAACGGTAGAGGACGAGACGGCCAAATCCCTCATCGCTTTGCCGTTCTTGCTTAAACTGCCTTGGGGCGCGAACGTGGTGCCCTCAACATTGATCTCCTCCAGCCCATTCCCGGCCTCATTGAGATACACAATCCTCTCCACACTCATCTGATTCGTCGTTAGCGTGCCCGTCTTATCGGAGCAGATCACACTGCAGCTCCCCAGAGTCTCCACGGACGGCAATGACCTAACCACGGCGTTCTTGGCCGCCATCTTCCTCGTCCCCAGGGCCAGACACGTAGTGATAACCACCGCCAACCCCTCGGGAATAGCTGCAACACCCAGTGAAACGGCAATCTTCAAATAATAAATGGCACCCTTGGCCCAACTGCCGTGCATCGGATCATTGAAATGTTCGATATTGATAAGCCACACAAGCACGCAGATCACCGTGATGACCTTGGCCAACAGATCGCCAAAGTCATTCAGCTTCTGCTTCAGCGGCGTCGGCTCGGATATCTGCGCCGTGATGCTCTCGTGGATATCGCCAATCGCCGTCGCGGAGCCCGTCAGCGCGACAACGGCAGTTGCGTGACCCATGACCACCGTCGTGCCGGAGAAGAGCATATTGACTTGATCCTGCTTCACGGCGGCCACATCCTGGATGACCCTGGTGCTTTTCGAGACACTCTCGCTTTCCCCGGTCAGGATGGCCTGGTCGACGCGGAAGCTGTTGCTGTGGATGGAGAGCAGACGGCAGTCGGCGGGGATGCGATCGCCCACCGCAACAGACACGATGTCACCGGGGACCAGCTCCTCTGCCTTGACGCGCTGCACCTGTCCGTCGCGGATGACCTTTGCCTCATTTGCGGAGTATTCTTGGAGGGCAGCGATGGCCTTTTCGGCACTGCTTTCCTGCGAGACCGCGACGATGGCGTTGAGGACCAGGATGGTGAGGATCTATAGTAATAAATTTTTCACAAGCAATTTTGATTCAAGGGTCAGCCATTGTATACAACCTACGCAAGCAAAGCAAAGTAAAAATAAACGTAGTCTAGCGAAGAGAAGGAACATACACAGATATAGATCGGAATAGAAAGGGAGAGGAGAGAAAGCAAAACATACCACCAGCGGATCCACAAAGGCGGTCCAGTCATTCCCGCCCTCAAACAGCGCCAGTACAAACGACACGACCGCAGACCCCAGCAGTATCACGACAAGCTGATCTTCAAACTGGGCCAGCACGAGTTTCCACAGGGGCGTTGGCGGCTCTTCAAGGAGAGCTGTTTACTCGATCAACACATTAGCCCCCACAAATCATATCATGCCAGCTCTTAATAAAGAGAAGAAGAAGAAGAAGAAGAAGAAGAAGAAGAAGAAGAAGAAGAAGGAGAGTCAAATGAAAAGAAAAGGGGAAAAGATAAAGAACCAGACGTACCATTCCTCCCATACGCCTCCCTCGCCGTCACGACCTGCTGGCTCGACAAGCCTGCCTGCTCCGTGACGTTGAAGTGGGAGAGGACATGATCCGCTGAGAAGAGATACGAGCGTTCCATCGACGTATTGATCTTCTTTTGTATATGTTTCTTAGGGTCCTTCTCTTTCTCCCTTCACGGTATATAGATATTATGTCCCACAGGTTTCCCAAGTCTCCCAAGTCTCCAAGTCTCCAAATCTCCTAATCTCCAAATCTCCTAATCTCCTAATTTCCCAAAGCAATCCCACAGTCCCAGTCCCTCGCCCTCGCCCTCGCCAATCTGTAATAACTGTCGTATACGAGTACGGATACGGATCTTCAGAATATCAATACTCCCGCCTCTTTTGCCTGGCTCCGTCTGCTCCGTCTGTCCTTTCTTTGTTCCTCTTCGCGCAAGCACAGGCGCAAGCACAGACAAGAAAAAAACAAAAACAAAAACTGAGCGCGAGCTCGGTGATCTTGTCCTGTGCGTTTCTGTGGATTTGCGCCGGTGGTTCAATGCCAAGGGGGGGGGGGGGGGAGGTTGTGGCGGGAAGAAAGACCGCGAATTTTCTCTCCGACAGCAGCAAGGGCAACGGCGTAAAAACACAAGCACAGTGGGGGGGTGGAAAACACACAAACACAGGGTAAACGAGTTGTGCTTGGTAAGAAAGCGGAGGGTCCGTTCTCGCTGTCGCTGTCACTGAAGACGATCTGATGGGCCCGTCAGTTGTCGTCGGTCAGGGTGTCGCCGCCGGGAGAAAGAACCACGGTTGGCGGGTAGTCAACTAACTAGCAGCCGCGGGATTGGGGTCCGCGCGAGAGAGACGACGATGGGGGCGAGGAGGGCAAGGAGGGTGAGGAGGCCGAGGAAGGGAGACGGCGGAGCGGGGAGGTTTTATACCAGGAAATTTATATAGCGTGGATATTATTTATTCGGTTACAGGAGGATTTGGCGGGAATCCCCTGATCCATCAATCAATGGCTGGCAGAAGGTGCAGCTCCAGCTCCGGCTACGGCTATGGCTACTCAACACCCTCGTGCAATTCCAGCACATCTACTCCGTACTGCATCTATATCTCTACATCTATGTATGTTTCTCCATCTCCATCTCCATCTCCCGGATCGCACGTTGATTGCTGATTGGCCGCTGATTGGCCGCCGCCAAAAGCCTCAACGTGTTCTTTTCTCGTCTTGCCAAGGCTTCTGGAATACGGTGGAAGGTCTGGGCGCCGAGACCCTGCTTTGTCAGCACCTAGTGCAGGATAGAGGAGGGAAAGGACAAGCAGGGAACACCGGGGACGAGGAATAGGGAGGAGGAATGTGTCTACTGTAGTTACTGTGTATCTCAGAGAACAAGAGCCAAGGGGACCAAACATCGGTCTGGGCCAACAAACTCAACTCTCAACAAAAGAGAAGAAAGAGGAGAAGGGGACAGAGAAAAGACAAATGAGAAAGTGAAAAGAGAATATAGGGGAGGATATAATAAAGCTAACCTGGCTAAAATAAAAAAAAAAAAAATAATAATACGGGATGAGATAGCTAAGCGGAGCTGAGCCGAGCTACAAACTAATCGAGGGCAGGACAGGGGGAACAGATAAGACATTAGAGCACACAAGAAACACAACGGGGGAGAGCTGGCAATGCTGCCAGGACACCAGGCGGTGACTTTCCTGACCAGAGTGGATGTAGTCGGGGATATTGGGGGAAGGGTTGGGGGGAAGGACCTGCAGGGACAGGGGGCAGGGCAAAGGTGTTCAAACAAGGCGAGGTCCAAGACGTAGAGATGGAGCGGGCAGAGTGATGGCAGAGGAGCGAGCTGTGTTTTTAAAAGAAAATTGGGAGAAAACTGGGGGAGAAGGGGCCGCGGGGTTGGAGATGAAAGGTTAAAAGAGAAGAATAATCAAAGTGAGGCACAGACTGGGAACATGCTTCTTCCTCTTCTTCCTCTTTCCTGATTCCTCTCCACAACCAAGATCAAACACTGGGGAGCCGATTCTCTGCTGGGACGAGCGGGCTGCACGACGCAGGGAATAGTAGGTAATGAACAGGAGAACAGGGGGGATATTGTTGATTGCTTGATTATTAAAGACAGCAAAACATGGAAGGAAACAAAGAAAAGAAAAGAAAAATAGAGAAAAATAAAGAAAAAAAATATTCCCCAGGTTTTCCATTATCAGCCTCTTCTCTTTTTTGTCTTTCTTCTTTTTAATTTGATTATCATCGTTTCCCCCTCCCATTCTTTCCCCATTCCTCCCCTTCGCAAATCTCCAATTCAAACTGTAGCAAACGCCGCCTGGTCAAAACTAAAGATGGATAACATCACCCACCCCCCTTGAGAGTACCTACAAGGGCGTCCGCCTTGTCTCTTGTCTCTTTGAAGGCAAGGAGAGAGAGGCCTGGAGTTTGGTTGCGAAACATGCACGCACACACACACATATACACACACATACATACCCAGCCCACGCCCACGCCCACGCCATAAAATCGACTCGATCCCTTTCATCGAAAACAAAAAGAAACATAACATCTCCCTTGCCTTCTTTCTTCCTCGCCTTGTGTTTTTATTTTTTTCTTTTGCTTTTGTTTTTTAACTTTTTTTTTTCTTTTTACTTGCTCTTTTGGGACAACTGTGGATACTTTGGTTTTTGTTTTATTTTTGTGTGTTTAACAGGACATTCCGATATACCTACCACGTCACCTGCAGTATGGCTTTGTTTGGCGCAAACTGTAAGGGGAAAGGTAGCGGGATTTGTCTTGTCAACTTCAAGAGGGGCCAGCAGCAGCCTCCTCCTCCTTCTTCGGCTCCTCTGCTGCAGGCGCATCAGCAGCACCTTCAGCAGCACCTTCGGCGCCCTCGGAAGCCTCAGCTAGTTTATCGTCCTTGGGCTCACTAGGTTGCGTGGTCTCGGGCTCAGCACCGTCAGACGAGGTCCACAGAGTCAAGTTGTCACGGAGCAACTGCATGATCAGAGTACTGTCACGGTACGACTCCTCTGATAGGGAGTCGAGTTCAGCAATAGCATCATCGAACGCCTGTTTGGCCAGATGGCAGGCACGGTCTGGAGAGTTGAGGATCTCATAGTAGAACACGGAGAAGTTGAGGGCAAGGCCCAGACGGATGGGGTGGGTGGGCGTCAGCTCGGTTTGGGCAACATCAGTAGCGTTCTAGTGAGGAGGGATGTGGTTAGACACGTTTTGCAATGCACAGTTTCAGTTTTTAGTTGAATTGATTTTTCTTTCTTTTTTTTTTTTTTTCCCGGCGGAAGGAGCGCGTGTACCTTGTAAGCCTCGTGGGCAGCAGTCGCAGCAACCTTGCGCTTGTTACCGGAAGCGAACTCGGCGAGGTAACGGTGGTAATCACCTTTCCTGTAGATTGTGTGTTGCCGTATTAGTATAAAAATGCCTCCCTCAAATACCTGTTCGCGCGGCCCGTCGCGAAATGCAAAGTGGCAACACCCTGTATCTAAGAGAGGAAAAGAAAAGAAAAACACGTACATCTTATGATAGAACACCTTGGATTCACCGGATTCGGCTTTGGGGATCAAGGATTGATCCAGAACATCAAGGACATCCTGGCAGACGCGCTCGAGTTCAGCCTCGATCTTCTGGCGGTACTGGCTGATGATAGCAACATGTTTCTCAGAGCCCTTCGAGTCCTCTTTCTGCTCGATGGAGGAGATTATGCGCCAGGAAGCACGGCGGGTGCCAACAACGTTTTTGTAGGCAACGGAAAGAAGGTTGCGCTCATCAACGGTAAGTTCACCGCCCAACTAGTTTGATTGAGGTGGTTAGCATCGACGAAAAGGACAGATAAGAGGCGCAGACAGGGTACTTCAACACAGGGTGTACTTACATTGGCAACTTCCTACAATCAAAGACGCCACGTAATGCTCGTCAGAAGCGGTGTGCTACAAGGGTGATTCCACAGGAGAGAGAGGTGAGCGAGGGGGGAGAGAGCAGGACAAACTTTCATATATGTAACCCTTCTCTGTATGACGCGGTCAGAAGAAAGCCAGGGACATCACTTACGAAGAGAAGAAGGAGCTGAGTACTTACCATCGTAACGTTCGGCCTGCTCACAGAGCCTGGCAAGAAACGTCTTGCTACACGGAAAAAGGATGTCAGTGCACGAGATCCCCACCACACCCCTCAGTCCCAATTCCAAAGCGCACGAGCAGCAGGGAGGGCAAATTACTTATCACGCTGTTGGAGACAATGGAGTTAGCATAGGATCCCAGCAGCAGAGAGACAGGGGAGAGGAGAGGGGAGAGGGGAGGGGAGAGGAGAGGAGGCATGTTGAGGGAGACACGCCGTGGAATGCGCGCCTAACAGGGAGGGGTAAACCTACTTCTGAGGTCATTGTGGGAGACGGTGCGAAACGACGAGGAACGACGGGAGATCGAGGTGCGTAGAGCAGAGTGCAGGAGCGGAAGAACGGAGCGATGAGGGAGAGGCAGTCAGCAGCGGGACAGAGAGCAAGGCTGGAGATGGGGAGGAGGATGGGCAGACAACAAGACGGCGGCGGCTGAGGCAGAAGTTTGGCGTTGTTGAGACAGACGAACGACGGATGAGGTTGTGGAGATGGAGGATGCTGACTAAGCCACCGCCTTGGGCTGCTGCAGACTTCACTCGCTAAGGACCGACACTGCCACGGTTACGGATATCAAACTCTATCAGCGTGATATAATATTGGTATTGATCCACGATGCACCGTCTCTCGCTTCCTGCCATAGTGTAGGGTCACCCTGTCCTGCGCTGCGTCGACGGGAGATCCCCCCTGGGCCACTGGTATCGCTGATCCTATCTATGCATTCTCAGCCTCGCCGCAGCCCCTTTTCGTAGACTGGAAATCCCCGCGTCGCCATTATCTACATCCATTGCCTGGTACTTGCACTTCTGTTCTATGGAATGGGAGAACCCAAGCCCAGCAATCCTCGTCTTCCCCCGAACTGCCTTACATCCGCGTTGATATGTGCCCGACGTGCCCTACATTGCGGTGCTAACTTGTCCCATCCTTCCGTTCCAGCAGACTCCACGCGTGGACATTGGCCTGTTGCAACTCACACCAAATTTCCAACATCAATCGCTCGGTTTTAACCAGCCGGGATGGCTATTAGCAATAGCCATCCTTGTGCTTTTTTAGGCTAAAGAAAGAAAAAAAGAAAGCAAATTCCACACCTCCAACCAGGGAATGGTTTTAATTTTTCACGTAGTTTTTTTTTTTTTTTTTTTTTTGAATAGGCGTTTTCGTACCTAGGTAGCCTTAGAACCCTTCGAAGAGCATGTGATGTAAAACGGAATAATAGTTACATCGCCCGCAATCACGACATCAACAGAAGTGATCCAAGGGCACTTTTAATATGCAGCGTACAGAAAAGAGAAAAAAGAAGAGCAAGAAGAACCAGAATTTACGATAAAGGCAAACGGACTTCGAGCGCTCCAGTCATCGCCTTGATATCTTCAAACAAGATCGCTGCGGGGGTAAAGTATCCCACCCCAGTTTCCATGTTCCCTGCAAACAAAAGCCCTACGAATTTCGTCTCCACGTCAAATATAAATGATCCAGAGTCTCCCTGTGCACAGAACTGCAATCCATTCTTGTCTGTAACTGCTGCTTCCTCCATCACAGTCACTGCCTTCTTGTCAGTTTTGTCAGTTTTCCATGACTCAAGGTGCACACTGTGCAATCCCTGATATCTTCCACTGGTGAAATTGGTCCGCCGGCCAATTTTTTGTATGTACTGTACAAAGCCGAGCCATGAGGAGGGCTATTTACAGAGGGCTGCTCCATAAGTTGTCCTGAAAAGTCCGCGAATCCATCTCTATATGATCCAGTGGGCGGCACCTAAAAAAAGGTTAGCAAAAATTCAATTAGCAAATAACTATTTGTTAGAAAGGAATTACTCACATTATTACTCCCAATACGGGGTGTAACAACCTCAATTAGAGCCCAGTCTAGCTGTCTTCTCATGGGACAGGGGGTGAATCTGTACCCAGAATCAGCAAAAACTCTCCCAAGGAGGGCATCTCCTGTGACAAAAATTTTCTCAGCTTTGTGTTGTTTGATGGCGAGAAGCTGATTTATATTGTCCTGGAAGCGTTTATACCGGGCTTCATCTGTTGGAGTACTAAATTCATTGTTTGACACAGCAGCTTCTATGCGTTCTCGTACTGGGGATTTTCATCCAATTCTCTGTTGCTTCCTTAATCAGTTCCATTCTCTTCATATAATCCTTTAGCGCTGGCTGATCTATCAGAGTATTGGCAGATTTTGCTTGGTCAACTCTCATGCCAGTCTCCCTCCATTCTTTGACATCTATTGATATGTTAGCTCATCGCCGAGTCCAACCTCATTCCATGGGGGAGGATGGAGGGGGGAGTGGTGGTTTGTGTATGATTAAGCATGTTTGTGAAGAGGGGATTAGAAAGGGGTAGGTTCGTCGGTATTCCCACACCTTTAGACAATCTAGAGAAGTCATTACCCCCCTCCTCTGAGTCAACACAATGGTAGCATGTTAAACCAAAGGTGTTCCACTGCTTAGTACTAGGATGCTACAGCTGGAGGAAACCATCAAATGTAGAACCACTATAATCTGAGCCGTGCGGGCTGATGCTCATCCCCAATTGTGCTTTTTGCTACCAAGCATTAAATATCCGGGAGGACAATGCTTGTGATGTCCATCCATATCAGTTGTTTTCCAAATGTAGCTTCGTACAACTTCAACAGCCACCTCCTGAAGACCCTCATCATCTAATAATGCAGTAATCTGATCACGTTCTACCTTCCATGTTCTTGGTGAATCCAGAGGGACGGATAAAACAATTGTGGGTGGATTGTTTTGGTGGTCTGGACTTGTGCCTCTTCGAAAACACTCCAGAGCCAGCCAGCCTTCCATTCCAATAAGTTCACAAATACATGTAGATAAGTCACGCCACTTGGAGTAAATTTTGTCATTCTCAAAGACAGGAAAGGAAAGGTGTATCTTTCCACACTTGCTCGTGGGTCAGTGATCTCAATACTGAGGATTGGCAAATTGTGCAGTTGGAATAAGTTGCGAATGTCAAGGCAAGCATTCAGCCATGATCTATCTGGAATGTCTCTGGTTGCTGGAACTATAACTGTTTCTGTTTTTCCATCATCGTCGTACCTTGCCGATCGTCTATCTACAAGATCCAGAGTCTGCCGGTGGATTGAGTGGCGATTTAGCAAGTCAACTATGCCCTGTTCAAGTCCAGATTTCCACTTCTTGAAGGTTGGATGCTCAGATAGGGCGAAATTCAGGGTTGGAGGGGCACAGAGGTATGGCCCTCCGACG
This sequence comes from Histoplasma mississippiense, assembly GCF_000149585.1. Lineage (NCBI taxonomy): Eukaryota > Fungi > Ascomycota > Eurotiomycetes > Onygenales > Ajellomycetaceae > Histoplasma > Histoplasma mississippiense. Next base: position 556,095 of record NW_001813979.1, read on the forward strand.
CGAAAATCTTCCACCCTTATGCCGTTTGTCGATTCGTCCGAATCTGAGCTGGAGCCGGAAGACCTTTTCTGCCTTTTGGGAGGGGAAGGGGGGGGGGGGGGGGGGACCTGGAGAAGGTGAAGAGGACTCGAGAGATGGCAACAAGGGAGAAGCATAGCAATCTTCACTGCTTCTGTTTACTGCTCTTCCTCTAGAGCCAGGAACTGAAGACATCTTGCCGTTGATGAGACAGGTACTTGAAAGCTCAAAACACTCTGCTTGTTGATCTGTGTTTCCACAGAGAAGAAAGAAAGGGCAGATGTGGAAGCAAGGACGAGATGTAGAGGGGATGAAGTGAAGTGAAGTGAAGTGAAGTGAAGTGGTGAAGCGTAGCGTTGTTGGTCGGCCGCAAGTTGTAGGGCATCATCTACAACAGCCATTTTGAGAGATGTGGAAACGTTCCCACAAAGCTAAACTGAACATCTTCCAAGGAAAATCCAGAAGGTCAGGTAGAATAATGATAGCTCATCAAATCTGCAAGTTATGCACTGGTTGCTCGTTATAGAAACGAATCCCAAGCAGATGGTGGTGTTTCAGGGTCATCTCTCGGAGGGATTCCTCAGACACTCCTGTGGATCGATATCAGAAACTGAAGACTCTCCTCATTATTTACCTTGTCCCAGATGTCAACCATCATGGGTGCATCACATTAAGTACTAGTAAACATAAACGAAAGTTTGTTTTGGCGACAGAGAAAAGAAAAATGAAAGTAAGAGGTGACAACTATCCCGCTTCTATATTTAACTGTAAGTCTGCTATATAATTACATGTTTGCCACTAGATAGTTAGCGTAAATGAGAGAAACAACCTATCTCCTTCTACAGAGTTAACTATCTTAGATTGAAAATTCAAGTACTTAATATGAAACCGAAGTTGATAAGTTACAATGTACAGTACATACAATGCAATTTGGCTCACTTCCATCATCTCTAAACCGTAGAGATCTCTATATAATTACTGGTATGTCTGAAAATCTGTATATATACTAGTATTTATACTATATGTACTGTACGTGTTTAGCTGGAGACAGAGGTCATTATTTACTGGGCAGCATTACGTAGATGAATATGTGAAAGTATTTCCCCCCCTCTCTCTCCCTCTCAAGATATATATATTGATGTGTCCGGGAACCAGTGTATAAGGTCTTCAGACACTATCATATATATATATATATATATCGGCCTCCAAGCATCAATAGATCGAGATCCCTATGTATAATTATATAGGAGTTTTCATGCACAAGTAAACAGAATCTAGTTATTTGATCAATTCAGTCTTCCGTAGCTGTCTCATCCCTAACTGCCCGTCTGGGATATGGAGAATTCGTCCCAAGCATATATCCATGTTATATCTATCTATTTTATATTGTGTTTTGCTTTCCAAGTTCTCCTTCTTCTCTTTTCCTACAATTGGCGGCCCAAAAATCTCAAAAAACGAGTCTCAAACAAGACTTACTTTCTATTTTATTTTTATTTTTACTTTTATGTTTTTGGATTCGGATTTAGACTTGGTATGGAGGCAGGGGATAATAAGCAAAATAAGGGGACACTTCAACGATGAGAATAACAAGATTATTGATTATTGATATTTCTGAAGAACGGGAAGGAAGCATTTTTGGGAGTAGAAAAGGTATAAATTAGCAAATAAGAAAGGGGCCCTGAAGCATTGAAACGGGGCAGCGGGGGTAGATAAGCGGGATTTATTTTGTAAAACGTTCTCTAAAATTGTAATAAAATGAGAAGGATGTTGTCTGGGCCTGTAGAAAATGTGTAATACCGGATAGAAAAGAAAAGGCAAATAAAACAAGAAAAAAAATTTTCAAATGAAAAAAAGAAAAAGAGGGCGGGAAGGGAATTACTACCGACTTGAGGCATAATGGGAACTGAAAGGCAATCTAGGGGCGGAGAAGTGAGAGGGAAACAATATCATCCATCAATCACCTCTCGGAATATAGATATGAAAACGACCTGAATGAAGAAAAAAAAAGGAGGGGAACGGGAGGGAGAGGAGGGAAGGGGGAGAGAGAAATCACATAAAGTCATCATCACCCAAATCATCACCATCATACGCCGTGAGATCAGCGCCGCGCGCGCCCGCAACATCCCTCCCAACCACAACGCTCGTCTTCGTCTTGGCCGCCTTGCTCTTCTTCCCCCCTTTATCCGCCGCCTTCTCCTCCTTCAGCTTCTCATTCCCTACGGCCGTCAACGCGCTCGCTATCTTCTTGATATCCCCGCTCGGCAACTCCTTGACGAGCTTCTTCGCGAAATCCTGAGCCCACATGGCATACTGCGGCTTCTTCGACTGGGCTGTCAGCAGCGGGATCAGCGCGTTGGTCAGCTCTGCGAACTGCGTCTTGGTCCCCGGCTTGAAGAGGGGGATGGCGGAGAGGTCTATAGATTTGGTCGGGTCGGATTTGTCGCCGATGACGACGGCGGCTTTCGGAATGGTGGAGCGGGTGCGGTTCAGGTCGATGTCGCCGATGAGGTCCTGAGCGTGGGAGAGGTCTGCGTCCTTCTCTGTGCGCCGGAGACGTGCGCGCACGGCGGCCTCGTCTTCGTCATCATCATCGTCGTCGTCGTCTTCGCTGGATAGTTGTTGGTGCCGCCGTTGCTCCTTGCGCTCTTGTATCCGTTGGGTTTTTGATTTCTTGTTCGCGGCCGCTTCGGCTTCGGCTTTTGCTTTCGCTGCGGCGGCTTTGGCTGCCTTTTCGCGCTCGACTTCGGAGTCTTCGGCGGCTTCCCAGTCGTCGACTACCTACACATTTCCCCAAGAAGCAAAGAATTAAAACAGGTAATGGATGGATGGATGGTTGGTGCAACGGGGGTCTATGTGGAGGAGGCGCCATACATCATCGCTATCCTCCTCGTCATCGAACTTGCGTCTCTGTGTCGTTGTTGAAACAAGAGGAGGGGAGGAGGGGGGTGTACTCTCCTCTTCATCGTCTGTAGGTTATGTCAAAAAGACCATTCATACGTTAGCTCCGAGAACCTGCATATATTGATACAATATCTAAGCGAACTAAACTGCATGGCATTAACAACTTGAATCCCTTGACCGCCATTTGCTAGAAGACACAAATCTAAGATAGAAAGAAATATAAAATAGCGCCCTGCCATGTTTGACAAACCTCCCCTCCTCTCTCCTAAATTTAGGTACATACCCCACTTTGAAGGCGCCATGGCCTCCTGAAAACGGCTGATGGTAGCAAGAGCTCTTGTCTGTGTTGCGGGTTCTCGATGAGAAGACTTCGAGTGCAGCGAGGAGCATTCAACAGCAGTACAGGGTACGGGGGTGTATATGGTTGATATCAATGTGAGTGTGGGTTGTTTTTTTTTGGGCTTCTTCTCGCTACATAGAATTGCATGTGGGTTGGATGAGATACGCTAAGCTTTTTTGGGTAGGGCCGATAAGATAAGCACCCCCAATAACGTTAACGTAATTCCCAACCGAGCGAGACACTAAATTTATTGTATAGAGAGTATTCAATTTTAATTGCAATTATTAACAACAATAAAAAGAAAATTTATTAAAAACTATACGATACTAGGATTAGGACATCTTATTCTTGTATGTCCAATAGTGCCACAGTTACTACATCTCTGTGGGGCTCGTAATCGTGGTCGTGAAGCAGGAGCTTCAGGTTTGTATGACTGAATAGCTATACTCTCAACAGATGGATTAGAGGGAGAAATAAAATTTTGAGCTTCTTCTCTTGTAAGACCTTCTTCATGTTGAATTAGTCTTCTAGATCTTGTACATTTTTGCTTCTCCTTCTCATTTAAAGCAAATATATTCTGGTATTGCTTCTTCATAACTGAAGCAGTAATCATCTCATATTCACAGATCTTAAGAATCTGGTCAAATCCTTTCTGAAATGCCTCAGTGAGGTTCATACAGTCTTGCTCAAGAAGAGATTTGACTTTGCTTGCCTGCTGTTGCAGTTGATGGGAATTCTTAGATGTTTGAAAAATTCAGAATGATTGGAAGTTGCTGAATCAGCTTTCTGAAAATGTAAATATACAGAGCTGAATATTAAGCTTCTGAATAACTCAATCAGAATTGTATGAGTTGATATCAGTTGCAATAAAGCCACTTTGAATATTTGAAATGTCAAAGCTTTCTTCTTTACTGTAGAATATGCACCTAAGAAATCTGCTTTCTGTATAGTATTAAAGTCAAATCATATTTACTGTTCAATCAGACCTTCATATGAATGCTTTAGAACAGCAAAAACACTTACATTAAAAGATTGCAAGAGATGTTATAAATGAGGTGATATACAGAGAGGAATTATATTGTTCTCTGTATAAAATCAATCAAATTCAGATGTAAAATAGCTTTCATGATCATTCAGAATAAATAAAAAATGATTGCTTCTTCTTCATATACTCACAATTGATATAAACAATTTTATAAGCCATTGAAACTCAATCTCATTTGTAATTCAGTCATTAAAATTAATATCAAGTCTTCAGCCATTTGAGAGCTCATTAAACCAGCTTTCTTAAATATTGTTGCTCTTGAGAATAATATAAGGAGATAGATTTCAATCAGACACATTCACTGTGTAGTAATTTCGGTTTATTATTTTTCCGTGGCGTACGCCACCCTCTATTATCAAGGATGGCGTACGCTAGTGTTAGTGTGCGAAGTATTATACCAGGGAGAAAGCTCTAGGAGATGGCTGGCTGCAAGTACTGTATGGCATTGATGGCTATTCTAATCTTTGAGGAAGGGAAAGGAGGTTGTTGGCCACTAAGTGGCGATATTGCTATTTACAAAATGAGCATCATCATGTGACCCCCAATTACATGAAGTCCTTTCACTCTGACTCTACCCCTTCATCCCTCCTCCCCTTTTTTTGTCGGTTGGCAGCATGGTGGCCTGCCTCATAGCGGCATTGTGGCCTGCTTTATAGCAGCATTGTTGACTGTCGCTTCTTGTCTTGCTGGCGGTATCAATATGTGCCTGCCCTAGCTTGTGTTGCTGGCGAAAACACCTGCCCCAACCCTCAGCTGGCGGTAGCCCTGCCTCAGTTCAGATTTGATGTTGCAGTAGAAGCTTGAAAACAGCAGTAACATATAAAATACATGCTCAGTAATAGATGTGAAACATATCTTTCTTTTTTTATAAATTTTTTTTTTTTTTTTTTTTTATATATCATCTGAAAGTGTTATTTGTATTAATTCATAGTCTCATCATTGATGTGTTCATTCTGATCATTATCATTATCATTGTTGTTTATTTGAACATCTTCTGAAGATTGTCTAAAAGTTGTTGTCTATGATAAATTGACAAGGTTGGTTTCTGTCTGTGTATTCTGTCAGCTGTTCAATTGTGATTTGAAAGAGTGATAGCATTTCTGATTGTGTGTCTGTGGCTGTTTGTATAGATGATTGCTATAGATCTCTCTCTGTTGATCTGAGATGTGCTGAGTAGCAGTGATGATATTGATCTATGAATAGGTCTGCATTTATTAGTTGGATTGGGCGCATTCATTCATCAAATTCAGGTCTTTTGTATCATCATCTGACTCTGTATTTGAGCGCTTCTTTTATGATGTGGGAATCTAAAATTTCATTTATTTTTCAGTCATTGTCTGTTATCTGTTCATCTGATGGTATGTGGGTGTTCTGTAGCGGGTTATTGTCCCTTTTTTTGTGTTGTTTGAGAAGAGAGGTATAAAATACATTGTGAATCTGATAGCTCAGTGAAAGGTCTAGCTGATATGTCTGAATGTCAATTTTTATATATATGTTGAATGATTTTAAAAACTTGTGATTTAGCTTCTTATTTGATTTGCATGTTTTGAGATTCATTATACTCAAATATACATGATCTCCCACTTCAAAATCTTGAAAGTTGTCATTTGCATACTTTTTCATCAGATTCTGAGTGTATATGAGTTTTTATTGTGTTATGTCTTGTATCTCTTGTGTTAGAATTGCGGTGTGTTCTGTGTAGGGTTCATTTATAACATCTATAGGTATATTTGAGGTTGTAGGTGGCAAGGGTTTGTAGTCTAAGTTCATGAGAAATGCGGATATTTTCAAAGCAAAGTGTATTAATGAACTGTAGATGAATTCTGCTCAGAGTAAAAGATCTGCTCAATCATCTTGTAGATAGTCAGTGTATAATCATAAATAAACCTTCATTTTTCTATTTTGTCATTCTGTCTGATCATCTGTCTGTGAGTGGTAAGCTGTTGAGAGTTGATGATTTACTTGTTGGTTTTGATTAATATTCTCTAGAAGTCAGAGGTAAATAAGTGGTTTTTATCTGATATTATTGCTGCTGGAATCCCATGTAGTCGTACTATATTTGCTATAAAGATATGTGTAAATGTTTATGGTAGCAAATTAGTTACAGTTGGGATATAGTGTGGTTTTTTGAATTGTTTGCAGCAGAATACTGATATGGCGTCAACTATCTGATCTGTGGCTGAACATTTTGACTGTGGAAGATTTGTGATGAAGTCAATTGTTATTATGTGTCAGTTTCTATCTGATACTGGGATGGGGGTGAGTTCCCTGTAAGTGTGATGTGTGATGAGTTTGACTTTATGACAGGCTTTGAATGTGCTGGTATATATGTTGATATCCTTCCTCATCATCAGTCAGTAGAACTATTTTTATATAAATTGATAAATTTTTTTGCATTGAAATGTTCTGCAGTGAATGAGTTATGGAACTTCAGAAAAATCTGATTTCTGATTGTTGCATTTTCAGAAACATATATTTTGTTTTGATAAAAGAGGAGTTTATTCTGTATCATTCAATTCTTAAAGCGATTTCTGTTATTGTCTGATATGAGAGACTTCAACTTCTGTGATAGTGTATGCTTGATTTGCTGAATTAGGTCTTGATTGACCTCTGTTGCATTGATGGAAAGTATTTTAGCAGTGTTTATAGCTGCTACTCTGTGGTTATGTAATATGACAGAGGTTTGTTCATAGTAGATTGTGAGTTGTATGAATCAGTAAAATTCATTATAAAGTTTTATCAGTTCAGCTGGATTCAGTTTGTAGTTCAGTTGTCTCAAGAGCTCATCAGTAGGGTTTTTGGAGCCCTGTTTATGCAAGATTTTTATATTTAACTCACTCAAATGTTGTGCCCATCTCACTTGTCAGTGTGTCAGAATCTTGGTGGTGAGGAATGGAAGAAGATTGTGATGATCACTGTATGTATGTATGTATGTATAGGTTTAACGTCCCGGAGAAAACACGGGCAGCGCCCGTGTTTCAGAAGCCTCCCGAAGGGCATGGAGACGTGCTACGCTGGAGAGATTTCTATATACACAGAGAGAGAAAACAGAATCCAGGTGGCAACTCTTGAGAAGACTCAGCTCATTGCAAAGGATTTTTCTGAGCTGCGCATCCACTTCTGGCCCGACGTATGGCCATTCATGGTGGGGCTATAGTGTGGTTCCCTGAGGGGACCGCCGCTGCCGTGCCTGGAAGGCTTTATAGTGAGCAGAGAGGGATACCTCTCTCAGTTGATCAGAAAGCTGTCTGTGCTTCTAACATCAGAAGAAAGACAGACAAGATAAATAATGAAGGAGAGAGCACTGAAGAAGGTTGTGACAGGAAAAGAGCAGAGAATGACAGAGAGAGCAAAGAAAAGAAGGAAGAAGAAGCATTTGAGCCGATAGAGACAAGGGCAGACGAGAGGAAAACAAAGCAGAGCACTTGTGCTCTGTCAGAGTTGTGAGCATCTGATCCACATTTTGTAGATGCTCTTTGTATAAGTTTGAAAAGATTAAAATATTATTAAAGTATATAAAACACGATTAGCCGTTCTGCTTTGCAAGGATTGTATTCATTATTGTTTGAAAGATTGCAGGGGTGTTTGTAAGCCTTATAGATATTACAAGAAATTCAAACTTTCCCCATTATATGTTAAATGTTATTTTGAGCACTGACAGTTCATCTACGCGAATCTGTTAGTATTCTGCAAGTAGATCAATCTTTGTTAAGTATCAGGCATTTTCTACCATATCTAATTGTTGTTGGATTTGTGGTAGCGAATATCCATTCTTCACGGTGAGTTTATTGAGCATCTGATAGTTGATGCACATATATCATTCTTCATTTGACTTTTTAACAAATAGAACTGGGAAGCCTCATGCACTGAAGAATGGTTATATAAGGCCTCTCTTCAACAACTCCCTTATCTGCCACTGTAATTCCTTGAGGTGTGTTTGTGATAGAGAGTACACATTACAATTTATTGATTTCACATCCCTCATATCAATCTCATGAATGAATTCTTTTTCAGACAGCAGAGAAGACAGAAGGTTCATTCAAAAAACTTTCTTATGCTTTTCAAACAATATCTTCATAATAATTTTATTTTTTGAATCTTTCATGAGCAGCAGTTCTTCTGCTTCAGATTTCTTTATGATATATAGAATGCTCTGAATTGAAGTTTTACACAGTGTTTGTTTCATTTAATGTTGAGTGATGAGATTCAAATCTTCTGTCCTTGATGCGTGGAACCTGCACCTCATATTTATGAGTAAGATTATATGAATTTGATTCTTACAATCTGTCAACTATATGTGATATGTGCATCAATGAATTCTGAGATCCTACTTCTGAAATCAATCAAGTCTCAAAATCAGATTGTATTCTACATTCAGAAGCATGCACATTCAGATGCAGCAAGACCATCTTTCAAAATGTAAGAGCATCTTTACCCTTAAAGATGAGATAAAATATTAATTATTCAGAAGTTTTACTTGTTTAAATTTCTTCACTCATCATATATCAGATAATTGTTTTAACATATGATCATCAATGTACTTCATCAAAGTGTCTGTGTTCAATAACACATTCACTGCCACTTTTCTTTTTCATTTCAGATATTCTTTATACATTAATGTATTCAATTCTACAGTATTCAGATGTTTATCTGCTTTCTCTTCTACATTCATCTCTTCATCTACATTCTGTTTAACTCTTGTAGAATTCAGACGGTTATCTAATGCAGGCAACTTATCTATTTCAGAGATTTTTAATAATCAATCAGTAAATGTTTTCAGTTCTACTGATCCCTCTAATTTTTTGACTTCTTCTTTTACAAATGATTACAACAATCTCTTGCATTATGATTCTGTCAACTGCAGTGAAAGCATGCTCTGTGTTCACAAAATCAGACTACCCACCCTGGCGAATTCTTTTTGAGAGGGTTCAAGATCTTCATGATAGCATTGAAGTCAATATCCATTGCATCTGAGTGTCTTGATGATGATGTGATAAATATAGATGTGAGTCTTCTTGCATTCATTTACATCTTCACTGCTTGCTTTCACAGCTTGCTTGCTTGTTCTTTTGAGAATAATGTTTCATACGTTTCCTCCATCATCTGTGATCATGGGTTAAGACACTTTCACTCAGTGTATAGATCAGTCTCCAAGCTGTGTATGGAGGTTTGTAGACAGAAAAATGTTAAGAGCTCTTGATTCATTGCAAGATAATGCAAGCTGAAATGAATGTAGTATGATGCAAGGTCTTCTTCTTGCTTGCATTCTACAAAGCATTCATGCCCGCGTGGCGCAGTTGGTAAGACTGTTACCCAAGGTAGCACTGTTAGATGTGCTGTAGGTTCGAATCTTGCCGCTGGCAAGGTCCCATTTTGGGCCACTTTTTACCCATGAAGGCCCCCGTGACCAGGGGCCAAGCTTAGTGAGGCAGTGCTGACAGGGATGCTGCTTGGCAGTGATGAGGGTGGTGGCCGCCGGAAGCCGCTCTCATTAGTGCCAAGCATCTCCCCTGTCATTAGTGCTAAGCTAAGCAAGATCCGATGATTACAGAGGGTCGAGTATAGGGTGCTTATACATGCTAGCACCTGCCAAGGCCCCCGGCACTTAGGGGGCCACCCCAACAACAGGGAATGATTTTAAAAACCATCCGATTGGTTGCCTCATCAGAGAGGTAGTAGCAAACCAAACAGGACACCCTGGTAGGCGCCCTATCTCCAAGGCCTACTAGTGGTCTCTAACACTATTAGTGGGTAAAACATTGGGTGGGGTAAGCCTATAGTTAGTCCTTTACACGGGGTAAGGCCACGACGGCTGGTTGGAAGGCCAAGGGGGCAATGGGCTGAGATCAGCAACCGGAAGCCCTAGGCTATGGTGATGCCTAGAGTGGGCGGTGGCGCTTAACTAGGACCCCCAGCTGGACGAGCCAGAACTAGTTAAAGCGGCCCGAGAGGACGGACGCGGTGGTCGGTTGGTTATAGGGGTTATAATACGTAACTAGCTTAAGGTGCATGCTGCGTGGAATAGCCACGTAGTTGACTCAAATGAAATAAATGGTGCTGCCACTGGACATGAGATAATTCAAGTTGATATGGAATTGGATAGTAATCAAACAGTTCAAAACCTATTATATTCAAATCAATACAATTTTGAAAAAGCTCAGTGGACAGAAGTGAAAAAAATGATTGAAAAGTTGAAATTAGAGAATAAAGAAATTCTTTATTGGGAATCAGATACAAATCTTACAGACAAAATGCTTGAAGAAAGAGCAAACTTAATCACTGAGATTATTTTTTCAAGTGTAAAAAGTTAAATTCCATTGAAAAGAGTCTCTGAATTCTCTAAGCCTTGGTGGAATGATGAGATTTCAAATAAAAGAAGACATTTAGCTAGAGTTAAAAGAGATTGGAAAGAAGATCTTGCCTCATTTGAGTATTTAAAGAATATTAGAAATGATTATTTCTCCACAATTAAAAAAGCAAAAACTGATTGTTGGAATAACTTTCTAGAAAATGCTCAGGGGAAAAGAGATTTTCAAAGCTTTCAGATATACAAAGTCAAAAACAATGTCTAAGCTACCAACATTAATTTATAATTTTCAGAACGAGGAAATTATAGCTAGCTCATTTGAAGATAAATGTCAAGCTTTTACGAGAATATTGTTTCCATCATCAAATAATTCAACTGAGGTTTATTCTTTTCAAGAAGATAATGAATATGAACATGATAAGAAATGGGAATGGCCTGACTTAACTGAAGATGAATTAAAGACAGCTATTTTTTCATCTTCAAAGGTCACAGCAGCAGGAGCTGATAGTATAAATCATTTAATAATTCAAGAGCTTTATTCAGTACTAAAAGATGAGCTCTTTGAATTGTTCTCAAATCTTTTGAAATATGGGTATCATTCTAAGTGCTGGAGGCATGCTGTTGGAGTTATTCTGTCAAAACCCAATAGAAAACCAACTATTCCTAAATCTTATAGAGCGATATCGCTGCTGAATTGTCTGGGAAAATTTTTGGAAAAAATAATTGCAACTAGACTGTCTTTTCTATCTACTACTACTGATTTATTATATGATGATCAGATGGGAAGTAGAAAGCAAAACTCAGCAATTGATGCAGTTTTCTCTGTAGTTCATGATATTCAACTTGCAAAGAATGAAAAAATGATTACAACTGCAATGTTTATTGATATAAAAGGTGCATTTGATTGTGTTTCACTTTCTTAAATGATTAAAACTTTGATAGAACTGAGAATGCCAAAGTCTCTCATTAAGTGCGTTGTCTATTTCATGTCAAAAAGAACTATTCAGTTGCTTTTTGATGGAATGAGACAACATATAACAGATATTGAGATAGGAGTTCCTCAGGGTTCCCCAGTCTCACCCATTTTATTTGCTATATTTATCAAGTTTCTGTTTATTGATAGACAAATGGCAATTATGGTGAGAACTCCAAGCTATGTGGATGATTTGGGTCTAGTTGTAAGCTCAGAATCAATTGTAAATAATTGCAATTTGATTGAGCAAGCAGCAACTGAAATGATTGAAAAAGCAAAATCAAAAAACATCATTTTTGATATGGATAAAACTGAATTTTATCCAAATTTCAGAGAAAGAGATACTGAAGTTAAGCTTTTAAATCATTCAGTTAAACCAAAAAATTTAGTTAGATGGCTTGGTGTCTGGTTAGATTCTCAGTTAAAATTTAAATCTCATGTTCAGATCAAAGTTGCAAGTGCTGAAAGAATCTTAAACAGTATTTTTTTTAAGACTTTCAAGTACTGAAAGAGGCTTGTCTTTTCAAGCAATGAGACAATTACATATTGCTTGTATAACCTCTGTTTCAGACTTTGCAGTTCAAGTATGGTGGAAAAATCAAAAGAGTTTTTGTAGAGAGGTTTCAAAAGCTTCAAAATTCAGCTTTAAGAAAAATATTAGGGGTAGTTAAAACCTCTTCAATTAAAGCCATGGAGATTGAAGCCTCTCTATTACCATCACAAGTGCGATTTGATAAAATCTGTATGAATTATGTTTTCAGAATTATGAAGTTATATCCCAATCATTCAATTAAAAAAAAAAGTCTCAAGTTTTTTTTCCAAGTGAATCAATTGGAGTAGATTTGAATTGGAAGTCATATTTTGATTGGAATGAAATAAATTCATCTGATAATTCAACATCTGTGCAAAGAAAGAAGATACCATCTCAGTTATTTAGAATTTGCTCCATGATTAAAAACAGTTTCTCTAGTTTAAATGTGGAGAAAGTGGTCTTTGAAAATCTCTCTCCTTGGAAGAAAGATCTTGTCAGTCTTATTGATTTAAATATTAGTCGACTTTCAAAAGAAGTTCAGACTGAACAACATCTAAATCTTCTAAAACAAATGAGAAATAAAGCAATTCTTATATACACTGATGATTCAAAGTGTGAGAAAACAGATAATCTTGGAGCTGGAATAGCATATTTAGAAAATGATAAAAACTATATTCTTGTTTCTTGGCAAATTGGAAAAGAGTCAGAAGTTTTTAATGCTGAATTATTTGCAATTTCAAGAGCTTTCAAATTGGTTGAGATGAAGATTGAATAATGGAAAAGATTTGAGCATATTTGAATATTCTCTGATAGTCAAGCTGAGTTTAAAAGACTTCAAAGTAATAAAATCAAAAGTGGACAGTCAATGCTAGCGCTGATTTTGAAAAGTTTTCAAAACATTCAAAGAAAAATTTCATTCAATTATTCTATTCATCTTCACTGGGTGCCTGCTCACATGGGTATATATGGCAATGAAATGGCTGATGAAGCTGCAAAAAAAGCAACTGAATTGGAAGTCTGTTTTTTAAAAATTGTAACATGAGCTTTTATTAAGAGAAAAATAAGAGAATTATGTTTGCAAAAATGGCAAGATATCTGGTTTTTACAAAAAAAGAGTGTACATTATTCCAGGTTTGAAACTAAGTCAAAATGAAAAGTTTGCTCAATAAAATGTAAAAAGAAACTTTTTGCTACAATAATGCAGCTAAAGCTTGGACATGGTTATTTTAAATCATATTTAACAAAGATTAGAAATGATTTAAGTGACTTATATTCAGATTGAAAATCCGGAGCATCTTTTACTTTGTACAAAGCATATAGAGTTAAGATTGAGATTGAGAGAGAAGTTTGAATTGAGACAGTTAAATTTAAAACTTTTATTCAATACAAAAACTGAAAATGAATTCTTAATTAAATATTTGAAAAAATCAAATATTGTTACAAGATTTCAATTGAATAACTTGATCTGATAATCAATTCAATTTTTGTTTTTCTTTTTTTTCTTTTGTTTCTACGTATTTGCTTTAATTTTTGTTTTTATTTTTATTTTTATTTCGTTATTTTTACTTTGAAATTTATTTCATTTTGATTATTTTTGATTTTGACTTATTTTGAAAAGTTTGATTTGTGAATGCTTTCTGTTCTTTAAATAGCTGCTGTTTTTTATACTCTTTATTTCATTTGTTTTAAATTAAATGTATTGATCTGTTGTTATTCTTTTGACACTCTTTCTTAAATTAAATAGTTTGAATAGTTGTTTAATTCTGGGCTAGAATTCTGCTATTGCATATATTAAATTGACTTTGTATATTAGCTTATTCTTAAGTTGAAAAATCCTAGAGTATTTCAGGTAGATGTCATAGTCACTGACTGCATACATCTATAATGGAAGAATAATAATAATAATACAAAGCATTCATAACATTTGTCTTTGACATCTAATTTCTCAAAGTTATGCAGGATCCATCTTGCAAAATCATCTCATTTTCATGATAACTCATATTTGTCAAATACTTCCACATTCAACTTCTCAGCTATCATTCAGAGGGATCTAGCTTTTTCTCTGAAAATAAATGCTGCACACAAGATCTATTGTAATTCAGTGAGTTGCTGTTCTGTGAGCTCACATTCCATACAGTAGTGTGAATGCATCTGATTCAATCAGTTAAGAGCAGTGTCGTTCTTACACTCATCATCAAAGTGTGGTGGGTTAGATAGATCTCCTGGTTTGATATATTCTGTGATTAATAGTGTATTCTCAAGGAACACCGTCCGTGCTGCGTACGCTGGATCAGGGTCGTTAGATGGGTATTGATATTTGGAGAGTTGGTTAAGCTATGCAATGAGATCTCAAGTGTTGCTGAATGTTCAGTTTTGAAATGTATGCACTCCAGTTCTCAGCACAGATTAGCCACTTAAGTGTCTTACTTGTTTTTAACATTTGCTAAACTATCTGCAAAGTTCACAGCATTCACTATTTATTGCTGAGCAGCTTTCACATGTTGACATTTCTTCTGCACTTCAAGCTCTGTTTGATAAAGGTTACACATTGTCAATATCTTCTTCAACAAGGTGTTGCGGATGAGAAGTTTGTCATTCTCAGGTGCAAGAGCTGCCACTCTACATACTGCTTCTTGTAAGCCTTCAGGAACCAGTTGCATTTCATTCAGTTCGGGTACAAGGGATGGGTGTTGGTTGAAGATATCCATGATGGTTATCATCAGTCGTATGCTTTTCTCTATATCTTAAAAATACTGTTTGTAAGTGATTTCTTGTTGGTATCTTCTTGATTGTATGACTGGCTGACTCCTTCTTAGGCTTATGAGTAGGGTGGTTTTTTGAACCATTGTCCACCTCTACACCGCCTTCCTATGCCCTCGGCTCACCTCACATATAGTGGTGAGTTATCTGCTACTGATGTTGCAATCGGAAGCATTCCGACTTCACCGCTCATTCGTACGATCGAGCTCTACAGTGTAGAGATGACCACGCTGGCATGATAACTACAATTCACGTCGTAGGCGGAATTATCACGCCCTCAGGAGTGTATGCTCCCTTCGGTTTAAACATGCTATCAAATGTGATTCAAAGGTTGCTTGAGCTGTTCAAAGCTTTTAAGCTTTGCAGCCCTTCTTATACGAATTAACTAGTGCGGTAGCTGGAAGGACTTTACGTGATCGGGGGTCACATGATGATGCTCATCCTGTAAATAGCAATATCGCCACTCAGTGGCCAACAACCTCCTTTCCCTTCCTCAAGGATTAGAATAGCCATCAATGCCATACAGTACTTGTAGCCAGCCATCTCCCAGAGCTTTCTCCCTGATATAATACTTCACACACTAACACTCTAATCCTTCTCGAAAACATACCGGCCGGAAAGCAACAAGGACCCAAAATTTTTTTTTTTTTCTCTATGACACGGAGCGACATGACCACGAGGAACCAGTCTCAAGCTATGGAAAACCTCATCGAGCAAGTCCAAAACCTCATACAGGAAAATGCCACCCTGGCTGAACATATCAACATGAATGAAACCACCTTGGAAACAGAGAACCGATACCTGCTAGCGTGCATCACCACACTAAAGGCTCAGAATAATGCAAGGGGTAACCCATTCACAAACAGTAATACCACTGAAACAGCCACAGTTGTCAAAACCAAGCTGAAAGAATCAGATGCATTTAATGGTCATTCTGATATCAGATTCTGACTATTGAACATTGAAGACAACATATGGGAGAGACTCATCATCAATAATGTATTTAAAATCATCTATACAGTCAGCTACCTTGATAAACCCATACACCAACGCATCCAGAGACTACAGATATCACATGATGTTCACATCACCTTATGAGAAATTCTCAAAGTATGATTACAAGACAATTATCAAACCACCAACCCAGAATTACAAGCGGAATTACAACTGATGGAACTTCAAATGAAATCATATCAGAAAGCAATTAAATTTATCATTTAATTTGAGACAATTGCTGCAAACATGAAGTGGAATGATGTCATCATATACATTATCTATTGAGCAAAACTGACCCAATCTATATTGACACAAATCAATCAAGTCTATTTCAACATGTGATCAGCCACTTTCACTGAATGGAAACAGATGACACTATAGGCGGAGAGCTATATAATAATGATGTATCAATTTATTAAACAAGATATCAAATGTATCTGATTCAATGATTGAGAATGGAACTGATTATGATCCTCAGAGTGCTAAGTAAGAGGAGCTGGTAAAAATTCAAACATATTAAATGCTGAATTCTTTCAATAACAGAGGGACAGCCTCTACATCTGATGTGGTAAAAAGAGACACTGATAAAATATTTGTTTCTTCAGAGTAGAATACTTAGCTTTGAGATCAAACTTTCTCAGCTCTCAGATTGCAATAACAAGATTTAGAATTCTCTTATCAACATCTATCATCATAAACATCTCATCAAGATCACTCTCACCAGCTTTCAAACAGAAAAACTCATCAGCATGTCAATAGAAGCAATGATGTACTCAACAAAGCTTCAAAAGAAAGACTCTTTTGCACAGAAAATAAATAACTACAGATTATCTGAGCACATCATATACTACATCATATCAGCACCACAGAATTCAATAGCTTTCAATAATCTGAAACATCTCATATCAACAATCAACATCTCAGCAATGATCGACTCCGGAGCTGTATTCAACATTCTGGCACTTAGAGCAGTGGAAGCTTTGAATGTGAAAAAGATACTCTGTACTGAAGTTAAACTACTCAACCTTAACAATAACTCCTACAAATCATACTCATATATATACGAACTCGACCTCCTCGACCCAATGGGAAAACTACACACCCATTATTTCAGACCACTACAGATGTCAACATCAATGATATTAAAATGGCTCTGATTATGACAAGTTAACCCAAGCATCTGGCAAACCGGACAAATCACCTCCTGTACACAATGGGAGCAACAAATGGAAATCAATCTATATCAATCAGATGACACCGATCTCACACCCCTTCTGATATGGCTTCAAACAGAAACAGAAAACCCTGCACCCACATCAATTCCTGCAGAAATAGCAGACTATGAAGATGTTTTTCACAAATCATCTGCAAACACTCTCCACCCACATTTCAGTACAGACATACATATCGCACTGATGAATAATAAAACTCTCAGTAAATGTCTGCTATACTCAATGTCTGAATTAGAGCTATATCTGTTAAAAAAGTATATAGATGATAATCTGATCAAAGGCTTTATACATCTGAGCAAATCACTATTTACATCTTCAGTATTATTTGCAGATAAAAAGAAAGGTGATAAAAGATT
Source organism: Histoplasma mississippiense (assembly GCF_000149585.1). NCBI lineage: Eukaryota > Fungi > Ascomycota > Eurotiomycetes > Onygenales > Ajellomycetaceae > Histoplasma > Histoplasma mississippiense. The sequence continues at coordinate 573,555 of NW_001813979.1, forward strand.
CTGTGTAGACTACTGCAAACTCAATACTATCACTGTGAAAAATCAATATGCAATCCCACTCATCTCAGACCTACTAGAACAACTGGGGGTAGTAAAATGAATAATCAAATTAGACCTTCAACACACCTACCATTTCATCAAAATAGTCAAAGGACGTGAACATCTCACTGCATTCAAAATCAGATATGGCATATATGAATACCTGGTTGTATCATTCAGCCTCACCAATGCATCTGCTCATTTCTAACAGTTTATAAACACAGTCTTACAAAAACATATTGATGATTTCATTGTAGTCTACATTGATGATATTGTCACCTACATGAAGGAGGACAGCTTCATCAAATATTGAATTCAAATATGATAAATGCTGCAGAAGTTCCGAGACACAAACCTCATATGTAATATATTCAAATACTTATTTTTACAAACAGAAATCGACTTTCTAAACTATTTTGTTGGAAGAAAGGGCATCAGAATAGACTCAGTACAAGTAGATGCTATAGTACAATGATCATTTTCAAAAACACTATAAAATCTATAAGCATTTCTCAGCTTCTGTAACTTTTACAAATAATTCATCTATCATTATAGCTGCATCTGCCTCATACTCATTGCACTATTAAAAGGAAGCACAATATTTCAATGAACAAACAAACATGAGGTCAAGATGCAACAATTCAAACAAGGATTCACAAAAACTTCATTGCTAATATTCTACAGTGACATCAAATCAATCATTATCTTTTGTGATGTCAGTAGCTTTGTCATAAGTGGTATATTTTCTTAGAAACAGAAAGATAGGCACCTTCACTCAGTAGCATTTTTTAGCAAAAAAAAGTCTACAGTAGAAAGAAATTACAGCATCTATGATGCAGAAATGTTAGCCATTGTAGAGGCAATAAAACATTAACATCATTTCATACACAGCAATTGAGAGCAGATCATTGTCTACAGTGATCATCTGTGGTGTAATCAGTACAGTCTACGTGTCTGACTCAGCTGATATGGTTTTGACTGCCGGCATTGTATCTACGCGTACTCTGCTTTGTTTTCCTCTCGTCTGCCCTTGTCTCTATCGGCTCAAATGCTTCTTCTTCCTTCTTTTCTTTGCTCTCTCTGTCATTCTCTGCTCTTTTCCTGTCACAACCTTCTTCAGTGCTCTCTCCTTCATTATTTATCTTGTCTGTCTTTCTTCTGATGTTAGAAGCACAGACAGCTTTCTGATCAACTGAGAGAGGTATCCCTCTCTGCTCACTATAAAGCCTTCCAGGCACGGCAGCGGCGGTCCCCTCAGGGAACCACACTATAGCCCCACCATGAATGGCCATACGTCGGGCCAGAAGTGGATGCGCAGCTCAGAAAAATCCTTTGCAATGAGCTGAGTCTTCTCAAGAGTTGCCACCTGGATTCTGTTTTCTCTCTCTGTGTATATAGAAATCTCTCCAGCGTAGCACGTCTCCATGCCCTTCGGGAGGCTTCTGAAACACGGGCGCTGCCCGTGTTTTCTCCGGGACGTTAAACCTATACATACATACATACATACAGAGTGGCCAATTATGTGAGTAGTGTCAGAGATGACAGAGGAAATCATTGTTAAATTTCTACATGATGATATTTACATCAATTATAATATACTCTGTGAGATATTTACAGATAATGATGCAAATCTCATAAAAGGAGCTGTGAAACATCTCATCAAACAATTGCAGACAAAGCATCACACAACAACATCTTATCACCCTCATACAAATGGAAAAGTTGAATGTCTAAATAAAATACTAAACAGCATGCTGATGAAATATCTAATGAAAAAACCCACAAGATTATGAAATAGATATTTAAAACAGATATTATTTACAATGTGAGTTCATCAATATATAATCTTAAAACATTTGCTATTCTATTTGCTCTATGAGATGCATCTGTGTATCCCGGGGGATATGCAGAAGCAGATAGAGGAGGAGGTAGTGATTGCAAATGTGGAATCAAAAATGAGAGAAATTCACCACATTTAAGCAAAAGCAAATGAATTATTACTCAACCGCGCTATACAATTGAAAAGAATACAAGACTCATTAGTGAAAGAAATGAGCCTCATTGTAAGCACTTAAGTCCTCATATGAAATGAAAAATCTGAGAAGTTTCAACCGAAGTGGTTTGAGCTGTACAAAATCTTCAAATCACACCCTTTTGAAATGTACACTTTAAAGAAGTCAGGGAGACAGGTCCTACGCAATCTTATAAATGGCTCTTATCTTATAGAGATGAAGATAGAGGATCTCAATGAGCTGTGATCATCTGCAGCACTATCATCAGCATTAAAAAAAAGAGAGCTTACAATAGAAAAGCTCAGAGAAATTAGAGAAATCATCAATACTTATGAATTAGAAAATATCACTTATTGAGACCTCTCAATAATAATCAAAAAAGAATGAGAGGAAATGGAAAAGGCGAGTATACAGCACATTTCAATAAATGATAAAATTGTTGCTGACTGTACAGTATTGCAATGTAGACAGTGGGTGCAACACAGTCAGAGATAAACTCAAAGCAGCTGATCAGCATATGAATTGAGTTGCAAGAAACAAAGGAATTCAGGGAAGAATTCAATTGTCTATATTAGCTCAATCATAAAGACCTTAAAGGATGAGCTGTCAGAAATATCAATAGACATATTGAATCAAACTATTTCAATATTTAACAATGCTTAAAGATTGAATAAGATTAATTTTGATGAATTATTTGCTGTAGTTGTCTGAGCTTGTGAACAGAGATAGTATAATATGCAGAGGCAGAATGCTCTCATTGAAAAATATGAGATCTGCCACATTTAGTCATTAAGTGTAGAACTGATAAAAGGTTATATAAGAGTAATGATAAGAAAAAAAAGAGAAAAAGAGAAATCATGAAAAAGATTTATTAACACACAGCTTCAATGACCACTGCAAAGGCTTTATCTGAATTCTAAAAATACAGAAATATCATAAAAATAAAGAAAGAGTATATATCAATAAAATGCTCAAGCTCAACACCTTTAAGAACTATCTGTATGTGATGAAAATCAAAATTCAGCCTGTGTCAAGAACCTCAGAATCTCAAGATATATATGTAGAAATGCAGTATAAATTTCTATTTTGTGAAGAGTCTGACATATTGATTTAAGATTTTCAAAAGAGAGATTCACAGAAAGCTCAATAAAATGATGGAAATGCACATATAGAGAACAATCAGTCAAAATGAGGGAGGTAGAGATGTGAATAAGGATAATGCAGAGGCATCAATCATCTCATAATCTTCATAGATGCTGTCATTGCTGCTCATATTCTCATCAACAGCTTCATCTGCCTTCTCATTGTCCAAAGCATTCACATGATCATCATCGCCGGCGACCTTCTCAACAGAAATGAGATTGCAGGTAGAAGGGGTTTCAGAAAAGAAGCTGAAACAATTCATCAACAAATCATTCAATTAATGATCAAATTAACTTTTGACAGAGTTTGATTGATGAAAGTTTACCAGCAGATCACTCAATGTAACTGAAGTGACAGAAACTGCAATAATTAAATGCTATATTGTAGAAGAAGAGGGATTAGACAATTCAATAGATGGATAGAAATGTAGAATGATTGAAATCAGTGAGTGAGTGAATGGAATAGAATAGTTGCAAATGTGGCGTTGATTAGTGATGGGATGCTGTTGTTGTGATAGGGATTCGGGGGCGCGCGAAACAAGGGCGCCTTACCGTTTTTGGTTAGAATGTACAATCACAACGAGGGCTTGGCGAATGCCGCGCTGCAAACACTTCAGGAATAGCGTGTTGCAAAGGCAGGTGCGCATGGTAGATCTGTTACTGTCATGAGGGCGTAGACGGATTTAGTAGGGGAGGATGTAGTAATTTCAGCTTATTATTCTTCCGTGGCGTACACCACCCTCTATTATCAAGGATGGCGTACGCTACCGCACTAGTTAATTTGTATAAGAAGGGCTGCAAAGCTTAGAAGCTTTGAACAGCTCAAGCAACCTTTAAATCACAACTGATTCAATAACAGTAACTCATTCACAATTTCCAGACTGCAGAAGCTTTGTACAGTTATATTACTCAGAATTAATAACAACTTTTATATTTGCACAAAGTCTCATAGCAAACTCAGTCTCATCAAAATTGTAAATATCTTTTTATTGAATTTCATACTGAGTAAAGATATGATTTAGTGTATTAAATCACTTATGAATAACTTTAATATTCTCATATTTGATTTGCTCGTAATTGTATTATTTAGAATATCGGCTCTGAAGTTCTGTACAGCACTTGATTAGATTTGATGGAAAAGGTAGAATCTCATATGGTAAGAAGATGATTTGCCATATTCTCAATAAAAGTCAGCTGAGGGGGTAATTCTTGTTTAGTCAGACTTAGCATCTACTGAACAAGTATTTCCTCTTCAGCTTTGGTTAATCAGTGTGAATTTGCGCGTAGAATTGTACATGTAAAACGGCTTTTCAACCAATGAGTTAGTGTTGAGTGAGATATATCATACAGCTGTGCTGCTTCACAAATAGATAAGATTTCTTGATTTTTCAATGCAGCAATTGCAATTTCAATCTTTCCCTCTATCTCAATAGAGTTTCTTTTAATTTTATTGCGAATTGGTGGCATTCTGACATGTCAAGAAAGATATATTGATAAATTATTTGTGCATTTCAATTTAGTGTCTCGCTCGGTTGGGTGTCTCGCTCGGTTGGGAATTACGTTAACGTGATCACCCATCTAACGACCGCTCCCACCTAACGATCGCTCATTTACAATTCAACAAGATGATTAAAATCTACGATATTTTAACAACGCAATTACAGTACCACATAAGAAGTTTGAAACTATTATGACTTCTAATCAATATATACTAGTTTCAAAGTAGTTTAACTGATAGTAGTTAGTAGTAGTTATAGTGTCACATGATATTTAAATGCACTCATTTATCCCTATTTTTCACCTCTATACTGCTATATATAGAATTCTTCTATATTTTTTCTATCTTCTTCCTCACATATTTTCTTTAAAATAATGAATCTTTATACCCGCTACATATTATTTCCTCATACTACTGTCATCTTACTAGTTATATTCCTCTACTACTATCATCCACTATGGGTCAAGGCAGAGAATTAAGCCCTCAGATGTGTTCTCGCATATGTGAGCTTTAAAGTCAAGAATATAGCTATCTATATATTCATCAAATCCACTCTGAAATTCCACTAAACACTCTCAAGACCACTGTGTGCAAAGCCACTGAATGTGTTAATAAAGTGTTCAAATTCCAGTCTGAAGCTTCTAGAAAACTATCTGAATCTGAGTGAGATCACCTTTATGATATAACTGTTCACATCAATCTTCATATCTCAACTAAGAATCTCTGTGCTGAGATGAATGACAAGGTTAAAACAAGATCTATACAGCTTTTTATGAATGAGATGAGAAGAAGGAAGTGGCTTCAATGCACTTGCTCTGCATTTAAAAAGACACATACAACTCAATGCCTCTGCTGAGCAGATATTTATAAAGATTACACATCTGCAGATTGATGAAGAGTCAAATGGTCTGATGAGTGTACAGTTGAAAAAGAGAAAGGAATTGCAGTTAAATGAACCTTCTTACAACTTTTAAAATAGCTGACTCAAAGAGATATTAAAGAAATGAAATGTAAAAAAGCATTAAAGAAGATGTTCTGAGCAGCTTTTGATCAGAATTTCTGTGAGATGAGAATTCAAATCATGCCTTGGCCATCATATTCATCTGATTTGAATCCCATCAAGAATTTGTAGTCAATAATGAAGAGAGAGATTTACAAGATCAGGCCAGAGTTGGAGTTTGCAGATGACATAATAGCAACATTAAATCTACTTATAGAAACTGTAAAAGAGGTGTGAAATTCAATAGATAAGAGTATTCTCTATAATTTATCTATTACAATGCCAAATCGCGTGGCTGCAGGGCTAGTTACAGCAATAAACAATGCAAATATTAAACTACTTTTGAACTAGTGTATTTTGATTAGAAGTCATAATAGTTTCAAACTTCTTACATGATACTGTAGATATTAAAATTATATATTAACCATTAAAAGTACATATAAAATATACTTTAAAAATATAAATAGTTAATGTAGTTAATACCTGCTGGGTTTAATAATTCGCCCAGAACGTGAAACTCGCTGTCCGGCAGTGTTGAAGCCAGCAGAGGCAGCAGCAGCTGCACTTGATGCTGAATCTGCAGAATCTGCAGTAAAAATCTCAATCAGACTCTGATTTCCCGATTTGGAAGGTGGGTTTTGCTTTTTTGACCGTATTGGCGTTGTTGAAGCTCGCGCAGGTTGCTGCTTTGAAGAGATCTGCTCAACTTGCTTTTTCAATCGCGTTTGAAGCCGTATAGCAGCACGTTCTTCCTTCTCTTTTTGCAGCTGAGTTTTCTTTAGATCTCACTGCTCCTTTTCAATCTGGCGTTTGACTGCTGCGGCCTCTTTGGCTTTCTCACGCTGCCTGGCGGCCTCCTCACGAGCCTTTTGACGTTCATTCTTCCGTTTGGCAGCTTCTGCATTTTTTTTTTCACGAAGAATTGTACGTTGTAGTTGTGCCTCCTGCCGACGAGCTTGGGAATCAATTTTGAGAGCTTCTGCCGCAGCGGCTTGCTCGCGGGCGGCTCTGACCTGGGTTGGAGAAAAGAATTGAGCCTGACAGGGATTTGATGAATCTAGCAATCCCATTGCCTTTCCACGTTTACGTCGCTTTCTCTCGCGATTGAGGGCTTGCTGGAGATTTCGATTTTCTATTAGAAGAAGTTCTCTGTCAAGAGCGAATTTTTCAGAGGCATGTAGTGCCCGGCGGATGTCAAGAGAAACTCGATGTTGTTGTTGATTTATCTCCTTCATCAGATTCCTCATTCCACCAATAGATGTAGGAGTTTTGAGTCCTAGAAGCTCTGGCGGAGTCTTGAGCCGTACAATCTTTGCAAGCACACGTTCGGGGTTGAAAGGTGAGATGCCAGCAGCAGCAAATGCAATCTCAATATTAGAAGGTATAACAGCAATTTCCCACACCTTTTTCAATAACTGACAAAAATCTCTTTTTGTAGTGCGAATGAGGCCCAATCCAGTCCGTATATTCTCATTTAGCTCATTTGAATAAGCTTTTGCCAAAGGTCTAAATATCACCAGATCCAGCGGTTGTAAACGGTGGGTGGAGTGAGGAGGAAGAACTGTCAGTAGTATTCGATTTTGATCCGCATAGCTGATGAATTTTATGTTGATATGAGAAGAATGATCATTCAATATAAGTAATCGCCAGCTGCGGCCTGCTTTTGCTTTTGTAAGAGGATTGAACACTTGCTGCAGCCAAATAAGCTCATATTCATCATTACTCCACCCATTCTCAGAGGCAGCAAAGTATGCTTTATCCTTTTCATCATCAAAATCCTCCAACCAGGTGTCTTGCATATCGCGTGATTCTCCTTTATATATAAGAGCAGGTGGTAGAGCTGTTCCATCCATGCAGATGGCTGCAAGTAGTGAGATGAATTCTCTACTTCCATCTTGAGATACACCCTTATTGCGTTTGGATTTGAGGGATTCGATTGAAACAATTCGCTTGACAACTTGTAAAAGGCCTAATAAGAAACCTTTTTCATCAAAGTTGTAGATATTTGAACATTCAATCTTATATTTCGCAATCTTCTCCTGCAGCTGAATGACAGACAGTAAGTTAGCCATCAATCACATTAAAAGCCACAGAATCATAATCAAAAGATAGCAATACAAGGGTGAAATAGTGATTGAAATGTACAGAGTTATCTGCAGTCTTTCTTGAATGATCAATCGCTCGTAAATAAACACTCCGGATTTGATCCTTATGCCGTTGACAGAAGCGTTGCACCCAGTTATGCCCAACTGATGATTTGACAATCTCTTCAACTAAATTTGCAAGGATTTGAAGTGTAACAGCAAAGCCGCGCTCTGCTAGACAATTTATATGAGATAGAAGGGTTTGTTCTTTGAAATCTGTAAGTGTTCAGCAGAAGATTGAAATAGCTTTCAATCTTGAGATCTGCTGGCCTTTGAACTGCTATGCCAATGTAATGCAACTGATTCCATATTTTTTGGCAGTAGCAGTGTAATTAGGAATCAATTCTTTATTAAGTTCATCAATTGCTAACTGAATAACGCGTTCATTGACCATATTACGCGTTGATGAAGAAGATGGATATGAACGTTGAGGATGACAAAATTAGCGATCGTTAGGTGGGAGCGATCGTTAGGCGGGTGATCACGTTAACTAACTAGCTAACTTAGCTAGTGGTTATACGGCGTAGAATTGAAATATTGCACAGCTCATCAATACGTAAATCATGAACGGATAAAATGTAAAAGTGGGATGGCAAAAAGAAAGTGAAATAAAAACCATTTAATTAACCGTTTCACAGCGAGATCCTAGCATCTTTAACAGCAGCAAGTCCGATAAGTTCGACCTACCACTTGGTGCAAGACATCCAATCTCGTTTCCATCTCTCACAAGGTCCTCCATATATTTCGCCATTCCCGGTGCGTGCAGTACCTTTGCAAGTGCAGCGTGCATCTGAAGAAGTGCAGGGCTTGGGAGATCGATGGCAGTACCACCATGCCTTTCGAAGGTAACAAGCCGAGGTCCATTCGGACCGCCCTGAGGCGCCGGGAGGTGGAGAAGTAAGACAGTATGCCATTCGCCTAGAATAAGCATCCTGTACTGGTTTGGCTCGCTCTGGTGGACAGCAATAGTGTTAGTCTCTGTCGGGTCTGTGAAAAACATGGTAGGGTTGCCCAACCGTCGGCTCGAACGCTAGAGAAAAGGCTGCAAAGGCTGAGTGTGCGCTATCCCACAATGTCATCAAATTCTTTGGATCGTTGACTTCCCCTGGTTCAAGCCCAATAGCGGGGAATAATTTCTTCAATGTGGCCCAAACTTGGGCGATTTGGTGTTCCTAAAAGGGTATTTAATACAGCGTAATTGAAATAATTGAAATATATTGTCCAGAGTTGACCTACAGTTGACTTGTTCCATTTGCCCAAGGAGAATGGGATAATATGACAGAGGTTTGTGGGTGCCTTTGGCCCAGGGTTCTCCTGTGTTCCTGCATCGCTATCAATGATCCCGGTAGCCATACAACGGTAATTGTCCCGTTCAAGGCACAATTTCTTGACTAGAGTCTGGTCCTTTCGGCTTCCTGACTCATCCAATGTAGCCGCCACATTCTCTATTTCATCTTCGTCATAAAAGGGCGAGGGAGATATAGATGGGGTGGCGCCTCTAGCACGCACTAAAGTAGATGTCAGAAACTCCGATCAAAAGTTTAGAGCATCAAAGAGTTAAGGAAGGGAGGGCCTACTCGGTATTAAAATGGCATTTTTGAGGTGCTGGCTCAGGGAGTAAAGTGATTCGTGATTATTGCCTGTATTCACGATACAATTTGCCAATGTCGTTCTTCCCTCTGCAGGTAAGAAACGAAAAAAGCTGGAAAGTATATCTTTTGTCAGGTCTTGGTTATTTCTGGGCTGGTAGACCTCGACTATTTGCTCTGCTTCATGCTCATTGAAGTCAGATGGGACACTGCTGAGTGAACTTTGGTCACTGAAAAGGCTCGAAATGGATTCCATTCTGGAGAGCGAAAATATGTTGAGATTGAACTTTTGACAGCAGCAGGCTCGTCGCCGTTTGTTTGGCGATAACCAGGTAGAGCAGCCTAAAGGAAACGTTGGGCTCGAAAGCTCTTATTGATGCGTTACATTACATGAGCACGCGTTCTGCTGACGGCGAGTATTTTGCTTGGGAAGCGGGTTTGTCCCAGTAATCCACCACCACTTCCACTCAATGCCCACCTTTTTGTAGGGGCGTTTGGATCGGCTAGTCCCCACTACTACCAGCATGGCGCTGGTGGTGGTCGAGCTCTTTTGCCCATAACCTGATGGAGGTGGAAGGTTGGTTCATTGCAACTATCTAGCGGGCAGAGCACTTGGATAAATAGCTGTGGTCACGTGACTTCAACATATCTTTATTATTTTTTTCCTAAAAATTATATATATTTCAAAGTACCATATAGCCAGATTTCAATCTAAATTATAGGAAAAAATAATAGATATATAAAAGAAGTTATTCAAATACCACAAAAAATAGAGTTTGCTCATAAAAATCCAAAAATAACAACTAGTGATCTGAATATCATGATATTTCATATAAATTTATACAAGAAAGTATTCTCAATACATCTCACATATCATAACTTTTTAAAAATATTTATTTTCACAATAGATACATTTAGTAGAAGATTTCAAATTACCCCGTCTGAATTTATCATAATACATTGTGATTGAGATATCAAGAGCTGGCCGACCATTGTTGATTTGGTATGGAAAAAGTGTTAGTTAACTACGCTAAGTGATGGATGACGTTACCTGGAAAACCAACCTCCTCAGCTGGTGTGTTCGTATGAAATATGATCAGTCAATGCTGCTGTTTTGTTTGGAATGTTTAGACCAACTGATAGCTGGACTAACGGCTTTTTCAAGCCAATATCGAG
>NW_001813979.1:585850-602874 GCF_000149585.1 Histoplasma mississippiense
TTTTATGCCTGCATACTCACCCTTTCCGAGCGATAGGCGCTTGTCACCATCGCGAAGTTCGCAGGCCTCATGCTTGACCTGTTCCAATAAAAAGTTGTCAGTGAATGATAACATCGACAAAACCCTTGGATATCGGGAGGAAATCATGTATCAATTACCAGTCGAGGCACCGGATGGGACGATAGCGCGGTGAAGGCCGGTCTCCGTCACGACATCGACCTCAACGGTAGGGTTTCCGCGAGAGTCGTAGACCGAGCGGGCATGGATCTTGGTAATCGCCATTTTCTACGTAATCTGTAGGGATTGAACAGACTGGGACAATTAGTGAACTGCTTTGAAATTACGTATAGGAGAGGATGGAAGTGTAACATCAAGATAGTGAAATGGAAGAAAAGGAGGTGGGGGTTCTGTTTCTCCTCTGCGCGGACTGCTAATTGCAACTCCACCTTAGAGCTTTCAGCAGACTAAGGAGAAGGAGATATGTCTATATCCACCAATTCCTTTGAAAAAGACCGTTGGACGGGATCAACTATTGGAGTAAATCTTTCCTGTCATTTAATAGCGACACGTTTCCTAGCGTTATTGTTGATAATGGTGGGTAGTAGTGTAGAGAGTATTATTGACGACATTGGAGGTGGGGTGGCGGGGTGGTGGGGTAATGGAAACCACAGGGGAATGAATTAACACAGTCAAACCCACTACTTACTTGCGATGATAGGCCAATTGAGGGATACGGGAATATGAGGATGCCGGGGAGGTAGCACGGTGTAGGGAGAGGAGTTGGGTTGTGGAAAGGAGAGGAGTTGAGGCTGTTGTGGTTGGGGATTTGTTTATTTATTAGTTGAATATGATGTTTTGGATGCCCCTCCAAAATAACCCGCCCAGGCCCACGGGAACCCACAGCCAAAACAAGCACGGAAGATACTAGTATTATCATGTTGAGCAGCTTGGAAGTATATATTTACTTTGTATTTCTCATGTACAAGCCCTTGCTCGGAAACCTGTTTCCCTGGGAAGACAGACTGTGAAAGTAAGAAATATATACACTCAATCAAAGCCATTGTCATTGAATAAAATTGGACAGTTTCTATCAATTAACTGAAATCGCCTTGCCATTTCAATTCAACCGCTGCTCTGCTATCATCCTCATCATCCTCATCATCATCATCACTGGCATATTTTTTTCTCTGCCCTCATGGTCTCTTGGAGGACACAAGCCCTACCCCACGTGACCCACACACTGGATGGATATTGTTGGGGGGATTGGATTGCCCTAGTGGCCTAATAGATATCCATCCATTATTAGTTGCCGCTATCCCCTCGTCTGGCCGCGAGGCACAATTAGCGCCGTTTTTTAGCGTGTACGTTGGTGTATTAAAAACGCGAAATCTACTGGATTATATGATAGATCGGCTGTATTAGCGTGTTTTTGTGTAATCTATGTAATCTATTTGATCTAGCCCTAATTAAGATATAGAATGGAACTCCTGCCAACACCGGCTTTTCAGACAGAGAGGAATATTATTACATGCAGCACAACCATATCTTGATCTTGGAGCTCTACCCTTATTCTGCTCTGCTCTCTTTCTTTTATACTGACACCAGGCACAAGCTCGAGGTCCTGGCAGAGAAATTCGATGGTGATTTAGATCTGGGTTTGATCGAGTGGAAGGTAGAGGGCTTGAGAATTCAAGGAGTTGAAGATAGAGCTGCTGGCGGAATTGAACATGAGATAGAGTAGTAGAGCCAGAGCCCGCAGCAGCAGGGCCCGGAGCAGCAGTAGGTCCCGGAGCAGCAGTAGGGCCCGGAGCAGCAGTAGCCAATCGATGAAGAATATAAGCATTGACAATTGCATGATCAATAATCCAGTATAGAATTGACAACCACGTGCGATTAGTGGGCATATGAGTCTATACATAATCTGTCCAAGAAATACCTTGATTTCTGCAGGAGTGGTTGACTGCCAATCCCGGGGATTGATGGCTGAGTTCTTTGATATCTGAATCTCTGCGTAGGCATTGGTGGAACAGGCAATATTCTGAATATCAGACTCTGAGATATAGAGAGAGAATAGAGTGTATGGATTCCGCGGATCAATATTGAGCAGATTGACAGTTGGAGGGTGATGAGGAGATTCCATAGGTTTGAATCTAATACTCTCTAGAGGTGGAATGTCTGCTAGAAGTGCACTGACAGATCGCTTTCACTTGACACCTGTTTTTGTACTGTCTAATAAAGAAATCAGTCAATCTGATTAAAAGAAGCATTGAAGAATTGGAAATCACCTGTAGAAGTCATATTTCCATCTCAGAGTGGCCAGAGTGGCCAGGGTGGTTGCATCTGCAGTGGATATGAATCTGGATCAAGATTCAAGAGATTCCAAGGTTGCAGAACGAGATAGTGGAGTAGTACCAGCAAATCAGATTACATAGAATTTAGTATGAGAAATTATTGGTTGGTACTTCAGAGCTAACAGCTTAGCTGTTACACTAATAGTATTGCGCTAATTGTGCCTCGCGGCCAGACGAGGGGATAACAACCAATCAAGGTTCAATCCTCTTACATCCATGGTCCGGGATCACATGATTGTGAGAAGCTGCTTGTTTGGTCGCTGAGAGGACCCGTATTCTTGGTTGGTGCTGACATAAACCAAGAAGAGCTCCGACTGCTTGAGGTCTGAGGTTGAGGATGATATCAACATAACACCTGCGCTCGTCTTTCTCACAGCTACTCCGTCATATCCGCAGCGCATATACCCCTATCGGCTGTGTCTTCCTGTTGTCTTCTTTCATTCCCCCGTTTCCGCCCTCCAAGCCTCCAGCCCATCCCCCAACGCATAGCAATCCTCCGCCATGGAAAGTGTTGACCCCGAACGCGAACAAGCCCTCGAGGAATACAAGAAGAGCCTTCTGGAGTCAAGAGAATGGGAAGCAAAGCTGAAGGATCTCCGGCTGGGTATAAAAGACCTTCAAAAGGAGTTTGACACCACAGAGGATAATATCAAGGCGCTGCAGAGTGTTGGCCAGATCATCGGCGAGGTTCTGAAGCAGCTAGACGAGGAGAGGTGTTAGTATTTGACCTCCTTTATCGGAGCAATGTAGGAATGTCCTCTACTGAACACACATACCGTCATGTTATAGTCATCGTCAAAGCCTCTTCGGGTCCCCGATATGTCGTTGGCTGCCGCTCAAAAGTCGACAAGGCAAAGCTAAAACAAGGCACCCGCGTCGCCCTCGATATGACCACCCTCACAATCATGCGCATGCTGCCCCGCGAAGTCGACCCTCTGGTCTATAATATGTCTCTCGAAGATCCAGGTCAGGTCAGCTTTGCAGGAATCGGTGGCCTGAACGACCAGATCCGAGAACTGAGAGAGGTCATTGAGCTGCCACTGAAGAACCCGGAGCTGTTTTTGCGTGTGGGTATAAAACCGCCCAAGGGTGTGCTTCTATACGGGCCACCGGGGACGGGGAAGACGCTGTTGGCCCGAGCTGTTGCGAGCTCGCTGGAGACCAATTTCTTAAAGGGTATATATATATTTATATATAGTTACATTCGTTGCCTCCTTAAACCTTCTTTCCTACGGCCGTTGAGCTAACCGACCCTTCCGTCTCCTCCTTCTCTTTCCAGTCGTCTCCTCCGCCATCGTAGACAAATACATCGGCGAATCCGCTCGCCTAATCCGCGAGATGTTCGGCTACGCCAAGGAACACGAACCCTGCATCATCTTCATGGATGAAATCGACGCTATCGGCGGCCGCCGCTTCTCAGAGGGTACCTCTGCCGATCGCGAAATCCAACGCACGCTCATGGAGCTCCTCAACCAACTCGATGGCTTCGATTACCTGGGCAAAACCAAAATCATCATGGCGACGAACCGGCCGGATACACTTGACCCTGCGCTCCTGCGAGCTGGGCGGCTGGATCGGAAAATCGAGATCCCCTTGCCGAATGAGGTTGGGCGGTTGGAGATTCTGAAGATTCATGCGAGTGGGGTTGCGATTGAGGGCGAAATTGATTTTGAGAGCATTGTGAAGATGAGTGATGGGTTGAATGGGGCCGATTTGAGGAATGTGGTTACGGAGGCGTAAGTTTTGACATCACCTCTGTCGTACCTCTATATGTGGGAAGTTAACACTATCTATTTAGCGGCCTATTCGCCATCAAGGACTACCGGGATACGGTGAACCAGGACGATTTCAACAAGGCTGTTCGCAAGGTTGCGGAGTCCAAGAAGCTGGAGGGCAAGCTAGAGTACCAGAAGCTGTAACGGGTGCCCTTTTCTGTTTGAACGTTCTTTAGTTTATTCTCTCCTACCTTTCACCCCATTTTTGATCTATCTTCTGGTTCAGGTCCTCCGGCCCTCGCCAGACATTTTCCACGTCCTGTAAAGTAGACTGTTGCATAAATGAACTAGACTACATTGCAATGCATTCTTAACTGGCTGGCTCCCGCATTGTTCTAGGGGTCGTTATAGCATTTCTTCTTTTCTGCTGGAAGAATACCCTCTGAGTAGCTATTGTGCGCCGTAAATCTGAAGATGGTTTATTTAGACAGTCGGGAAGGACAATCCGGCAAACACGCCAAACACAGCATCTTTCGTTTCAATTCCTTCATCTGATTTATCAAGCAATGGCTCTAACTATCTATCCTCCTCGTTTCATGAGAAAGAAATATTTTAACGTCCATCGCCGTTTATTAACCAAATATAGAGTGCTACCTGGCTCCGGCTTTGCGTCCTCTTCACCCAGGAAACCGAAACCCGAGCTCCGCAACCAAACGATCCGTGCAACGACAACAAACAAACCTTACCATGATGAATTAAAGTTACATGACCCGACATCTCCCTCCCGCGACCAGCAACCTAAGGAGTAATAATACCAATAGCCAAGGGACGAGCGAGCGGACTGCGCTGGTGTTTTTCTCTGTGCTCTCCCTGAGTGTGCAAGTATCTCCGGTTCGCGAAAACAAGTTCCTGTCGTGCCGCATCCAGTTAACATATTAACTACTTATTCTTCTCCTAAAAGAGGCTTTCTGTACCTTGAAGGATCAGGTATATATACCCAGGTTTTCGTGCTTATCGAGCAGTTTATCTTATGCGCGGTATTACTTGATTGAGAAGTCAGATCGCGGCGGCAGTGGACTGAAGGTTACTGCTTGTGCTCGCGAAGGGAAGTCTTTGTTGATTTCTCTTTTGCGTTGGATATCATAACTGGTGCGGCAAGTCTCTGCATATCCGTGACTACGGAGCTCTAGCCGCCTGCAACGGACAAGGAAGCTCGGAAACGCGCTACTCTGACCCGGGTTTTTCTTTGGTCGGTCGGCCCCGGAGACTTTTTCTTTAAACAAATAAATACACAGCGCAAACACGCTGTAAAGCAAGCGGCGGGATCGCACAAAACAGCACCCCCTTTTTATATTTAAGGGCCAAGAATAAAAAGGTTTATAAAATATATGTTGTAAATAAAACAACGAAAAAAGAGGAGGGAGGGAAAATTAAAAAGACAATGTCCTTCAAACTCCCCAGCAATATCCCTTCCTTCTCCTCCTCCCAGCGCGAGTATGAGGACGGCTACTGGCGCGCTACAAGAGCCAACGTCGACAACCACGGTTTCTCCTTCACCAGCTTCATGAACCCGGACAGCAACAGCAATCCGCCCATGTACAAAGACAAACCACATTACGCCTCACGGCGGGTCCGGAGACGGCGAAAAATTACCTGGGTATTGGCTGGGTTGGTGTTCTTGGGTATTGTGTGGGTGCTTGTGCATATGACGGCACCGGGGAAGGCGGTGCGAATGAAAACTACTAAGCATGGGGACAATTTGTGGAAGTGGATGAGAGCACTGGAGAAGGAGAAAGGGGGGTTGTTTGAGGGGGATGAGAGGGATGGAAAGGGAGTGGTGGATTGGGCGGCGAGAAGGGAGAAGGTTCGAGATGCGTTTATCATTAGTTGGGACGATTATGCGTCCCATGCTTGGGGTAGGTCTCTCCTCACAGACAACTCTCTCCCCTCCCCACTCTTTTGTGATGAGGAAACTCGTGTTGGATGTTTTAGGAGAAATGGACAAGTCGGCTGATGATGAACCCTTGATGATGATACTGCAGGCCACGACATATACAAACCGCTGAGCAAGAAGGGTGAAGACATGGTCAAGGGCGGATTGGGCTGGATAATCGTCGACTCGCTGGATACATTGATGATCATGAACCTGACATCCCGTGTGCAAAATGCCAGGAATTGGATCCATACCTCTCTCCGCTATGACCAGGACCATCCTGTCAATACTTTCGAGACGACCATTCGAATGCTCGGTGGCCTCCTCTCTGCGCATTATCTGTCGACGACATACCCCAACCTCGCCCCGATTGCAGGCGATGATGACGGAGCTCCCGGCGAGGATCTGTATATCGAAAAAGCCACAGGTCTTGCTGACCGACTGCTTGGCGCATTTGAATTGCCATCCGGTGTACCATATGCGAGTATTAACCTTAATACGAGCGTAGGCGTAGAATCCCACATGGATTTCGGTGCCTCTTCGACGGCTGAGGCAACCACCCTCCAGCTAGAATTTAAGTATCTTGCGAAACTTACGGGGGAGGCAAACTACTGGGAGAAAGTGGAGAAGGTCATGGAGGTTGTCGAAGCAAATGGAATGGAGGATGGTCTCGTTCCTATCTTTATTGAGCCAAGTTCAGGAAAATTTATGGGCCAGAATATCCGGCTGGGGAGTCGCGGGGACTCGTACTACGGTGAGCTCAAGCGGCTTTGTTCTTTCAATGTCTCCTTGTTTGTGTTTTGGCCATCATACTGACAGCTAGATGATACCATAGAATACTTGATTAAACAGTATCTCCAAACTTCTCGTGAAGAGCCGATCTACCTTGATATGTGGAATGAAGCGCTCATGGGCATCCGCGAACATCTTGTCACATATACGAAACATGCTTCTCTCACAGTCATTGGCGAGAGGCCGAACGGTCTCAAACATGAGCTGGTTCCAAAAATGGACCATCTCGTCTGCTTCATGCCCGGCACCATCTCCCTCGCCGCGACAGGTGGCCTGCCAATCTCCCAAGCTCGGAAGACCCCAGGTTGGGGCCACAAGCAAGAGGAAGAAATCCTCCTCGCCAAAGAACTCATGAAAACCTGCTGGGCCACTTACGTCGCAACAAACACAGGCCTCGCGCCGGAAATCACCTATTTCGAGATCGACGACCCACCCCGTATGATGAAAAATGTGTTCCCGGACTTACGCAAGAACCCCGCTGCTGCCAAATCTGCCAAAGCAGATTTGCACCTAACATCCAAACCCCTCTATCCACTCACGGACGCCAACAGCGCGTGGCGCAAGGACGTCGTCATCATGCCGCAGGACAAACACAACCTCCAACGCCCCGAGACCGTCGAGTCACTGCTGTACATGTACCGCATCCTCGAAGACGACACGTACCGGCACTGGGGCTGGCAGATGTTCAAGAACTTCGTGAACCACACCTCAATCAGCGTGCAGGATAGAGACCCGCCGATCCGCGACCCGCACAATAAGAACGCAGATCTAGAGGCCAAGCGGAGGATGCCCTCGTCTCACATACGGGCGTTCACGTCGCTGGATAATGTCGATGTTATACCTGCGGCGCAGAGGGATAACATGGAGAGTTTCTGGCTGGCGGAGACGTTGAAGTATTTCTACTTGTTGTTTTCGGACAGGGAGTTTTTGCCGTTGGAGGCGACTGTGTTTAATACGGAGGCCCATGTGTTTCCGCGGTTTCAGATGGGGCAGTTGTTTAAGACTGGGTGGAAGCGGAAGCATGGGAAGGGGAGTTGGCTTTCGTAACTTTTGGCGTTCTGCTTATTTTCTTTTTGGTTGTTTCATGGCATTTTGTGCATGGTATTGACGAAGGATTCATTTCGGTGTTCTAGATCTGTATTCTTTTTTTTATTTTCTATGTCTTGTACTGTCTTTTTCTTTTCCGTCCTAGGTTCAATGAATTGGCTGGATTCCCCTCACCTTCTGCATGGATATATATATGTTGTGGATATCTCAAAGCTTTGGTTTTTTTCTCGACTTTTCCCTCCGATTTTATTAGGACACATGAAGATTGCAAACTATTTCTTTTTCCCTGAAAAAGTTTTTCTCTTTCTCTTTCCTCAGTCCTCCCATGAGCTACCACCACCTGACGTGCATCATTTTCGCCGTTCCATATAGGGCATGCTGTGTTGATTCTGCATCTCTCGTTCTCCTGAACTGGTTAGAGACACCTACTCTCTCCCCTTGCATCGCGGGCAGCGCGCTAGCTAGGGCGGTGATAGTCATATCTCAGGTCCTCAAGTTCCAACAAACTTGTCAGGACAACAGCGGATGAGCCCTTCGCGGGCCATCGTCCTCAATCCAGTCACTCACCATTCGCTATATATGTGCCTATTGGCAGTTTTGCCGTAGTATAGATAGAGCGCATACGAGCCTGGGACGGTGCTGGATTTGTTACTCCGGGGACAAATATCTGCTCCGGCAAAACTTTTCCTTCTGCCGTTTATCGAGAACCCAATCTTACTCTTCGTGGAAGGCTGTTTTTTTGGGTTTTTATCTTTTCGCTTGGTTTTGTTCAAGCTATGTATGGTATTTAACAAAGCCATGTCATCAGGAGCCGCCAGTCACTTGAGTCACTTGGGGGCCCCCCCCAGCCAAGGGGGGAAAGAAAGAAAGCGCCTCTGAGATTTGCATCTGGCTAGCTCTACCTCATTCGTGTCGGGAAATCTTCTCATCTGCCATTCGACTGATGTTTATTTGGATTGGATAGAGATGTCGGACAGTGCGACGAGTGGACATGGAGTTTGGAATGAAGCGTGTTTATTGATCCCTAGTTGTAGATTCGATAGAGCAAACAACTAATGGATAGGCAGGGCATCAAGCTAGATAATGGAGACCATGAATTGCGATTGAGTCATTCGGAGGGACATCAGGTAATATTATATTCTGACCCAACTCGGTCAAAAGTCTATGTGCAAGTTTACGCAGCTCGCATTGAGCTAGATAGATAGCCCTATCTGTAAGCAAATGAGGCGTGGGTATAATCAAATGCCAAAGAAGCAGGACAGAGAGACCTTCATAATGCTTTGAAAGTCCGTGAAGTATGATCCCTGAACAGAGTCCGAAAATGGGGAGTATATCCCCCCCTACCCTCACCCTCCCCCCGCCCTAAAAAAAAGGCGGAAGAGACAACATATCTGAAGCCCATTTGATATACCCCAAATCTAAACAAAAGCAAAAGCATTAACGTCCTTTAACCCCTCCTAACCGCTGCATCAATCAACTTCGCATATCCCTCAACCGCCTTCTCTAAATCGCCCACTGTAAGCGCCTCATCAACGCCGTGTGCCACAAGGATAGTTCCCGGGCCATACAGGTATCTCTTGACCTTAACATCGGAGTCTTCATCATGGATGTCCAACTTCGGGATATCGGTCCCGTAATTGACCGTCAACAACTCAAAACCATCAACATCTGTATCCAAATCGACAGGCGGGTAGGCCTTGCTATCGGGGAATGTGATGGTTATATTCTTGCTTCCGCCACAGGCGTCCGCGACCGCCTTGCGAATGATATTCTGTGCATCTTCTATCGTGCCGGCCGCAAGACGGACGGCGACGCTAGCAGACGCAGATTCCGGCACGACGTTGCCCGCCGCGCCACCCTTGAGTATACCGATGTTCAGCGTCGTGCGGCCATATTTCTCGCTGGCGGGCAGCCCGCCGTCCTTGACGGGGATATCACCCAGTTTATCAATGCGCTCAAGCACCGGGAGAATCTCCGAGATGGCGCTGTGGCCGAGCCAGGGGTAACCCGAATGGGCGGAGACGCCCCTTGCTTCGACGTCGAAGCGGAGGTTGCCCTTGTGGCCGTCGACCAGCTTGAGCTCCGTCGGCTCGCCGAAGATGAGCGTGTGGAAGAACGGCGGAGTGGTGTTGAGATCCGAGTCGGAGAAATGTACCATGCCCGTGCCGCCTGTTTCCTCGCTGACGACGAACAGGAGACCTAGTGGCACGTCGGGGTGCTCCTTCAGATGGCCCAGGGCTGCAATGATCATTGCGGCGACGCTGGCTTTCGCATCCACGGTGCCACGGCCCTTAATGGTGATGTTGGCGCGATCAAAGTCACCCTCCGGCGCTTGGAGGCTATAGTCAATGTGCGGGGGAACAGTATCAATATGGCTGGTCAAGATGATCTTGGGCTTCGGCGACCCTTCTGGATAGGCCCAGATGTTAAAGCGCTTGTCGGTGCTGTCGTCATCCTCGTCGACGGGGACTATTTGTTTTTCGGTGGTGAAGCCATTTTCACCCAGGTATTTGATCAATGCTTCACCGACGGCAGATTCATGGCTGGAGACCGACTCAATCTGGCAGATCGTGCGGTGGAGGGACAAGAGCGGCGAACTCGAGATTATCTTTTCCAGCAGGTCTTCATCTTGAGCGTTTGCGGCAGCGGCGGCGGCGACGCTCATTGTGTCGGCTCTGATGATATCCTGACTCACGTAGCCGGCTGCTACGGGAGCGACCGTCGATGCGGACAGCAGCGCTGCGAGATTCGAAAGCTTCATGCTTGGGCCGATAGGCGCTCTTTGACCTTTTGAGTTCAGCGCAAACCAGGGTTTGAGGTACTTGAAGGTCGGGCGAATGGACGCCTTTATATGCTTGGTCCTCCTTCCACTGCGACCAATTGAACAAATCGCTCTATTAATATTGTTGTTGTTTGTTGTTATTGTTGTTGTTATTGTTATTGCAGTTCCATAGCGTCCACTGCCCCAGATGTAACGTCGACGGAGAAAAGCCAAAAAGCTGGAGGATATTAAACCCCTGTTCTAGCTAGCTCGCTGTTCGACCCCAATTATTGAGCAAGCTTCATCGATTGGGCGTATGCAAAGGACAACCGCCGACGACAGTTCCGCCCTGTTCGATCAATTGCTGATCTGGGCTCTTGGGACGGTATGGAGCGTGCAAAGCTGCCCGCCAAAGCCGCAGATAGTGGAGTGAGCGCCCCGGATCGATTCGAAAAGAATGCCATTGTGGGGGCGAAGCAACACGGCGCACTCTGGCGCTTGCTAGCGGATCGGCAAAGCAGGATTTAGGAGCGGGATCTACAGAGCAAGGGCAAAAAGCCCAAGGGAAATATTGTCGTTCGGTTGATGTTGTTGCCGATAGAGGTGAGCAGGGCGGCGGATACAGCACATACATTGCCCTGACAGCGAGGATATTTCACGAAGATGAATAATAACATCTATCAAAAATGCTACGGGTATGGCAGTATTCTTGCAAAAGCAGGCGCGCAACCGGTATCACAGGCACGCCAATGACGCCCTCGACGGTGATAATAGCTACGACATGAAAAACCACTGGTTGGGGACATATAGCTGTAGCCCTGTAAAGCCATAGACGGTTATCTAATAGGAATGCTCCGCAGGCTGCTCTAACTGAAAGGCAAACTCCGGCCTTGTATCCTCAGCTAAGATGCCAAACACCAATAGATCACAAACAGAAAACAGAATATTCTCCGTCCTACTACTTCCCGCAGACAAAAAATAGGCCAACAGGTTTAAACTAGATGCTGGTGAAGCAAGTGAAGCAATCGGGGGGAGAGTTCCCACAACAACACGTCATATACGGCAAACATGAATTGAGCATAAACAAAGAGAGGCCAAGGGCGATATCCAGAGCTTGCGGTTCAAAAGTGGGCGAGAGGACAAACAGCGGCGTGGGGCCGGTCGTCATCTCTACCACAGATTCGAAAGGGGAAATAAAAAGACATCCCTTCGAAGTGAGCAGACGGCCCTACCATATATGCTGTGGCGAGGTGGGCAACATTGCACTGTACAAGCTGCTCGTCGAACCCGTGGCCCTGCTTCCACCTATGTCATTATTTCTTCTTCCAACGGCTTCGTCCACTATTAACACATTCGCATTTTAATAATCACTGAATCCTGGGTATCCTAGAGTTTTTAATTCTTGAAAGGGGCGACCACCCTCTATCCCCCAGACGTTCTAAGAAGAAGCGGGTTGGGAAAAGATGGGAGGAACAAAAAAAATAAAATAAAATAATAACGGGACATGTTTAGAAGGTGCAGTTCACACACAAGTCCCACAATCCCCGTCCCGAAACATGGATTATAGCAGGAGAAACTGTGCTGAAATCAGAGGAGAAATACCCAGCACCCCCCCCTTTTCGATTTCGCTCCTCTCTCACATCTCCCATGATTCACGGTTGCCGCAAAATTCCACAATCAGCCTTTCCAGGTCGGCCAATTTGTATGGTTTCGTCATATAACCTTCCATCCCCACTTTGGTAGCTCGGCCCAACGCCTCATCCGTGACATCCGCACTGACTGCTAGGATAGTCGGGCTGGGTGGTAATAAAACGTCCGGGTTCGCACTCCGCATTCTATCACGATGACTCCCAACCATATCCAGTATTTCCTCCGTCGCCTGATATCCGTCCATATCGGGCATCCAGAGATCCATGAGGATGACGTCGACAAACTTCGATTTGGGCACCTGCTTGATAGACGGCTCGTTGAATGTTGACATTTGGCAGTCTTCTATGAGCGACGTTATCGTGTCAGTGCTCATTTCCGAGACACTTCGACTAGAAGGGCTTCGCGGGGGTGGTCCTGGGTCGGGGACAACGTCGTTCAAGATCATCTCGCTCATAATACGAACAGCTTCTTTCCCGTTGAAAGCCTCATATACATCGTTGTATCCCAGCTTCGCAAGCATACTAACGAGAATTCGTCTATTGATTTTGTTGTCTTCGGCTACAAGAAACGTGAGAGGGTGTTTGTCCGCAAGATGGCGGTCATAGCCATTGGAGCTAAGAAGGGCGGAACCGCCACGCGATGAAATCGATAGGCGACGTGAGGGTCCCAGCCAACCCCCGTTTGTGAAGCTCGAGCTTGCTCGAGCTGGTGCCGGGCGGTTTGAAGAAGGATCTGACGGGACGGTTTCGGAACCATTCCCAACCGATTTAGGCCCATTTGTTTGACTGTCGCAATGCGAAGATGGGTTCGAATTCGATTGGGAAACAGTGCACTCGTCGCGTTGGGGCGAGGTTGGCGGGCTGACACTGTCGTTGGGGCTTATGGGTAGCCGGATTTCGAATTCAGATCCACGATCTGGTTCCCTCGTCGAAGAACGACGGCATCTTAAATCACCGCCAAGCTTCCTAGACAAGCCCTTGGCGACTAACAGTCCGAGTCCCAAGCCTTCCTTGCTCCTCGTTGTAGAGTCGTCTTCCCGAGCAAAAGGCTGGAAGAGGTTTGGAAGAAAGTCCTCTGGAATACCGGTTCCAGTATCGCTGATATTAATTAAAACGCACTTGCCCGAACTACTCAACTTTGTAACAAGCGTAATGTTTCCAGACTCTGTAAACTTGAGAGCGTTGATAAAGACGCAGGACACCAACTTGGTAAAGTCTCTTTCGTCGACATATAAGATATCCGGCACTGACGGGTCGACAAACCAATCGATAATCTTTGTCGAAGCCCGTCCATTTGAAGATCTTGACCTAATCTCGATTTTTTGCCCAAACATGTTCGGCTCAACGAAAGCGGAATCCGGACGGCCTCCTACATGGAGTGATTCGTGGATAAGCGGTTGGAGTATCTCACGGATTTTGGTGGATTGCAGTGTCATCGGAGGGAAAACCTTGGGTTTAACGTATATGCCAGAACACGAAAACTGCTCGGGGATTGAAGCGCGTCGTGCATTGATCAAAGCTTCTTGGACTTCGTTGTCTTCCTCGACTCGCGGGCCGGCTTGAACGATTTTGTCGCTCTCTTCAACTACCGTCTTGACATCTGCGCTTCGGGGTGAGAGTTCTCGTCGACGTAATCTGGGTGATCTGGATCCTGACGGAGGGCTATAATTCCAATCAACTGGACTACTCCTTCTACGCTTGTATGGATTTACAGAAATGTTGTTCCCTTCGATTAGGATATTCGGACGAGTATCGTATTCTCCACTATACGACCGCAAAGAAGCCCCAGTACTTTGCTCACCAGCCTGGTTCTGGGGTGTTTCAGGTATTTGCATATTTAGATCGTAAGCATGCACCACATTATCGGCTGCCTCCACTGCTCTTCGAACGCTATCTGTAACGTTGTACCAGGCCATTAACACGACTTGACATCCAAAATAATGGAACGGCACCAACTACGCTAAATATCGAAGACGGAACTAACCTTGGATTGCCTCAATGTTATCTTTGAGCTCCTGAAACACGGGAATTACTCCTGCTGCATCGAGACGCTTGTCCATTGCTTCTTGCACGTTGGCATGCATTACATCCAGCATCCCAACCACCCCTTGCATCGGTGTTCTTAATTCATGGGATAGGCTCCGTGCATATGGTTTGAACGACTGTGAGCCCGTCGTGGAGTGATGATAGACCGAGGGTCTACTTGCTTTTGCTCTGCCTCTTCGCTGTTGTTCGTCTCTTTTCTGGACGAGCATTGGCTTCTTGTAGTTCTGTTCGTCCAGGATGCGGTGTTGTACAAAGTCCTCCAAGGAATGTAGGATCATCTCAAGATATGCCCAGGAGACATCACGCTTCGCTAAACCTTCAGCGGTCCACATCAGCCCAAAATGAGCAAAACATTTTCCACCCGAGAACAAAGGGACAGCCAAGTAGGCATCCATTGGGAATGGGAGCATATTTGGGCCATTGCTTATGTATGAAGTCAAGTTTTCCGGGATGAGGAAAACCTTGTCGTGCTTCATGAAGTCACAAGGTATATCCCGAGCGAAATGCTTGTAGTTTCTGTGCATCGCTGAGATCGAGTCGCCATTGTTATAGTACAGAGCGATACCTATATAGGGAGAATACTCATGGGTTTCAGTGGCTGACATCACAGTATCGTAGCCATTCTGGAATGGGGCCGGCTGGGGATTTGCGGAGGCTACAAACGAGCATTGGGCATTGCAAATCGCTGCTACTCCTTCTAGCAACCGTTTCCAAAATGTCTCGGTCTCAGCATCCCTTAATTCTTCCTTGAGTCTTAGGAGACGTTCAATCGCATTGCTCTGTCCAACCTCATAGTGTTTCATCATTCCGCTGAGAAGCTCCGGCTCTCCGCTAGAAGTCAGGCCTGGTGGATAAAGGGTCTGGCGATTAATGAAAACCGAATCTACGAATTGGCTGGAGGGATTTGGTCCAAAAGTACTATTCGACATTGTCCCGCGAACCTTGCGACCTCATATAGCCCCGACAATCTCTATTCTCGGGGATGGAAATGGAATCGGGAAATATTATTGGGGTATCGAGAACTCGAAATGGCTAGAAAATCGCCTTCCTTGACAACAGTAGAATGTACAGAGCATGCTCATCAGTCACAGAAAAAAGCTCATTCAATATTCGAGTACACACACAAGTCCGGTATCCGGCGTAGTTTTGCGGTTGGAGGTGCAAGAGTAAAAGGGAGACTGCGGATCTGGATCTGGCCGCACTACCTGCTTTCTTCGGGGACATTCGGATAGCTAGGAGATATCAATCCAGGGCAACCTAGGTAGATAACGGACTCTGGATGATGAGGAAAAGTGGTCGTGCGCCGCGCTGCTACCAGACTGCAATAATTCGGCGGTCGAGGTGAATAGCAATCAGTGGGAGGAAGCCAAAAAACGATGCCTTGGGGGAAATATATAAGGAGGATAACAGATAAAAGCAACGACACGGAACAGAGCCACAAGGACTGGGGAAATACACCAACAATGAGCAATGCTGCTGGTTGTCTCCAGCCGGGCGGAATAGGTGTGGAAGCGGTGTTGGAGGACGGAGACGGCGCAAAGAGGGGCACGCGAAGGGAACCAGCCGCCGACCATTTAATTAATTAATCGACAACGACGTCCGTGAATAGGGGGAGACCACCACCAACCACTACGACTACCACGACGACTTGTGCTCACTAGTTATTACTGTTGGGGACACCCACGACGGTGGCATAACCTGGTCTGTCGCCGTATTCTCCTCTTACTACGGAGTATAGTTGCTATTATCATTGCGACGAGCAGGGGTAAGAATGACGCAGTTGGCCGCAGTGGAACACCCAGCGGTGTCTCCAGTATATACTGCTTCCTCTCGTGCAAAGAAAGCAACGGAGGATTCTCCAGGCCAATCCTTCACCAAATGATGCTAACTATTTATCCTGTTTACCCCCAAAATCTAGGTCAAGGACTCTCTCGCTCGCCCCCCTCCCCCTGTCCGTCAACTTGGCCTCGCGCTGTGCACGGGATACTAACGAGACCAGGTCCCGCCTGGACGCATTCGATTTTCCTTCGATCATGAAGTGGCAATCCATGGCTGGACACACTCTTGTGTTTCCACAGACCACCAGCCGCGGGATGCTTCGAATATCAAGCCCCCAGAGCCAAGAGTTCAGCGCCTCCTCGTTTCCCCGCATGGATTATGAGTGCTTGAGCTCTGGGTTTCGGTTTGGCCCTTCAATCGCGACAGTGCTTGGACGTTGTTTCGCCCTAGCGCGGGTTTAGCCTTGAACTGCAAAGTTGGACGGGGAAGCACGGATCGAAGCCCCGTGGCTGGACTGGCGATCATCAGCCTTCAGGATTAAAAAGAAACAACAGAGCAAAAAGGGACAGTGGCAAATAACCACAACGTGAGCCTGGAATTGCATAGTGTATCTGCTGACCATCAACTCCGTACAGAGTATTCTGTACGAGAAGTTACGATGTACGCTGGATTTTTTAAAACTTCCCTGGATTATCGATTTCTGCTAGCATGCCTATGTGGTCGCAGAAAGCCGCTCCAGGAGAACAGGCCTCTGCGTCTGGACCTTATCGACCAAGAAAATATTGGCGAACCATGCATCAACTGGCATCGTGCATCCAGAGCAAAAATTTTCGTACGGTAATGTTGGTGGACATCAGAGCAAGGGTTTACAGTAAGCTTGTGCTTGTGCTTCTGTAGGCAGAGATGGGAGCTTTGAGAATCTGCATGACGCTGATCCATAGAGCATGATTT
>NW_001813979.1:602998-712998 GCF_000149585.1 Histoplasma mississippiense
TCTACACACACACACACAAAAAAAAAAAAAAAAAAAACCTTCATTTTTTTGAACCCCAAAACTCCCAGTGTTGTCCTTTTTACTGTTTGCTTGTTCAATAGTAAGTGACAAGCAGCGGATGATGGAGAACTCCTCATACATGAGAAGTAGGAGAACAAATTACGAATTCAGCGTGAAACGCTACGTCCAATGACCGAGGCGGGTGCAAACGGTAAATGCAGGCAGGCTAGAGCGGGAGAGGGATACAAGCCCTACCTGCACTTCGCCAAAAGCAGTGAAATGAGTGATCCATCCATCAAGAGCGATGCAGAAAATCCCTGAGTGGGTTTCTCTCCGGGCCCCAGGAGACACTACTACTAATATTGTTCATTTTCATAAACCATGAAGCACGATACGGGAAGGGAGAGAATTGATCCGACGAGCTTTTGCATGTTTAAAATTAGACTTACACCAAGTGGCCTCGGAAAAGCACTCCTTCACAGATACCACGGAAAATACTCCTACTGGTCCACCCAACCTAGAACGATCGGGCGAATCTCGAGTTACCCCAGTATCTCCGATGAAAAGCATGTACTGTACATATACACTACATTCTCGACTCTCCATCTGCTATCTGCTCATCCTGTCTTCATCCTCTCTTTGTCGCTTCTTAACTCCCCGAGCGTCAGCAGCCAGAGTGTTCCATCATGCATGGTTGCATGCCAGTATTTGCTCGAAAAATCACCCGAACTCTGTTTGTCCTTTGTTCTTCACATTTATCAGTTTATGTGTATGCCTATAGAAGTATACTCCGTATACATACATATATATATATATATATATATATAGACAGATTGCACAATTTGGTCCCTCAATTCCCTCTACTTTACATCGAATGACGCAGAGAACTGGAATAAACCATCTATACAGCTGCGCCAACGTGCGTTGTTGGACCTTTTTTCACAGGCCGCAGCTAACTTTCAGCTTTCATTTGCATGTATGTTGGTTCTGCAGTCGGCACGTACCTTCGCACTTCCCATGCGGTGTCATCTCCTATACATGCATATTTCCGAGGCCCTTGGTCAATCTTTGATGCTACCATCAATAAGACAACAGCTGTATAAGTGGCCCCTTAGCTGCATGGCCCCAGTTTCAAAGGAGAAATAATGAGGAGGACTGCCAATTCAGCTCCCTTAGCGCGCAGAACCGAGTCCCATCTTAGCAATTGGGAAAGCGGGAGAGCGGGAGAGCTATGGGACCGTTTTCTTTCTACTTTCAAGGCGGTTAGTGTGGGGCACAGAAGAAGCGTGTTACCTGATCCCTCTTTGTATGAGGGTCCAGGTCCAGGCCTTCGTACTCAAAACAGCCCACCTCCATGTTCATGCCGGGTTTCAATCCATCAGTAGGCGAATGTGTACGGAGTAAGATATTTTTTGTTCTGAATTTTCGCCATCTTCCCGCCGACCGGGATCGTAGCCCTGTCTGATATTCTCGACTCCCGATTGCTCGGCTTGGCTTGCGTCTCGTTATCGGGTTTCGATGTCCTGCGTCGATAATTCCGTCTCGGTGAATGTGGTGGGGATTGGTTTCAGAATATGTATATATGTGCTCCAGGTTCACCCAGCAAGAACAAATTCGATTTCATTCCTGTCTTGTTCTTATGGCTGACCAGATTCTTGGGCTTGGTGTCTTGAGCGCCGTGCTTCACTACTAGAACTCCGTAGTCAATGAAGATATCATACCGCACGATTATCCGCTTGGCTCGTTTTGCCAGGGAGCATCACTTTTCACTTTTGTCAAGTCTAATCACTTCTATAAGGATTTGGCCAACAAAAAAAAAAAAAAAAAAAAAGAGCCACGCCTCATAATACAAAGCTTTTAGCTTATATCAAACTATGAGATTAAAGTATCACCACCTCCGAACTATGTGAATATCCGATTATATGAAAATAACAAATAACTAGTTAACTGCAATAGAAAATTATTAATGATCCCTTCCACCGTCATCCACATTTGCCTACCCTCGTCATAGCATACATGTACTGGGATGCGGGTAAGGAAAATGAACTCCGAGATAGGTAGTTAGTACTTCTCCTTAAAGAATTCAAAAATGCCCTCCCGTAGTATCGCCAGACAGCTTTCACAACAAGGGCTGGTGATTGTGAGTTGGCCGCCCCGCTAACGAAATTACAACGTTGAGAGAAACTTCCGCTGTTTGGATGTATCTTCCACTGGTAACTATAGGAGTCGAGATGACAATTGGATACATTCTCAACCCGCACCCCGGATCCTTGCGGGGAATAGAAATAAGTAAACACTCATTCATTCACTGTTGTGTATGGCGGATATGAGTCTCCTGGCGCACAACATCGTTTAAGTACTGGTGAAAACAAGAATGTCATAAGAATGCGAAAACCTCAAGAGCTAGCTGACTGCGTCGAAAACGGTGGGATGATGTCAATGCCGCCAACGTACTGGAAATCTACTACGTCGAAAGGAGATTCTCTTTTCCGTGGTTTGATGATTTTGTAAAATTCCGCGATGTCTGCAAATCTGTCAACGAGGGGTCGAACTGTTGATCATAAAGCTGGCGAACGATGCCCAACTAAGCGCATCCACAATGAGAAGAAGAAACTGGCGGTATCCCCCAAATTCAGGTCTATCATGCACAGGGTGTTTCACACGTAATACTATACTATCGCTGGTTATCTGGATGTTAACACATAGCTTTTGGCCGAGAAAGGTTTGAATCTGTCCATGGCGAAGTTCTAGAAAATGGATACCAAGACGCATCCAAATATCTGCCTGCATAATTCGGGAAAAGGAACATATGGTTGTTGTTTGATATGAAATATCCTACTCCGTAGTACGGTCTGTTATTCTTTTTTTGAGGTTTCAACTCGTCCAAACCCGTTTTGGAACACGGTAGGGCTACAGCCCTAAACCCTAAACCCGCTTTTCTCGCTTCGCACTGTACTTTGAGCCTCATCCAAGGAATGCATTTCAACCAAGAAAACGACAGCGACAACGACGACAATCCTCCGCACCACCCACCCCCATCACCCTGTCATCAACGATCGAGATGGCGAAGGAACGCTCCGGCATTGCCGTCGGCTTGAACAAAGGCCATGTATGTTGGAATTCACACCCTTCAAACCGTCTCTCCCGGCAACAAAGCTACTGCTCTTTGAACACACGCGCCTCCCCTTTTCATCCTCCAGAATGAGAATTGCTATCCGCTTAATGGCGTTGGGCTGTAAAAGTTTTCATTTACTGCCCAATTCCCGCGTTTTTTTTTTTTTTTTCTTGCTTTCAATATATTATGGACTTATGGACAGGAAAAAAGAAGATAGAAAAATCGAAACATCAGGACGCTTATGGATGAGCACACGAGCAAAAAGCTAACCAGTTGGGATTTTGTTACACCCTGTTTAGAAAACCACCGCCAACACAACCAAGACACGCATCTCGCGGACAAAAGGCCACCTCTCCCGCCGCATCAAGTTCGTCCGTGATATCGTGAAGGAGGTCGCCGGCCTTGCCCCATATGAGCGCCGCGTCGTTGAACTGTTGAGAAACGCCCAGGACAAGCGGGCCCGGAAGCTCGCGAAGAAACGGGTGAGTACCCATTTTATTTATTTGCATTTTTCCAGTCAAGCCGTAGCCTTCGTCGGGTTCAAGAGGCGGAGCGAGTAGTTGAGATAAAACGACTGTTTGAGGAGCGAAGAGTGGAACGTGAAATGAAAAGGAGAGCGAAGAGGAAATGATCGAGATGGATCACCATTTTTGATAATACCAGCCTCCAACCACCAAAATTCGAAGCCCCAGATCTGCATGGATGCCTTGTGACAAATCTGCAATATGATGACCACCTCGAACGCACATATTTTTCTCAATTCAAGGGGGACAGGCTATATTCAAAACTCGCGGAAATCGGAAATTGGAAACCGATAGGGGCATGGCACAGCGTCATGAAGCGCACGCACATACTCATTCTCGAGAAAGAACTACCTACTAACTCAAAATCTTTCATCTAATCTAGCTCGGAACCTTTGGTCGTGCCAAGAGAAAGGTCGACGAAATGCAAGGAGTCATTGCCGAGGCCAAGAGAGCCGGCCACTAGATGTTCTTATATCGAAGGAGGGCAAAATTAGAAAGTCCTGTGGCTCTTGTGGGTGAGGAAATTGGGAAACGGGACTGTTGCTGGATGTTGTTACTCTTCGAAGTAAAGGGTTTGGTGTCATGGATTACCATTTAAACTTGTTTTTTTTTTCCCCCATCATGTGTGCATCTTTTTCAATTAATGGAAATGAAATATCAAGAAACAAAAAAAAAAAAAAAAAAAAAAAAAAAAAAAAAAAAAACCAAACAAACAAACAAACAACAAAGAGCATAATACCGTACATATCCCACCACCCTGACCTTTGATTTTTGCTCATCGATATTTTCCCTACCCACCTGTATCTTCACCTGCATCTTCTATGTTGTGCTACTTAGATACGGCTGTTGGTTCTCTCCTCACTCATCCCCCCCCCGTTGCTCGCCGGAAAGATGAGGCTCAGGATGGCGCAAAGGACATGAGGAACAAGCAGTTATCCCCTTGAAACTGGGAAATGAGGGCAAGAAAGAGAACCCAGTCAGGGAAGGGCACAGTAGCTAACTATCAGAGACTTTGTTAATGGAGTCACGATGATATTTACAAAAAACCACCTCCATTTTCTTCCCCTGTTCTTCTTCTATGGTAGAGAAGCATCCTATATACCATCAAACGGGGGGGGAGGGAGAGGGGGGAGAAAGAAAGAAAACGAAAACGAAACACGGATATGTATCATGAACGATAGAAAGCGAAAAATGCGATGGAAGGCCCACCAATACACCAGCTAACGAAATGCATCGTATTTTTATCAACCATTAAAAAAAGACAAAGTCTCATATTTCATTATCATCAAGCTTCATTGACATCTAAGCTCACCAGAGCAAAAGCGAAACAAAGATAAACTCTATGAACAAAATGAACAAAATGAACAAAATGTCTCCTCCCTACTTCTTCCCGGGTAACTTGAGCCACTTCGGCACCCCGCCACCCCTTTTCCTCGCGTCCGCACGCCCCTGATCCCCATCACCGCCGCCCAGCCTCTGCAGCAACGACTTATTCCCCTTCTCATCACGAGCTGGAAGAGCAGCAGCCACCTCCTGCACCTTGATCTGGCTAGCCACCTGCCTCAGTTCGGGGCGGAGTATCTGCACCCGTGTCGACGCGCTCTTCGCCCGCGACGAGACATCGTCCGCCCAGGAGAAATTCACCAGCACGCGGCCACTCATGCGCAAATCGCGAATGAGTAATTTCTCAGCCACGTCCGGGATGACGGACTGGCCTTTTTTATTTGTCAGGTTTGATGATAGGGAATGGTGGGTGTGTAGGGGGGTAGTGAGTGGGGAGGCCGCGTCCCCGGCCCCGCCAGCAGCAGCGAAGCATGACAACGAGAATTTCTCGCCCGATATAGAACTATCCAGACAACTTCTGACAAACGCGTACAGACCCTGCGCCGTATCTTCCCTGGTGAACTTGGAGACTACCTGGCTTTGATCGGGGAAGCGGATCTTGACTTCGACATCGACGATGCTGGCAAGCTTGGTTTCCTGGGCGGATGCTTGTGCCGCCAGTTCTGCGTCGGTGGGGAGGCGGTTGGGGCGGGTGGTGCGGCTGAGGTGAAGTTGGTGAGCTTTTGCTTGGTCGACGGTAGGGACGTAGTCGTGCTCGTTGAATGGGGTTTGCGCGGATTGTGGTACTGCGCTCGAGGGTGGGGCGTAAACGGTGGTAGGCCTTGATGATACAGTGGTCACAGGAGGAGGGGTTTGGGTGGAGTTTTCCGTATTTTGTTGCTGTTCTGGGATGTCTTGATGCTCGGGGGTGGGATCTGTAATATCGGATGGGGTCGATGTAGCGGATGATTCTGGCATTGCCCGTTCTGAGGCTGACGGAACGAGATGTTCGCGTTCTGAGCTTTCGGCAGCGTTCACATTACTTGTATCCTCCTCTTCTTCTGTGGACTTGAAGTACTCCGCGATTTCCATCATGGCTTCTTCGAGCGGCTTATCCGTCGCCCGGAAGTTTAATCTGAGGAGAGTACTTCCGCTATTGAACCCCAGCTGCCCAAGAGTCCTCTGTAGGTCCCCAAACGACGATAGCTCCCTCCCGACAACTTGGATGACAGGAGACTCATAAAACAACCGCCCCGCACCAGTTGCCGTCGACGGCACCCCTCTAGCCGTCAGGTTTCTCGTGGTTCCATTCCCCGCCACCCCAGCTTCAAATTTCCGTAAAACATGCCACAACGTGGTATTACTGGGGAACTTATCGGTTAAACGGCCGTTTGGGGCACCTCGGGCCTCTGATTCGGGAAGCTGTAAGGCAACGGAGACGACGGAGGGGGAGCGCGAAAGCTGGACAAGCTCAAGCCTGGCACCGGAGCTTAGCCCGGATAGTCGTATAGAGAGCGAGAGATCGATCTGTTTCTTCTGATGCCTTTCAGAAAAAGGCACGGGTCAACGGTAAATAAGGAACCGAGGATACATATTGATATAAGACATGCGGCACCGCCGGGTAGGGCAGCACTAGCACTTACTTGAGTCCATATTGGCGGGCATCAAGGCCAAGCTTGGAGCATGCTTCCGAAAGAACCTCAGTGAGATGTTTTGTAGGAGTGACCTTGACCGTAGCCTTTCGAGCAGTGGAGTCTATCACAACAACGTGCGAGGCCATGCTGAGGAACGGAGGATGAGGAGGGTCGTCTTGAGGTTGGAAATACGGAGGCAGACGACGACATCGATCTCGGCGCCGCGGTTTGAGAGTGGGATAAATAGAAGATACGCCAAGCCGCGACTAAATAATGGACGAAAGTTCCTGGCGATGATTTTATGTTTCGAGATCGATTAAATACTCAGAGAATCTGGGTGCGTGTCCTTTTTCATACTTCAAGAATTGGCATCAAATCGAGGGACCACTGTCTTAACGAAGTATTTACATGCACTGTACCTGTCTCCTTGACCAGGCTGGGAAATATTCATCTCGACGTTATACAGTTACACCCATCTCCAAGGACCAACAAAAATCCCCTTCATTCATGATTTGGGTATCGCGACACTAGCTAGTTACATAGCAACAAAAGAATAATAAGCCCAGATACAACCAAAAACAACTCTAACTCCGAAGATGATTTAATCTAAACAGCCAGCTGCTTATATTCTCCGTCGGGCGTGCAGCTGGCAAAACGCCATCTGCCAGAGTGCCACATGGGCACGACGTTGTTCACGAGAGTTCTCGCAAATCCTTTCAGAGGAGGAAAAACGCCGTGCCACATGCCGCCTTCGAAGGTGGCCGTTTCCATGTTCAGGAAGAAGACGGGCACGGTGTTTAGGAAGAAGCTAAAGCCGATTTGCTTTTTGCCTAGAGAAACGCATCGGAATCCAGTGACAATGGTTAATTGAAATCCTGTGATACAATCGATACAAACTCACACACGAAAGCGGGGAAGGGCTTTGTGCGCAGAAGCAGTGTCTTACCAGCAGCGGCGGCTATGGCCATGATATCTATTGGGTTCTGCTCCGTGCTGTACCTCGCCAAATCGACGATGGCGGGCGGCTCAGCCTTGAGATGACTGTGCAGCGGCTCCTTGAACGAGTCCATGATGGAAATCAGCTCTGCGGCGGAGAACTCCGCACCCGTTTCATCGAGATAGGCCTTCATCCGGTCCATCCCGCCGTAAAAAAGCTCGTGCTCATGCACCGCATCCTCCATCAAACCAGTCGTGCCGGCCGCCTTGTTGATGTTGGGAAACAGGTCCGTCTCCTCATAGTGGTGGTGGGTCTTGACGCATTCGATCCACGCCTGGCAGTAGTCGACGAAGTCTGACTTGTCCCTGGGCTCCCGGAGGCGAGAGGCTTGTTGATAGATGCTGTTGAAGCCGCGGATGAATGCGTTGTGGCTGAGAGCCATGTGGGAAGCCTCGATGGTGAACGGGTCTTCCTACAGGATTGGTCGGTCAGCAACGAGATTCCTGTCCCGCTGACCATGGGCGAGCTGAGAAGGGAAATAGGTGCAGATACGCACGTTGCCTGTTTCGAACTTTGGCGTGGGGATGACGGCCAAAGGAGTGTCCGTGTACATGGGAGGAGAATCGTTG
This sequence comes from Histoplasma mississippiense, assembly GCF_000149585.1. Classification (NCBI taxonomy): domain Eukaryota; kingdom Fungi; phylum Ascomycota; class Eurotiomycetes; order Onygenales; family Ajellomycetaceae; genus Histoplasma; species Histoplasma mississippiense. The sequence continues at coordinate 611,161 of NW_001813979.1, forward strand.
TTGGCCATGTTTTGAAGTGCAATTTTACTATCCGGGGATAGAGTAGAGCTTTTGCTGCTATCGGAAGGACCTGGAAGATGCCGTTGATGCGGTCACTTTGAGCTGCGGTGGTTTTGTCTTGGTACGGTCATATGTATATAGAAATCCTGAGTGGAAGCACAGCGTCCATCAAACAAATAAACGGAATTAATAGCACATTGCGTGTTACGTCCTGCCGTGCATGTTCCCAGAACTTATATACATGGTCTTGTTCCTATCTAGCTTGATGAGCGCTTTGTGCTGACTCCCTCGCGTATTAAGTCCCCGATATCAAAGAGCTGAAGGTTTCTGGGATCAACTAGATAGGCGTTATGTACAGTATGTACAGTACATTAACTAGCTAGCTAGTTATAACTACGATGAACGAGATAATAGAGAAGGATATCCTTACTAGTGGTCCTGTGGGGTTGAGCCATCAGGAAATACACCACAGTTCGGCGAATCAGGGCGCTGCCAAAATTGATTGGAGAGAGGGGATACAAGCGCTTATCATAGCTAATAAAGGAATTAATCAACGGCCTTAGGACTTTGAGAGAAAGAGAGAACCCTTCTATATATAACAGCAGTGCTCAGGGCCATGGTGATGCTGAACGAGCGCTATCGAGACGACCAGGGCATAGAGCTCTCGGATGTCCTGTCATGCAATGTAAGTAGCGGCGTATATTCTCAGTATCCATTATACTAACTAGTAACTACACAGAACTCAACTGCGTATACTTGTGAAAACGGCTCAACACGATAAGCTTAAACATGAGCGATCTTGAGGCATTCATCATGCCTCAGAGAAGAACCTGAATTATTTTGAGAACAAGAAACTCCGGACGAGGATCGCCCATCGCTCGACAAATATCGCTGCGGGATAAATAGTGCATGTCTTCGTCGTACACTGCACTTGGTTCTATTCCTCAGCTGTGGACATCCGGGATGGGGATGAAACCCTGCGCCACCACGCAACCATGTCAAGAACAGTTCGAACCCGGTTCAGCTGGACTCCCGGACACGCTTCGGCTGGCGGGGACGGGATGTTTATCCTACAAGGTGGTTGAGTACCTGTTGCCCGGGCTGGTAACGATAAAAATATGGATAATTTGGACTTCAAAAAATTAATATCCCAACGCCACGTAGTTAATCTACGATGATGAATTTATCTATATCCTCCTGAGTAGCTGTATTATTTCGTGAGACATTTATATATTTCATCAACCTCATGTTGTGTTGCATCTGGCGTTGTTCATTGGAGCGCTCTCACTCTGCTTGACCCCTGCTTCCTCCTCCTTCCACCGATAACCCTCAATCTCACACACACACTCTCTCTCATGGCATTGAGTTCCCTCTGTATGAAACTGCCTTGGAGTATCTTGTGCAATTGATCTGTCAAGTGAGATGACCTGAAATTGAGTGTATTCTTCACACTCTGTATTACCTTTTTTTGCTACTTGAATATGATGTTGTAGTTTTTGTAAGCGGCGGGTCGAGGATAGAGTCATGTAAGATAATACAGTGTTATATCGGAAGGGATTCAGATAGAAGGATCAAATATCAAAACAGTAGAATGTAGGGGTGAGATTATATCAGAATGATACACTCTGGCCCCTTGGGGTAGCTGCTAGCGGATATATACATCCATATAGTTTCATAGATGGGTTGAACCTGGATACAATGCTGAAACTGTAAGAGCGTGATTTATAATGATTAAATAAATAGACAACTCATTGGAAGAGAGAAATAAGAAAAGACTATAAAGTATTTTATATTATTAAATACTCAGACAGTTTAATTAAGAGAGAAAATAAATCTATAGCATACTCTAAGAATTATTGATTAAAAAGTAAAAAAAAAAAGTTAGAAAATGCTCTAGAGAAGAATAAAGATATGAGCTGAGTTTTTAAAGAAGAGTATTTATAATACTCTCACTCTGTACGGGGGTATCTTCTATATATTTAACATGCAATTTTCTTATAGTTCCGGTATACCATTGCCTCAGCCTGCTGTCTTTGGGCCGCCCCTCTGTAGCGCATTTAATTTTTCCCGGCCGTGACGAGCACATTGCCAGATAAGCACATAGACGAACAGCTCGAAATCATGCCGACAGGTATTGTCCATTGTTCGTGAGAAAAAACAAATGGCGTGGGAGACCATCCTTGAGGAACCGCTCCAAGAAGGTGTGGTTTATATTTTAGCCAAAACCTGTTCCTGTATTGATTCAACTTGTTCCCGTCTCATCTTTGCATTGAATAAATGTCTTATGATACTTCCATTGTTTTTGCCCTTCGGTAGATGACGACTCACTTCCGTTCGGGATCGACCCGTAGTTAGCACTGATGCCATCAACAATCCTGGCCTCGTCGGACCCAGTCGTCCATTAACAGGTGAGCTAAGCATTCGCAACTTCATCCATTTCTTCTTGCCCAAGCCTTTTAGGACTCATTCATCATACACAAGCTCTCCGGCTGTCGGCCGTTCCTCAGGTACCCAACGCAGAATTTTACGCAAGAAGCTTAAGAAGCCCTCCTTGTCCTCACCTTGTACATCTATGGCAAGGCTTTCGAGTGTTATGTCTGGGATGGGAGTAAGGTTTTTCCATTTCCCTAAACCAGGGATCACAAAGCGGCAGTCGTCAACATAAGTAGAACAAAGCAAATGCCGAGCTTGTTGAGTCGAATGAAGGTAACATAGCATTTTCATCCCAGAATACCTTGCAGCCTTCACTCCTCTCAAGGTACTCTTTCGGCGGGGGTCCCATAATGGCAATCATCTCTGCAATACGAATGACCTCCTGAATTCCGTCCTCTACAATTCGCGCACACCGAAAAGATGGCCAGGTGACACGAGGTCCCAGAGCTAAGGAATGTTACCAATTTTAGCCAGTGGATTTTATGTTTAGACCAATAAGGCATTCACTCACGAGTACTGCAATGTTCCAAATATCAACCTTGTCATTCCATTCCATGTTAAGAATGGCCTCCGGTGCTCTATAATGATGAGGCATGATGAACTCCCCTGGCTGGGTCTTGCTTATCAACCTGGCATCTCCAAAATCTGTTGGGGTTAAAGGAATGCGCCGGGTCATATATGATATGATTATCACTCAGAATCTTCCGTGGTGCTGGCTCTTTCAATTCAGTTTCTTCAAAATTTCTAAAAATGGCATCATCTTTGACTGGGAAAAGTATATTCTTGCTCTGAATATCTTATCATATCTTCTTCATTAGCATAACTGTTCATCAAGTCAATGATTGTGCCATGAGTTGATCAATGCCATACCTGTATGAAGAACAACACCTGCTATATGCACAAAGTCCAAGGCAATTAAAAGACTTGGTAGCATAGGTTTGAGAAGGTCTGTTGATAGAAGTCCGGGGTGGCGGAGATCAAGATATTGATCCATACTCAGTCCAAGAGGCTGTTGGACAAGGCATGTATGGGTGGTACCATGAGGTGCAGTGATGTCAAAGGAGCCATATAATTGCCGATAGAGAGTTTTTCCAACGTGGTCGGTTTCCAAGGCAGCAGACTCTAGCTGTTTGTAGATGTCGATTTCATTATTTTGTGTTGAATACCCAGCAGTAGATATCTTCAAGGACACATATCTGGACTCTCTGGGGCGTGAGTCAGTCATGCTACATTATTTAGATTTGTTCTCTAGTGAAAAAGCAATGATATACTGAATATCACGGCTAAGCCAGACAGTTGAGGCTACGCCATAGCCCAGTTTCCCGAACAATCTGATATCTATCTGCCAACACCTGCCCAATCCGAGCTGGATAATAGTCTGCAGGGTGATAGTCCGGGAGGGTCTCCTCTTCAAATTTTTTAGAAGTGTCAACAATATCGAAGCCAGTGTCAGCAAATTTGAGGGGAGAAGACATGTTGGAGGACATGGTTGTGTACAGGTAGCTGTTAGGAAATAATGGCAGTGTGAAGCAGGAAGGCTGGAGCTGGGCATGTTGTGCATGAAGGGGACTTGAGCAGCTCAAGAGAGTGCGTCGCAGACTGGCTTGAGATGATAAAAGAATGGAAGGCCGCATTGCCGTGGCACCTGGGGGGCCAGCTATTCTGTACTGAAATGTTCGGCGCTTGCATTCAGGTGGTTCAACACGGAGACATCTATCTGGTCGGCGTCGACCTCTGGCAACTCGAGCAGATATCTGGGGCAGAAAGTTATCTGGTAAGCTTGTTTACAAACAGGCTCAGGGGCTAATAGGGGCTTGATGCCTAAAGTTTAGCTGGGGGCTTAGGTGTCAAGCCCCCAGAACGGCTTCTAGGCAGGGCGGCATTATAAGGGTCTCCGGTATCGAGATTTCCACTTAAATTTCCAGTGTAAGCACGCCCCATCCAATCAGTTCTCGGCTTGCGGCTGACTAACCTAGCTCACCGCGCGTTTATCCAGCAACCTGGAGAAGACCGAGAGCGAGAGAGCTTCATCACAGCTATTAGGTCTCAAGAAGTCAAAACACCCACCACCACTGCTATAAAACCCCTCCCTGCTACATCTGCGCGGCCACTTTTCTCCCATATATTCAATTGCCGATCGCTCACATCATGGTAAGCGACCCTCCATTCTATCTACATCCAACCAACAATACCCATTCTGCCGTCTAACACTCTACATAGGCCTCACCCTTCGACATAAGTATATACACACTCCCCCATTCCCCCTCCAAATCAAACCCCCCACCCAAAACAGCCTACCCTCCTAACCACCCTCTACAACAATAGATGGCGGTGCCTGCGTCGCCATGGTCGGCAAGGACTGCGTCGCCATTGCCTGTGACCTCCGTCTAGGCCTACAAGCCCTCACCGTCTCCAACAACTTCCCCAAGATCTTCAACTACGCCCCCTCGACCTATCTCGGCCTAACAGGGCTCGCCACGGACGTCTCCAGCGTCTCTGACCTACTCCGCTACAAAGTCAACATGTACCGGCTGCGCGAAGAGCGGCAGATCTCGCCACAGACCCTGGCCAACCTGATCAGCTCGAGTCTGTACGAGAAGCGCTTCGGCCCCTACTTCGTCAGCCCCGTGCTGGCGGGCATAAACAGCACGACGGGCAAGCCGTTCATATGCGGTTTTGACAGCATTGGCTGCATCGATTTCGCGAAGGATTTTATCGTCAGCGGCACGGCGAGTGACCAGCTGTTCGGGACGTGTGAGGGGCTGTGGGAGCCGGATCTCGTACGTTTCTTATCTGTGTCTTTATCTATCTATCCATCCATCCATCCATCCATCTTTATTCTATATATATATTTCTCTCATAGCTGCGTGGGGGGAAATACTGCCGTTGACTAACCATCCGTTGAACTAGGGACCTGACGACCTGTTCGAGACCATCTCGCAAGCCCTGCTTAATGCCGTCGATCGAGACGCCCTGTCAGGTTGGGGCGCTCACGTTTACATCATAGAAAAGGACAAAGTCACGAAGCGATTGCTAAAGGGACGACAAGATTAGACGATGGGTTCGGTTTTTGTGTTTTTTTTTAGGTCTCACGAATTAGAGGAAGAAGAAAAATGAGGAGAAGGAGATGAAAGCGGGGAGGTGGTTGTTTAGAGCGGGTTTCCAAGCCCGGCGTGTGTTTTCTCTACTATTTTCTTTGCTTTTCTTTTCTTTTTATCTTTTCATTTCATTCATTTCATTTTTTTTTTTTCATTTTTTTTCGTTTTTATCTGCACCTTCGATAAATTCTGATAAATGGGATCCCGATTGGTCATGATTTTTCAAACCTCGTTCTATAAAAACAAAGTTACTAATCACTTTTCCACACTCTGTTCGTAAGTTTTGGCTCTTGTCCGTGCAACGAGAACAAGGCGGGGGAGATGTGAGCGATGCACACACCCATTCCATTGATGATATGATATGACAGTGCCGAAAATAGTTGGGGAGGGGAGGGAGGGGGTGGGTGTATTGAAAGGAATAGACGCAGTTTGAGGAGCTGAGCTTATTCATTCTCTCTCTCCCCCACATGGGCAATCAGGGGCAGGAATGGCTCGCCCATATATTGGCACAAAAAACAGGCTGCATACGTACAGGACACAACCCGGGGGGCTTCAGGACGGAATTCAATTTTATCAGTTACTTACCCTATAGAAATGGGTGTTTCTGGGGACGATATTACCCAGGCGGGTTTAACCAGCAGGAAATTGTAGTAGTAGTACCTCAAACTAGTAATAACGAATGATTGAATAAATAAAATGAATGCCCCACGAACCTCTCCGGTATTCTTCTATAAATGCCAATGAAACTTATTTTTCAAGTTCTCAATTTCATTCCGTGGTATTCCTCCCAACCACCATTGGTAAGTCTGACAATTATATAATTTGTAAGTATATAGTTAAGTTATCTGTGTCAAAACAAACCAACTTACGTTGCGAGAGAAAAGGCTGGATTCGTCAGAAACTACCAAAAATTTGCTGGCCACTCTCAAGGACAAGCAATCAATCACGAAAAAAAAAGAAAGAGAGAAAATGAAAATGAAAATGGAGGGGCAAGGAAAGAAAGAAAGAAAGAGTATACATTCACACCGCCGCACACAAACCTAACACCCCGTCAAGCGACTCATCCCAACTCTCCATCAATGACGCGCAAAACAACTCCAACGACGCCGTATCCATTAACTCCTCAATCTCCCTCCTCACTGTGCCCACTGACTCTGCCTCCGCCTCCCCCACCGCATCTCTATCGTCGTTATCGCCACCATCACCACCACTGTTACATCCGTCGTTCTCAAAGCCATACTCCCCCCTTTACCCACTCTACCAACTCCCCCACATTCCAGACTCGGCAATTTGCATCTTCAAAAAGCGCGTGTTCCGGCGGATAACGTCGACGAGCTGCTCAACGAGGTTGTGCAGGTTTTCGACAGTTTCCTTTGTTGGGAGGGGGTTGACTTTGGGCTTTTTTGATTTTGTGGCTGGGAGATCGGCTTTTCCTGTTGTTGTTGATGATTGTGGGGAGAGGAAGGTGAGGAATAAGTTGGTAGCTTTTAAGGTTTCGAGGAGGGAGATTGTAGTGTGGAGATAGAGCCAGGAAGGGGCGATGGAAGACGGAGTCGTGGCGGGTTGTTGCTTGATAACAGAGGCGAGGGGTATGGTTGTTGGAAGGATGGAAGTGGATATGGGTGTGGAGGATAGCATGGTTAGCTTTTCGGTTAGGAATGATTCAAGGGTAACAAGGTGAGTCGTTATGGGTGTTGGTGGAGAGGATTGTTTGGTGTCGATGCTGGCTAGGGATGCGATGGCTTTCAGGAGGGTGAGGTGGATGTTTGTATTTTCTATTTCAGCGGCAGTGAGTTCCGTTTCTGAGAGAGGGATATCAAGGTCGGGGTCAAGGTAACGCGATAGATCAATATTTGACAGTGTTGATGTTGAAGATGATGTCGTCTTTTTGGTGGTGCTATGTTTTATTAGGAAATCGAATAGGACGTCGGTTATGGTCATTGCTTTTACTGCTTGGGCCTATTATTCATTTTCAGCCAGGTATTAGTTCCATTGACTAGTAAACCAAGGAAAAATGTTGATTAAAACGAACATACCCCTGGCTTGGGTCCGAGCCGGATATGTTCTTCAAAGCTGGGTTTGCCAGGAAGCTCACAGTTCGGAAAGCCGTCGAAGTTGCGCTTGTCAACAACTGGGTCAATGTCGGAGACTAAATATGATATATATATTGTTAGTTTTTGTGGTATGTTCTTGGAAGGAAAATATTATATAGATTTTGAACCTTACCAATATGATCATATTGTCCCACCGAATCGCCACCAACCAGTCGCCCAATCCTCCGGGTTTCCAATGCCCACATTCTTCTACAGATGCTATTTTTAAGGCTCTTTTGGAGATCAATGCTTCCAGCCACATTAACATAGCTTCCATGTTCTAGGCCAACGTTTCTCGAATACTTAGTCGCAGTTTCAGAATTTCGATAAAAGCTCAACGCATGCCTCATGGCACTTTGAGGATCGTAATCCTTAACCTCTAATCCTTCGTACGGTGGAGCAGTATGGGGGTGTGTCGATGCGAGGCGGGTAAAGAGATTATGTGCTACCGTTTCATATTGCATCTGCTTCAGCGACAATCTATGGAACGACTTTAGAGCCAAGGAGCCCGCGCCCAGGAGGAGGTATATCCGAACTAAAAGGAGTAGAGGTTCATAGTTATGGGGTGACTTGAGAAGCAAATTCTCTATCAGTGCAGCGGCTTGGATTAATGCAGGATGAGGAGCATCACGCTTAGACCCAATATTTGTTTGGTGGAATCTAATTAAGGCCATGACCGCTAGAAGACAGAGATCGTCACTTGGCTGGCTCTCGATGGTAGATGGAGCTGAGTGCTGGTTAGATCTATCGGTATTTCGGTAAATACCAAGGCACCGAGACACGAAATTTTCGACCTTCTGCACTGAGAGCTTTTTGTCACCCTCGAATGACAACTGGAAACAGTATTCATATTTTAGAGCATTGATAGTCGCAACGCCTTTGGAAGGGTCGGAAACCTATAATATAAACCGGCTTAGTGTGGTGTTAGAAGAAAGCCGAAAAGGAAGGACATTCTGTCCTCACCTCTTTCTGATCATCCACACTCTGATCTGCAATAACCTTCTGAGAAACATGAAATTGAAATTCGTCTTGCATCGACCGATCAAGTTTAATCAGATATTTGCACAGGTCGCGGAAGCAGTAGAGCTTAGTGCAATTGCTGTCAAAATACTCTCTGCATTTAGCGAGAAGGTCTCCCGGAGATAGTTCTTTGATCGCAATCAGCTGCTCTGTCAAGTCAAGGGCTGCTAACTGGGCATTCCGTGATTTCGGTTGCCTTTTAATGTAAGCAGCGATAAATTCCTGGGTTTCCCGTGATATACTTCAAAAAATAAAATTTGTTGTCAGCATTTTGTGAGTAACAAAGTCTCATGTGGACGATCAGCACGTACTCTTTATTATCCAATTTCTTAGTGGCCACGAGAAGGAGGCCCCAAACTTGCCAATCATCTTTCTCTTGGGCTGCCGCTGTTCTTGTACCATTTGCAAGGTCAGCCGGAAGGGCAAGCAGTTCCCGTGTATATGACAGCGCTTCTTCCCACAATTCTGCATTCTCGAGACCTGCAATTTTCGCACGAACAAATGACCAATCATTCTGGCAAATGCGGGACTCTATGCCTAAGTGCTTGCTGTTAAGGAAAGAAACAATTTCTTCGTGCTGCCCTTGTGTTTCAAAAATCTTGATCAATAGGAAGAATTCTTCAGAGGTTTGAATTGCTCTTGATGGGCTTAATAACTCTTTCTATAAAGGAAGAAAACGAATGAGCCTCGCAGGTTTATACTCGAGAAGAAAGGAGGTCAGGTATCCAGAGTGGTTTATTCATACCGGGTCAGTTGGCACATTCGAGGCAGCTTTTAATATCATACGGTAAGCAAGCGTGCCAAAGAGTTTGCGGTCCATTTCTGAATTCGCAGGGTCGATGGCGATGAGGTAGCACATGAATGTGGCCCAGAAGTAGTATTTGCGCTCTTTGGGGAAGTTGTTTTGCAAGCTCATAGCTGCCTAGGGATGGGTCATGTCAGTTTGGTTCCTCCAACACATAGACGAATATATATAATAATTGATTCACATGAATAAACTCGAAGAGAGGATAGCTTTGGGGCCCAGCGTATGAGAATTGTGTTTTTTTTTTCCGGACCTTTTGTGCAGTTTTCCAGTCGCCCTTCTCCAACGCTAGATTAAACCATCTCAATTGAATATCTAGCGCTTGTGGCTTCGCCTTTGCTGCCCTCTCCCATATCGCGCGCGTCGTTTCCACATGCTCATCAAGGCCCTTAAGAGTGGTATACAGAATATTCAGCGCTTCTATATCGGAAACAGGGGGTTCGATGCGGCAGAGCTCGAGGGTCTCCGAAATGCCCCGCCGCCGATGAACGTCATCTACATGGCTGAAAAGAATATACGCTTTCCACGCCTATGTATATCACATATAAACATATATAGTCACATTGTATTAGTGTTTTTAACAAGACCAATGAACTTGAAAGATACTATATCCAAACTAACCCTCAGGAAATGCGAATCCTCGCCCTTCTTTAGTCGCTTTTCACAGAGCTGCAAGGCCTGTTTGAGATTCTGTCCGTCGATGGCATCTTGGATCTGCTTGTTCCGGCGCTCGAAAACAGCGGTGGCGGACATGGCGAAGACCAGTCGGGTAGAGCTGCGGTGCGAGGAAATCCAGGTGGGAGGATGTCAGTTAGGCGCGGGGCTAGCTTTGGTGGGAGATTGCCGATGTACTCTTCTTACATAATTCCGCGGAAAGATACAAGGTCGCGCTAGCCGAGCAACTTGCCTAACGTGACTCACCACCCAACGAACTCATCCACCCAACGAACTCCAAAAAGCGCTCTATAGAGCCGTTAATTTTCAACTGTAGCACAACAATGCAAGAAGATATTAATATTATTTATTAAAGATTAAAACTATATGTAGAATACATCATATAAATATATATGATTAATTCAGAGAATGATTGCTTGGCCTAATAATCTGCCCGGAACGTGAAACTCGTGGTTTTGAAACGGTTGAATCGGATCGCGGCGTAGAAGGTTTCAGAGAAGGAATATCATTTGATTCCACTGGGGGGGCCTGCGTGCGGCACTTATTACCGCTTTTAGAAGGTTGTATAGAGCTTCTACGGTGTTTTGAGCCCACAGTTGATCTTCTTGTAGGCCTCTTTGAGGCCTCCGCGAGTGCCTTCTTTGCCAACTGTGCTTCATGATGTTTAGCAGCATGTTCTTCCTTCTCTTTTTGCAGTTGAAGCTTCTGTTCATCTCGCCGTTGCTTCTCTATACAATGTTTAGCTGCAGCTGCAGCTTTGGCCTCTTCACGGCGTTGAGCAGCTTCTAAACGTTCCTTCTCACGTTGTTCCTTCCGCTCCATGAGCTCTGCCTGCTTTTGCTCACGAAGAATCGCTCGTTGAAGCTTCATATCCTCCTTGCGTGCCTGATCATTGATTTTCGCAGTTTCATTAGCATCTGCTTGCTCCCTCGCGGCCTGCACCTTTGTGGGAGAAAAGAATTGAGCAAGTGAGGGATTTGATGGATTAAGCAACCCCATATGCTTACCCCGTTTGCGTCGCCTTCTCTCATTATTTAGAGCAGTCTGAAGATTCTTATTCTCTATTAAGAGAACCTCTCTGTCCAGAGCAATATTCTCCCCAGCGCGGAGAATTTTTTTAATATCAACTGAAAGTCGGCGGTGACGTTGACTTGCCTGCTTTATCAGGCCTTGCAAAGCTCGTATAGATGTAGGTGTACGCTGCTGAAGCAGTTCCGGGGGTGTAAGTGGACGTGGTTGAATCTTTTTGAGAACGCGGGCAGGATCTATAGGATGTATGCCAGTGGTCATGAAGGCAGATTTGATATTTTCCGCAGTTGTAGAGATTTCCCATGCAGCACGAAATAATCGCCAAAAATCTCACTTTGTAGTCCGAATAAAGCCATAGCCAGAACGTGTATAGGAATCTAGTTGATCTGAATATGCCTTTGCAAGTGGGCCAAATATTCCAACATCTAGCGGCTGTAAACGGTGTGTAGAGTGGGGAGGAAGAATAGCAAGCAAAATTCGATTCTGATCCGCATAATCAATGAATGCCATATTTATATGAGATGAATGGCCATCTAATATAAGCAGGCAGTAATGATTTCTTGCTTTTTGCTTTGTATGAGGATCAAACACCTGTTTCAGCCAGGGTAACCCATATTCATCATTACTCCATCCATTTTCTGAAGCAGCGAAGTATGCCTGATCCTTTTTAGGATCAAAATCTTCAAGCCACGTATCTTGCATATCTCTTGATTCCCCGCGGTAAATGAGTGCAGGTGGAATTGTAGTTCCATCTGCACAAATACCGGCAAGCAGAGAAATGAATTCTCTACTGCCATCCTGCACTGCTCCAATTGTATGCTTCCGTTTGAGAGCTTCTATAGAAACGATTCGCTTGAGGGTACGAAGGAGGCCAAGAAGAAAGCCTTTTTCATCGAAATTGTAGGTGTTCTGGGGTAGGATATTATACTGCTTGATCTTCTCCTGCAACTATTCAATAGAAGTCAGCAAAAAGCTCATGGAATTGCACGCGAAAAGAAGCAAAAAAACTGCAATTACAAGAGTAAAGAAGTGTTCAAAATAGTAGCTATTATCTGCCTGCTTTCTCTTTTGATCCAGAGCACGAAGATAGATGCTCTTGATCTTTGCTTTATGCCGCTCACAAAAGTGAGACACTCAGTTGATTCCTACTTGCATTTTGGTGATCTCAAATACAAAATTGCGCAGTATTTGAGGTGTCACAGGGAAGTAGCGATCGGATAACAGATTAATATGAAATAGGAGGCGTTGTTCTTCAGTATTTGTGAGATTCTGACAGTAGATTGATGTTGCCTCTGTTCTGGAGACCTGTTGACCTTTGAACCGCCGCATCAAGGTAATGCGATTGATTCCGAATTCCTTTGCAACCTCAGCATATTTAGGAATCAATTGTCGATTCAATTGAGCGATCGCTTGCTCTATAATTGCTTCGTTGGGTGGCATGGCGGGTGGTTGAAGTTGAAGAGTTGCAGGGATTCATGGAAAAAATAGGAGTTCGTTGGGTGGTGAGTCACGTTAATGAAGCCTAGCGTATTTTCTTAAGCCGCATCTCATCAGAACTTAGACTATACTCAAGCTTTGTCTATACAATGCATTTGGATGAGAACGCCCGAAAGGTTGGTGCTATTGTCTACAGCAAATCTCTCACTTTATGCATCGCTATTCACCAGCTTGATCATTTAAACAAGTGAAACTCCTATTCTCCAACCAATGTCAGCGACGTGGGCCTGCCAACATTCCAACACCCGACGCAACACTAGAATCCCATTTCATTCTTGTAAAGCCGCCCTGCGGGGGCACCTTCGCTGGTATCCAAATGATGTCTTTCTGCCGATCTGGTACATACTTATAAAAGACATGGCTATTCCATGCACTCGTCAACAAAATCTTGAAATCACAACCATGGTCTTTGGTCCATTGCACGATGGACATGAGTTCTTGGACTGCATATTCTCCTTCTTCGTGAAGCAAGCCGTTCTGTTCGTATACGGTAATCGCGTCAAGGACGCAAAAAACCGTTGCATACGGTGGCAGTTGAGCGATCATCATATGGAAAATCTGACAGAGGCTGCGGATGTCGTCTTGACCTGTTCGTTGGATTTGCTTGATGACGCTCATTCCAAAATCGGGGTAGGCAATGAGCAGTTGACCGATCAGATTTCGCATCATTCCGCTGACCCCATAGTCGGGGTCGTCTGGGCGTATGTGCTCTGCACAAAGAAAAAATAAGGCAAAGATATTTCTGGGATAATGCGGATCTATGACATCTGACTGGATCGAATGCGTTAATTTTGCGGAAATGAAAGACGTCGACGCAGTCTTCTTGGGGTCATTAAAATTGACCAGGAGAGCCGAAGAACTGGACTCGGTTATCCAGGAATGCAGCTTCGGTGATTGCATGACTGCAACTGCCCGATCTTGATCGCATCGTGGCAACGCCCAGATGGCTTCAAGACTGGCATCAATGTCATTGCGCACAACGGAGCTTTCATAGTCAAAGTCCGATAGCAGTTCATTTTTCGCATCAAGGTAATCTATGGCCGTAAGTGAGTTTTGATTCCTGTATATTTGAAATCATTTCCCCCTGATCCCGTACCTTGCACTAGATTGGCTTCCGACACTGCCCTGCGCAAGGGAAGCATCGGCCCTCTGACTAAATTAAGGTTAGCTAAATGAGCGGACGCTGAATTCCTGCCTAGATATTCAACTAACCATCCTGTATTTTGAAATCCATTCGAGCATTGCTGCTGAGAAACCCAGCAAGGACTCTACGCAGCTGTGAAACCTCATTGCTTATCAGTTTGACCTCTCGATCTACACCTCCAGCTGCCAGTTTGAAATCATCCCGGAAATCCTGAAACTCATTTCTCGACTGGTCAAAGTAGCCCAGTACGATCTCACGGTGTTTGCGCGATTCGTCACCTTGGTCCATGATCAATTTCCTTGCATTCATAATCGCATCATACGAACATAACTGAGCAACCCGTTCAAACTCTTTAGCTTCGTCTCTAACGGCTTTTAGGAGATCGCTCAGTTCCATATCGTAGGTATCTTGTTTGAAGATGCTGCGGAATAATTTTTCTAAAACGCCAGTAAGCCTAAATAGTCAGCGGTTCGTGCGCTTTATCGGGAGCACATACTAGATGCTTTTTCCTTATACCACACAACGATGTGGTGTACGGCGGCTATTGTAGCGGTATAGAGAGCCGCGCTGGATCGACGCAGGTCATTCGACCTTCGGAAGATACCTAAGGCTTTATGTGTGCTCGACATGAGGAGTGGAATCTCCGTTAAGGCGTCGCTGATGTCGGTTCGAAGATCGTGCATGCGTGCCGCGGCCTAGCAGTTTTAGTGGAGAACACTCTGGGGCAAAAGAGGGCGGTACAAACCCCTAATATGAGTTTGAAACCTGCACAAAGCAGAGAAAAGTAATGCGATTGTGACGGCAGAATGCTCGCCCAAGCTTTAAAGGCTTTGTGGTTTTTTCCGAAGCTACGGAGCCCTTTTCTTATCCGCCCCCAAAATCCAGATACGTCGTTGTATTCATCTGACGCATTTTTAATCGCCTGCAGAACTTCCTCCCACGTGTGTACCGATTTTGTTGTGACGTCTGTCTGGAATTTCGATCCGGCAGTTGTACTTTCGTACTCTTCCAATGCCGTTTTGAAGCGTTTATTTTCTGCTTCAACATCTATGTACAGATCTTGCCTGCATGCAAGGTCAGCTCAGAAAAAGCGATCAGAATATGTGGGAATAACGGTGCAGCATACAGCACATCACCCTCATCATCCGATTCAATCTGCTCATTTATCCCATTTTGGCTTTGTTGTTGAACGAGCGATAAGTCTGAGGTGGTTCCTGGAGCCGTGGGAACCAGTAACATATCGCTAGTCGCCTCTCCATCATCTCTTACTGCTTTCAGAGCAGGATGCGAATCACGGGTGAGTCTTTTTCGCAGATACAAGTCTGCAAGCCCACCAAGGCGTCGACGGGAAGGAGGAGCGTCATGACTATTCGTACTATTGCTTGCTTCACTGGCTGTAGTTCTAAATTTAATTGATGGCATTTTGGAGTCCGGAGCCCACGGCTAATGTAATATCGGTAAAGAGTTCAATGTCGTTCTTCAGAAACAATATGTCACTTTTTTTTTCAGGATTTGGGTTGATTGAGGGGTCAGTATCTTGAACTTGACCCACGGAGCCTCAGATTTGTCGGATGTGTTTTGTCCGCAAGGCTGAACAAGGCTCGACAAGGCTCGGCGACGTTCAACACGGCATTCCTCCATGCCAGACTGGACTGAAATTCCAAACGGGGGTTGCACCATTGAGAATTGGATAAATATGCCGAGTTTATCCCACGCTAGAAACAAAGGAGTCGTGGCTCCAGTGAACAACCTGCAGCCCAAAATTGGTCTGCTCCATGAGCTTGAGGTTGCTAACTTGACCCCGCACCCGGATCTTCAAGAGCTACACATTTATGAAACTGAGCAGAAATCCCTCGAATTATCTGGACAATTTATTGCAAAATTAAAGCAAGGAAACAATCATCTACTTGTGTTTCTGACATTATACTCCGACTCTCAATTGATCATGTCAGCTGCCATTCATCCCGGCCTAGAAGGGTCTTCAGACGTTTCGAGCAGTGATGCAGATGGTGAACGAAATGGAATTGCAGCACCTCCTACACCCGAAAGCGAGAGGACTAAAAGTGAATTGGAGGCGCATTGCGACAAGTGTCAATCCACTCCAGTAGACAACGATTTGAAGCATATACTTGAGACCTTGGCAGATGGTCAAAAGGAACTACTTGCCAGAAAGAAGAGGTAAGAGCATTCTCCAATTCCTTGGAGAAACGTTTACTGAACACCCAATCCGCGCCAGTGATGACGATTCAACCAAGAATATTGCAGCTCCAAAACCGAAGGACCCAAAGGATGAAAAGGATCTTCAAGAAATTGCTATCAAGCGGGTTTCACCAGGAGATTGGCGAAAGATCAAGAAGGAGGGTAAAATTGATCTTCAGCAAAGCGTCCTTCTTGTTTCCTCGAAAGCCAATGCGAGAACTCGGCTACGGAGACAGGGTTATAAACTATCAAGGATGGCGGAGAAGAAACCGTCCGAGAACACTTCTGATCCAAGTAGTGATGACCCGAAACAATTAGATATTCCATTCCGCCTTGCCATCAACTCAACCTACCTCTTAGAGGTATTGAGTCAGTTCGTTGGTGAGAGCTTCACTGCCGCGCAAAACGTATTTGTCCGCCCGTTCAAGTACCTCGTCATGTACGAATCCGACATCAGACAATTCCTCAAGGATGCCGAAATGTCTTACGACCAGGCCGCTTCTAAGCTTGGAGAAACAACACAGGAGAACCCTGTTCCTGATGTCAATACAACTAGCAAAGGAGCTGAAAAAAAGGACACTAAACCAGAACAGCAAAGCCCGGTTCCTGTCACCCAAGTCGAGGAGACAAACAACGCTAGAACAGCAGCTACGCGGGCGAGACGAGAAAGGGATGAGCTTCGTTGCCTTGTGGAGTTCATGGATACAGATTTGCACGATATATTTGATGTTAAACGTCGAATATCCAACGGGGACATCACAGAGATTGCCTTTGAGCACCTATGGCTATTGTTTAAACCGGGAGATGTCGTTCTCGGTTCAAGTTCGGATGAAAATCAAAGCATTCGTCAGGCTTATCGTGTTTTGAATATCAGCGGCGGAAGGGCATACTTCGATAGCGGCTACAAAGCTTCCTTCGTTGGTATAATTGACCATATCGGGGATTCAGATTCGGAAAACGAAGAGAAGTGCCGTGACGCTATCAAATGTTCCGGCATGGACACGACTTGTTTTATCGTTGACGCTTTCTATATCGACTTCGATGGGACCAAATTTGGGCCCCGATCGAAAAGATTTGCCATTCCACCTTTCAAAGGCACGAAGCCTATCAGATCACTGGTACCTTTTCCGCTGCTTCCTGGGCCAGAAAGCGAACATATAGAGCGGTCGCTCATTCAAAGAGGGCGGCGTTTTGCGGAACTAGTCCCCGGGACCCATAAAAAGTACTCAGGAGCTACAGTCCAGGAGGGCAACCAAACCACCAAAGGGTACAACAATTGGATGATAAAAGAAACCGAGGTTAGTACCGTCTCTTTCTACATTTTAAACTCGCAAAAGCCAGATATTGACACGATAATAATAAAATAATAGTTGCATAGCGAAATAGTGGTAGACCAAGCAGCGGGGGTTGAGCACTTTAAACAAAAGGTGTACCGGTTTGGGAGAAGCTTGAAATTTGGGTCTGGCGCCATTGCTAGAGCAACTCCACAGGACAGGAGGGAGACGTTCGATCCGCTTCCTGATCAAGAGGACGGTGATTGGGTTACAGACGTCTTTGACGACTCCAAATTCGAAGAAGATCGTCAAAATGAATTCCGCCGAACCACCGACCTTCTAGGCTTCCGAACATTACAGCAGAAACCCATTCCGAATGACAATCTGATGCTTTTTCCTTATCGAGCTTACGGATACGGTCTCCTTGATCATAAGTGGCTTCCTCTTGATATCAATAAGGTCGAAGATTTACCAGCAACGGGGGAAGAGGTCCAACGGGCGAGGTTTGAGGATCTAGTTCTACCAGAGGGCCACCGAATGCTACTTCAAGCGTTAATTAAAAACCAGGTCGAACAGCCCAAGAAAGAATCGGTCAATCCCGATGGGACAAACGGGCCGTTTTCCATGGACGCTGTTCCGGGTAAAGGCAAAGGGCTTATCATCCTTTTGCATGGCGCCCCTGGAGTTGGCAAAACATCTACGGCTGAGTGTGTAGCCGCCCAGTTAAAACGGCCATTGTTACCTATCACCTGCGGAGATATTGGTACTACTGCCCAGACTGCAGAGGCGACTCTCGAATCGTTTTGTGTTTTGGCCCACAGGTGGAGGTGTGTATTGTTGCTCGACGAGGCGGATGTTTTCCTCGCGAAAAGAGAAAAAGGGGATATAATACGCAACAGTCTTGTTTCCGGTATGTTTCCACATGGGGGAATTTATTGACGGCAACAGGATGGGCACTAATCGTTATATAGTCTTCCTCCGGGTTCTAGAGTATTACTCTGGGGTCATCATTCTGACAACAAATCGCGTTGGCGAATTCGACGAAGCCTTCAGGTCCCGCATTCATATGAGTCTCTATTACCCAAAACTGGACGAAATTTCAACAAAAGAAATCTGGGAGAGAAATCTTGGGCACATCATGAAGAACGGCCGCGATATCGATGTCGAAGATGAAAAGATTAGGCGTTTCGCTAATAAGCACTGGCAGGAGAATAAGTATAAACCCTCCCGCCGCTGGAACGGTCGACAAATCAAAAATGCTTTTCAGACCGCGTTAGCTCTTGCAAATTGGGACTTCCGTGAAGGGAAAAAGAGCGCCAAGCTTAAACGGCCATTAGTCAAGGCGTCGCATTTCATGCGCATAGCACAGACCAGCGCCCATTTTGACGACTATATTAGTAACATCCATGGGATCCAGGAGGACGACACGTACGGGATCCTGGCCGCGCGAGAGGAAGTTCGCAAGGACAATTACGAATCACCTTCCGGAAAGCAGTCAATGCAAGGTGGCCGTTCCAAGAGGAACCCACCACCGTCTCGTCGTGGTATCAACAGACGCAACTCTGGATTACCGCAGGGTCGAGGCTACGACTATGGGGAAGACGACGAATCCTCAGAAGATGACATTGAGCGCTTAAAGTTGAAGCTAGAGCTCGCAAAGTTGAAAAGCAAAAGCACGAAGAGCGACAAGGTGGAGTCTGGCGAGTCTAGTGAAGAAGATGAGGACGAAGCTTGGTAATTTCCAATGCCGTCGCCATCTTCAAAAGTGCGAAAATGCGTTCTTTTTATACACTCCAGAAATGGTGACCATCATGGTAGAGCGTGTAAATTTTCTGAATATTGTAAAAGTGGAGGGTACTAGAAGGGTCCAGGAATGATGAATAGAGTCAAAGAAGCTAAGCCCCTGAGCGAACCAAACAATCAGCTATCGTTTGACACTGAATGGAAAGCCGTTAATTTAGAAGTTGTTGCGAGAAGCCATCCATCGAAAGATGACACTTAGGACTGACGGGTCGAACAGGAGGGTATATTTAAATTAGGTCTTAGGACGGGGTGCGAGGAACTTCGCAACACGTCGAAGGAAGGATGGATTGCTTATTCGTATGACCCCAATTTATCCCAGCTAGAGCTCCAAAAACAACAAAACGAGTTCTTCTATGAAAGAGCTGTACATCCAAGTCTGCTACTTTGATGAACCCGAGCTTGCTAGGACTCGTCTTGCATGTGCAATTGCCCACATCTTCAACCCTAGAGTCCATCGTCCAAAAATTTGTCTATATGGTGATATTATCTTTTTTCCATTAAAAGTGAAATATTTGTTTCACTTTCACGCCATGCTCATTATTTATGCTGTGGGCGTAATTCTAAGTGTGTATCGTGATTCATTGCAATTTTCGTTCCGCGAGGAGTCCAGTATCTCGACAGCTTTTTCTTGACATCCCCCACCTTTCCCCGGAGTGTCGCTTCATTCTTTCTTCCATTTTATTTTCTAAAACCGGTTTCCTCTCCTCGCTATATTGGAGCACAGGTCGTGGGAATGTGGAGAGGTTCTAGGTGCTCTTTTTCCGCTGGGTCATCTGTAACATTACCATGTATATTAGTTCAACAACCCAAAAAGTTAAGACAACTGGACCTGAATGTCTAAACAGTCACGGATGATCCGCAGGAGGGACCAGAAACAATGTCACTGTTCCCAATGTATCTCCAGCCGACAGCTAGGGATTGCGAAAGCTGCTAGTCCCCAACCTCGAATAAGACGCGAGACGTGTAAAAGTTGACATACCCATTCCTTTTTGCAATCACGATATGCCCTAGTATACCGAAATTATACCAGTAAGCGCGCCATCCAGCAACATCAATGATGGAAAGAGAAAAAAAGATACTCAATCGCAAAATCGATTTCTTGCTCTCGTGGTTACCATAGCAGCTTCTTGGGGGCATAATATATGATGACCAAGTTCATGGGGAAATTTTGCTCACTGGAAATAATCACTGCACATCGTCTTATCGTTCCCATTGCGCCGCATGCATTTGATGCTTCGATCCGCAAAGTCCTGACACGGGTCGTAGAATCCGCTTGCCGGTTTGCTATAATACCCAAACATGAAAAAAAAAAAAAAAGGCCGGGTTAGTGGCTGGCAATTAGTCTCCGACAATCCCTCAAAAGAAGAAAGAAAAAGATGCTCGTAACATTGAGACGTAGCCAATGCAAATGGCGTGACTCGTAGTGTTGTTTGAATCCCGCCCATTCCAGCACCTGAACACACCTGAAGCAGCAGGGAGGGAGGGGGCTTACTGCGTGAATGCTGGCTTAGCTTTGTCCCAGGAACTCAGGGATTCCTCGCTCACTTTGTTCGCGCTCATCTTGTGCAGGAATTGCCCAGTCTCTGGCTGTCTTGGATGGAAGCGAGGACCATACGGAATACAAACGAGGGTCAAGTTCGGATCGTGAAACTTCGATGGCAGCCGCTTTGCCGCGCCCTGGCGGCTACTATTATACACTAGGACTAGGTCCGCGTTTAATTGGCTGGCCTTCGGCTAGGAAGCGGCTAACGGCTAACAAGGTAATAAATTATTACAACTGGGTGTGTTCCAGCACATTTCTTCAACGTGCCAAATATATATATATATATATATTAAAAAAAAAAAAAAGGGAAGGGAAAGGGAGATAGATGGAGATTGCTATTGCTTCTGGAGGAAGACTTGTTATGCATTCAAACTGGGAACGAACAGGAAAATGACGGTTGCTCAAATCCCAGACAAGCAATCAGCCAAACGAAAGACCAGCAGCTAGGGCACTAACTATCAAAAACAAGCATGAAAGAAATCCTAAAAGAAATCACGTCCTCTACGTCACTGTACCCCGATTCCCTCTCATCAGTAAACGCTTTCAGACAGCACACTCTTCCTTCCACACCCCAAGCGACGACTCATTTTTATTACATAATGTTTCAACCCTCTAGTTAACTAATTAGTTATTGATTCCCCTTGCAGAAATACGCATTTGGCAAGCTTATGAGCCAGAGAAGCACACCTCGCTACCTAAATGTTGATACCTGCCTCATCTCTTCACCGTAATCGGGGTTTTAGACTTGGCCCATGCCTCTCGCGTCGTCCTTGGCGATGTATCCGTGGGAGCCAGCGCCAAAATGACATAGATGACGTACCGACCCTCCTTGTGAAAACGGCCAAAGGGAACTTCAAAGGTCTCGTCTTGGGTAGCTAGAGGTACCGTCATAAAATGGGAGGTCAGGCCATTGATCGAGCGCCCGGGCGTGTACACGCCTCCCTTGTCATGTCTCCCAGCCCTTCTGCATACCTCGAAGCGGTCAGAACCTGTCGCATGGAATACTTTGACATGGATCTGGGCCTCCACCGGGCACCACGACATTCCATCCTCCAAGTTCCGCACCCTGACAATCATGGGACGTTGGAAGAGATCATTTTCACGAATCTCCTCTGGTGGCTCGACGATGAATTCGACCTTGTAAGCTGTGCCATGATGACTATCGTCTAGCTCTTGTTCTTTGAAGATGGATGTCGGTATGGGATTGTCCATTTCACTGCCATGCAACATCTTTATTTCGGAGGAAGGGGGTTTGTTGTAGGAAGCATAAGATGGTAAGACGGCCAATAACAGTGCGAGGTTGGATAGTTATGGAGTTTCTTCAGCCGCTATGGGCTTTGAAGGTGATGTTTGAAATATAAAAGCGGCATAAAATGTAGGTAAGAAAGGGGAGCAGGCCTGAGTCCATAAACAAAAGGCCAGCTGAGGGCGAGATGAACCAAGAGTTGAGTGAATGGCTTAACTATTATCAAGAAGGCATCAAAAGACGCGGGTTCCATAGATTGTGCTTGTTTTCCCGATGAGAGGCAAACAGCGTCGACTTTGAAGGGGAATAAGTTGATATTTGTTTGACCATCCAATCCTACCAGAACAATCGAGATTCGGGATGCAAGCGAAATGGCACTTTCGGTGGAATTCCATAGAAAATGTAGGCAAGTTCAGCGATAGCGAAGAGTCTGTATACTCAGCTATAATGGCAGGATTCCCTGCATGAAGAACATAATAGTGTAGGGAAGCACCTGCCCAGGAGTTCCGTTAGTTAACATGAGGTTAACCTCAAAAGCCCCTGCGGCCTTAGGGAGGAATCTGGACACGCTGCAGTATTTTAAGGCAAGGCCTTAAGATGACATTTGAACTCCCATCGGCATGGGGAATGACAATCCGTCACTGATCCTTTGCCCCGCAACACAGAGCAAGAAGCACAGACTTGCTCCAACACCTTCGGAAGACACAAGGCAGAACAATTATTCTTCAGCTAGGTTTCCTGCGACCTCCACAGGTAGGAGTAACCTCCATGCGTATCCGCCATTACGGCGAGCTTGAGGGAAGGAATCAACCACTGCTACATGGTGAGTATATGTAGACTTCTATCACCATGCCGTGCACAATACAAATATTGTGGATTGTAGACCAGAGGAACTTGAAAATTTTGATAACCATGATGTTATCTTGAGAAGCCTGATATCCTCGGGCTTGCTAGTATTTCTTGACGCAGTTGAAGAACGATTGACTGCTCATACGCAAAGCAGTTAGTTATCTTAAGTTACCCCTTAGTTTCAGGTCGGTTCTTCAACCTTTTCCCCAGAGAAAGGGGTAAACCTCCAGTTTATCAACCAATTTTAATTATAGTTAATTAAAGTTAATTAATTTGTAACTAACTAATATATAACCTCCTAGAAAATTTGACCGCTATTACAGATATATTTGAATTACTAGCTGTATTTTTTAGCCCTCTATGAGACAAGCAATGCTAACATTCAAATAACTTGCTTAAGATTTAGACTTTTTTATATATAAACGCGAATTTTTTAAAGCCAACCATGTAGCTCCATAATCGCTGTTAAATTTCATTAAAAAAAGTAGCCCTATTAATGACAATATAGTATTCTCAATAAAGAGAGGAGTGGGACTCGTTGGGGGGGCTCCTGATGCCTAACTTGACAGCTAAGCTTTAGGCCTCAAGCCGCTCTTTTAGGGGACTTGTCCACTGGTAACTAATCATTTTATAAATTCTAGGTAGCCTGTGCAAGGACGCTTTGTTATGTTCCAATACATCTCGAAATCCGGAAGAGTATGATCTATTAGATGGCTGGATACATATAAGTTACCATAATTGAGTTGAGATTTATTTTCGTTTTATTATTATCCAAAATGGCACACTGGTTCTTGGGCTCGCCGTTTCAACCTACTGACTGATTGATAGCTTAAAGTTTCAGTTATCGTGAGGTTGTAACTAGTGGGAATGATGTCTCGCCCCGGTGGCCCGCCAGAGCAGCCAAGTTCCAGGCAAATATGGGATGGAGAGAGTTCACGGCCCAAGCCATAACCGCCCCAATCCCCCAATCGAGTCAAAATTTCCATCAAGCTCTCGTTGGTCCCGGTTTCGATTGGGAAGCGTTAGTTTACGTGGTGGGGAAAAGTAAAAAAAGCAAATAACAACATGGAACAGACGAAAGTGCCTCCATGAGTCGGGACCATTATGCTTTCTGCGTTCCGCAGTAGAAAACTACCCCTCTCCGCTGTTTATTTGATTTTTTTTTTTTTTTTTTTGGATTTTACATGATTATATCATTCGCCCTCTCCCTGCCGAAACATTCGCTTTCTCCATTTTCCGCCATCAACTTTCATGATCTACGTGATAAAGTAGCACATCGGCATATAGACCATGTTTGCCGTCACTGCTTTCGTAATTCCTGCCAACTTTGCTCATCATATCCAGACAACCCAAAAAGCATAATTTCTTGACGAACCGAAATAGCCGTCTCATCTTGCAACCTTGAATCATTTCCTCTTTGCAATAACGAATATTAGATCCATCCCGTTTATGATCTAAAACGTTTGGCGGATGAGTGCTGGGTGATCATAAGTGACCATGTGTCGAGTAATCAATCGCTCACCGCACGCCGATTGTAGAGGTCATCATCAGCTGGTATAATCCTCCGGACATGGAAGGGTATGCTGAGCGTGGTTTTAAGTGTAAATGCGTGACTTAGACCATCCTGGCAATAGCAAACCCGCCTAGAGACCGCGGTCTGGACCCTTCCAGCGACCCAGCTCGTTGCTGCCCAGACAGTGTCAACTGTGATTCATAACTCCGTGCCAAACCAAACAAAGCAACAATTTCCATCTCAGGCTCGAGACGCAGGAGGTGGCGGAGAGATCCACTTGCTACATCATGTCATGAGCTATTGATGTGGTTTGTTTGATATGCTGACAACCTTGCTCAGGACCGGAACTTCGCGCTTTTTTCGCTGGGTCACACATTCTCAAGATCATTCTGTCAACCCCGATCTTGATAGTGCAAGAACCCGCCGCGTGGAAATGTATACCCCTCGTAGAATAGATCTCTGCAGATTTCGCTGTTGCAAGCATGAAGAAATGGCGGTCATTGCCCGACCTTCGTTCCTAGGTAGATTCTGTGCTGGAAAGTGCATTGGCCACCCCCAACTATAAATATCCCCTTCGTCCCCCCAAAACCCTGTTTCAAGTCAGTTCTGAGGCATTTTTTGTTCAAGCAACGTATCATTCATTACCTTGAATCCTTAAAAAATATTTTTTCGTACAGCCATTTTCACAAAGCTTTGAAAGTTCCTCTTCTGTCTTCTTCCCTCTGATATTTACTCCCTTGCACAATATTCCCAAGTGGTGATAGCAGCAAAACAGAGAGTGAGTTTTTGCTACCCTTCGTAGAAGTTCGATGAAGGGAAACGTTAAGAGTTTCTCTTTTCGTGCCTGAAAGATGTCGAGTTGCGCTTCCTGCTGTCTATCGTCATCCATCACCGTTATGACCATGATGGACTACCGTAGTACCCCAGCAGACTTGGTCACAAATTACATAGAAGCTGTGTCAAGGGGCAAACACTCACCACACAACAAAGAACAGCACGATGGCGACAGCAGATATCCTCTCCCCAAACACTTCCTTCCCCATAGTCCCAGACCACATACCCTCTTCCAGTTACAATGACGAAGGCGACGCATTGCAAACCACCCATGACACAGCAACGGCTTCCCAAGCTGAGGAACCGGTCCGGTTTGATGCCCAAATACATATTCAGTACACACCTCCGCCAAGGGTTCACTCCATGAAGGAGCTGGGCTTTAGTGATGACGTTGGTGTCTCCCCGATCGGGGTTTCCGAGCCATTCTCGCTCTTCTCTCGTGATGCGATTTACCAAATGCGAAAGGAGATCCTCAGTGACAAAGTTTGGGAACGCTATCGCTTCTCCAGTAATCTGGCACAGTGTCAACTGCGCGGGTATGCTGCTGAGTAAGTTCTACCCCTTTTCGCATGTCCAACTTGCACTAGATTAACACGATGAACGAAGATGTGCTCCATTCGTTTATGACGCCTGGAAGAGCCCGGAAGTACTGAAAATCATTTCGAATATTGCTGGCATTGACCTTGTCCCTGAAATGGACTGGGAAATAGGCCATGTCAACATTTCTGTTCCATCCCAGGTCGATAAAGGTCAAACTCTCAATTCCGCTGAGGATGATGAACCAATCGTCGATTGGCATACAGATAGCTATCCATTTGTCTGTGT
The DNA here is from genome assembly GCF_000149585.1 of Histoplasma mississippiense. Lineage (NCBI taxonomy): Eukaryota > Fungi > Ascomycota > Eurotiomycetes > Onygenales > Ajellomycetaceae > Histoplasma > Histoplasma mississippiense. The sequence goes on from NW_001813979.1 coordinate 637,041, forward strand.
TACCATGCTCAGCGACTGCACGAACATGGTGGGCGGTGAAACAGCATTGCGCAAGGGAGACGGATCGATTGTGAAAGTCAGAGGCCCGGAAATGGTATGCCCACTTCCCTGTTTCTCAGCAGCAAAGACGTCGTGTTCACACGGATACTAATTGTAAGTGAATAGGGATGTGCTGTTGTTCTTCAAGGACGATACATCGAACATCAAGCACTGCGTGCTGTGGGCGGGACAGAGAGAATCACGATGGTAACATCGTTCCGCCCGCGCTCGCCAGCCTTGCCAGATGACACCGTTTTGACAACGGTTCGAGCCATATCCGACTTGTCAGAGCTCTACTTCCAGTTCTCCGAATACAGGCTTGAGATGCTTGAGGAACGGGTACGGATGCAGCTTAAAGAAATCCGCGACCGGAAAAAAGCCAGACGAAACTTCGACACCAAAGGGATGAAGAAATTCCTGGCTGAGCAAGAGAAATTTTTAGCTCACATGAACAAAGAAATTGTTGAAGACGCACTGGTGACGAAGGGCTTTACAGACGATAGCCATCTGATCTCTGAAGAGCTTAAAGAGCGTCATAAGAAACGAGCTGGCGTTAACGGCCTGTAGGTTGAAAGGTGCATTGGCAAGGATCCTGACACGAAGATCCAATGATTTCGGTCATGAAAACGAGCGTAATTACTTGTCGAAGATCATATCCATGAGTGGCATTTGTTGTGCATATTAAATTTAGGGATAGCTGAATATTGTTTTCGTTCACTATTCCAGAAAGTATTGTGTCGCATTGGGGAGCATTTAGATAAAATTGTTGCTTCGAGTTTTCCAGTTCCAAAATTGGTCCAGATGTTAATTATAATTTATATAGTGATTCCTGGGATCCTAAATTGAATCTTTGTTTTTCGGTGTTGGAACAAAAGTTGCGTCAGGGGGACGTCGGATCATTCATCAGAAATATTCGAGACGGTTGTAGTCGCGTAGGGATTCATGGAAATAAACACAATTAACATGAACGAATAAAGGACAAAATATTATATCTGACGATAAGAGTATAATAAAAATGAATAAAATGGCAGAATATTAAAGCAAAAATAAAGTGCATAGATTCAAGAATGGTATATATTTCAGTCGTAATTCAATTTCATTCCACATCTCATATGGAGGTTGTAGGCAATATTTCTTGCAGCAATTGAAGAATCTGCGAATAATTCTCCGTTATATATGCTTCAATATCGAAAAAAAAAAAAAAAAAAAGAAAAAAAATATCGACACCACCAAGCCAGCCTCATTGCTATCTGAAAGGACGTTCTCACCAGTCGACAACAGAAAAGATAGCGCGAAGACGGTTTGGCGAAACTATATCAAATGTAAGCCTACGAGCTTAAACAAAACCACGACAACAGGGAGTTTCTGAAATCAAACCAATATATCTTCTCTCGTGGGAGACGTATGTTCTGTCTATTTCGGATGTTGATACCAGCCCCCCTGATTGCTGGCGTGAATATCAGTTCAACGGGATGTCTTTTTTGTTTGGGGGGGGTAGAAACTGGGGAATCCCACGGTATTTAACCCCCAAATAACAATAATGGCAAGCATTTCAAATCGGGTAAAAATATCCAAACCTTGGAATTGGCGACAGGTTTGGACGACTGGATTTGGTCCAAGTTTTCAGGCTGCAGCAAGCTGCGCTTTTCTCGATTGTCCCCACAATATATGACGTATTGTTGACTAGAACAAGGCAAGTCGAAAATTTGTTTCTGTGAATGCCTTTCCAATATTAAACTGCCCTAGGGTTAGGTAGAGCGTTACCACCGTAGACAGCCGTGGAAGGGCTATCTACAGGCAATAATATAAAGAGCGATAAAGTAACGGTGTCGGTACGACTCGCATATTGTATGGAATTCGAGACTGCATTCGATAAATGGCAGGGATAGAAATCCCAGTCACGATTCTACGCAGAATGAAGAAGAATGAAGAAGAGGTTGAGGACGGACGCGGTCCTCTTGCTGGAAACCCAAAGCAGGAGGTGGAGTCACGTGTGGAGCTTATATAAGGCAGTGCATATCACCCCACGAAGACGCGGTGACGTCCTCCGGCTCACTACATTCTCATGAGAAATATAATTTTAATCGGGCCGCTGTTGGCACGGTTCAACGCTGGTTAGCATCTTCTTCTGACATGTCCACTGTCTTTCTAGGGGCACAAAGGTATTACGCCCTCAAACTTTTGTTGTCTCGCAGAACCTTGTCCGTCAACCCATGGACGCAAAACTTTGAGTGCCTACCAATCCAACGCCAAAGATAATCCTCTTGCTGCTCAATACCTAATCCATACCCGTGTGTTGGTCTACCAAACGGGCACCGGGAACGTAATAGAGGCGTGATGTCAGCCCCATCAACCATTGGCCTCGGTGCCGCATCTACGAATCCTGGCTCCTCGCTCACGACTGACACATCAGGAGTGAGTGAAATAGACTCACAGGATCATTTACTATCATGACTAACAATATAATCCTGTTTAAGCTTCTTCGAACCGTGCAAGGTCATGTTGGTGATATAAGAGCTCTGATATACTGCGGAGTTTGTGTCAAACTGCTTTACGAACCATTCACCCTAGCATGCGGCCATACATTTTGTTACAGTGTGAGCAAATCTCCTGCCTATCCTATGGAATATCTAGCTAACCCGCTGCAGTGTCTGACACAATGGTTTGTGAGCCACCAACGGAAAAAAACTTGTCCAGACTGTCGAGCTTCTGTCTCAGCCCAACCTGCTCCAGCCTATCTGGTAGGGCCCAATCGGTTTATCATTCCCTCCCAGTTCCTTATCTAACGGTACCCTTTACTAGATCCGTGAAATTGTCCACACATTTATCACCCGAGCGGAACTGCTTGAAAACGATGGAACCACAAAGGAACATCTCTTGAACAAACGCGCGGAGACCGAGAAAATGGAATCGGACAAGTCGAGTACCGACCCAGTAAATGGCGGCCTATTTCAAGGCTGCTTCAAATGTCCTCTACCCTTGAATGAGCCGATCAACGATATCGCAGATGGTGTTACTAGGTGTCCTCATTGTGCCTGGGAGCTCGAAGACGGGGGATGTTTACATTGTGGGTATATGGTGGATGGGCTTTCGGACAGTGATATTTCCGATGACGATGACTCTATTTCAATGACAGATGAAATCGATGATGTCGAGGATGGATTTTCATCAGTCGATACGGATGGTATAGCATGGAACGAACTTGACCCTGAGTTACAATATCACATGTACTACCATCACCATCACCATCCCGGATTTCGTCAGATAAGCGACGGATCATCCGTAATGCATAGGAGCACCGATCACAGCGAGGATGAAGATTTACATGATTCGGAGATGTCTGACTTTATTGATGATGGCACAATAGACGAAGGCATAGAAACAGATCACTCAACTGTTGTTGGCGCAACTACCATCGTATCGGACTCTGAGAGCGACCTAGAAGTGCATGTAGGGTCTAGAGCTCTTCGGTCTCGTATCCGGCAAACAACAACTTTTGGTGATGGTGATGATGACGATGACGAAGATCATGATTATGGCAATAATGATGATGTTGATGATGGGGAAACAGAGGGGATGATAGATGATGGTGACGATGGTGATGATGATGACGATGATCCTGTACGAGCGCCAACGAGGGCGGTTCAGCGACGCTGCGAGATATCGTCCGCTTCTATCGATCATCCTACTCGTCTCCGATACCGCGAAACAAACGCTAGCGCAAGGACGTCAGTTAGTGATAGCGATGATGACGAGCGTTGTGAAGAAGGTTTTTCCTTTTCAAATGCATTGGATCGTGTTCGCGCGTCGGGCTCAAACGTGCATAGCCCAGAACCTCTCGATGATGATTCCGACGTTCCTGTCGCCCCCATAAGCAGCAGAAGGAGAGGCTCACGGCCAGGCCGGATACGACCAAGCCAGCGCCGAGGTCGTCACCAAGGCCGGGCCCCGGAGATTTCTAACTGAGCCTCTCTACTCGCAACCATTTTACTGCCCTTGCCTGGCATATCTTTATACTCTAGCCGGGTAAAGGATATAATTAATCATATGCGCCCCTCCAAGTAACGGGGAAGCGGGATACCTGTGACTCAACCAAACTCTTTGCTCTCGTTCGCTGGGTCGATGTACCTGCGAGCTCTATCCTCTACAGAGAAAAGCCCATTGGGTAGGCCGCCATACTTGCGATATTTTCGAGCTGGTATTGTCGTGTCATGATTTCACTGCAATATACTCTTTGCAATTCAAATGATGGCATGGACAAGTTCTACTCCTTTATTCCTTGACCGTTCTAACCTCTCTGGTCCATCAGCACTATACTTTACGACATCCTCCCCTCTTAAGCCAGTAATATGTCGACCACAAGCGCCAACTACTTCCCATGAACTCCTCGTCAATCCTCCCAGGAGTTAAATGAATCCTCAACACAACGACCTTCTCTCACCAGGCAATTCAATATCCCAGGGTGCCTTTACTTTTTCTTGCACACATAATTGTTGTTTTCTATAGAATGCCTCTCTTGTGACATCATTTTACAACCCGCCAATTTTCCGACTGATTTCCCTTCCTCACACCAGATTGCTGTCTTTTTAATATCTACATATAATTACCTAAACATCCCATTTCCCCATGCCCCTATCCTATTCTATTACATTTCCCTTTTTTTTATTTTTTTTTTTTTTTCAAAGTATTGGCGCCGTCGTTTCTTCTCAATTGGAAGCACTAAAAAGCGTTTGATTTATGCAAAAAGGTCTAGGTTACCAAAAGACAATAATGAGGTGTCTGGGATGTAGTGGGCGTTTCCGGAGCATACTTATTACAGCCCTACAAAACGTACAACAAGTGCTATTCAGGTTTAGCAAGGAGTCCAAGAAAGCCAGGAATTGGTATAGATATCGGAATTTTTTCTTTTCTTTTTTTTTCTTCTTTTCCTTTTGGCAACTCATTAAGTTGTCCCGTATATTTTATTGATATATGTTTTTAATGATAGTTAGGATAGCTATTTGATCTTGCTATCCGAGATTGTTTTGCCCCTTTTTCCTTGTACTGGAGAGGATATAACTGGATTTCCAATGGACCCAATCCAATTATTTTAATGGGATTTGGTACAGTCATTGAACTCAAGTCATAGGAAGAACCGTCTGTATGACGAATAGGAGTAAAGATAGAAATAGAGAAATAGGAATGGAAACCTCAAGAGAAAACAGCATATGACAATAAGTGAAGCGAGGGGTATTTTTGATATTTTATGCGCGAACGTCTATTTGTACCGTACACGCACTGGCAACAACATTGCAGAAACCATTTTTCGGAAAAGAAACAAAAGAAAAATAAAGATAACGCCCACGCGGTTGTAACTACATGTACAAGGACATCACTAAAAACATGATGGTAAGCCTAGCCTTCATTCGTTCGAAGATCCTACTTCAATACCCCTTTACATACTCTATTCAAACTGACAAACAACAACCGACGCCTTTGCCTCTATTTCAGGCGCCCTCATCCTCCCTTCTCCGCAAAAAAGGCACCTCGAACACCACTGCCCCATTCCTTCCCCCCAGCCCAGTTCCATTACCACATTTGCCATTCTCACCATTGTCGGTAGGATACTTCCACCGACCAAGTCGATGTTCTTTTCCCATGGCGGCAACGATGCAGATACCTTTCTGCTCCTGCCCCTGGATTAGGTCTTTTTGGGATGAGGAGTTAGATTTGCCCTTCTTCGATTTCATTTTGAAAGCATTGGCTGGGGCATTGTCAGGAGCTGATCGTTCGAATACGTCAATTCCGTTAACAATGCCCCTTAGGAATGGATTTGGATGAGGACCGTGTTCATCAGATGTGGATGTAGGGACTTCAAGGTCCATGTTGTCATTACCGTTACTGATTAGATCTGTTCCATTGACGGTGGGTTGTGATGGTGGTTGAGTTGGGCAGCCGACTCGTCCTAGTGGAATGATCATTCTCTTATCCTCTGAAATTTTCCAGGCGCGGATCCATCCGTCCCAGCTTCCACTTAGGACAATATCTGTTCCCGGCAGAGTTGTGAGAGCGGTTATCCACCGGGGGTTGGGCGACATGTTCCGCGTATTGTTCTTTGCAACTACAGGGTCCAACTCAGACGATAGTTCATCGAGGGGTGGTACAGGGTCGACCCCGTGGGCCTGATGGATCGTGTAGAGTGGCTTCTTCTTATATATCGACCAGAGCGAGATGGCTCCCGAGTCTGAGCCGGTGACAAAATGTGCAGGCGGCAATACCGCCACGCAATCAATTGAACCCTCAACATACGAGCTGCCCTTTGAGTTGCCACCCCGGAAGACGAGTTGTGTTTCGTCAACAACCTTCCATAACCGTGCGGTGCGGTCGCGGGCACCAACGCTGACACACTGGTCTAGCGCCATGGAGTCAACGGCAATGACGTGGTCCTGGTGACCGAATAGGGTTTCTACGTAGGCATGCGCGCCAGGGCTGAGCGACCATGTTTTTATGGTGCGATCGAAGGAGGAGGAGAAAAGTTGTTCGCCGGAGCTAGATGAGGAGATTCGTCGCGTGAATGATAGCCCGCTCACGGAGTCGCGGTGTTGATTGAAGGTTTTCAGAGGGGTGAGTGTCGCCGAGTCCCATATGACTATGCGTCGGTCTGTGCCTCCAGTTGCTACAAAGTCGCCTGAGGGAGACACGGCCACTGTGAGGATATTTCCGATGTGGCCCTGAGGCTCACCCCCTTCGTCGGTTTGCTGTAGCCCCCGAACGGATTTGATCTTCTTTGGTTTTTTCCGTTGAGGCCGCTTGGTTCTCGTTGGTTCTCCGTTTTTTATCTGAGCGTTTTGCTCTGTTGGGGGGTTAGGGTATGGGGTCGCTAGCTCCCATTTTATGAGGGTCTTGTCTTTGGAAACTGTATAGACGAAAGGTGAATGTACCGCAATCGCAGTGGTACTTTGCGTATCTGCACGGAAAAAGGAATGTGACGCTGTGGAAAGAGATAACTGAGAGCTGATTTGTCGATATATCCGGCCCTTCGATTCATCCTACACCAATTGAAAGTATGAGCAACTGGCAGATATTGAGTAGATAGTTTGTTCTGCTACTGATAACTTTAAAACATACCACATCCTCTTTTAGTCTCTCCGCAATCAAGTCCCGGTCAATTTCAGCAGCGTCAAAGCCAATCTCATCAACCTCCTCTCTTATATTTTCCAGATATCTCTCCGCGAGTCTCAACCTCCGATCTGCGGCAGGTTCGTTTTCTGACTCTTCCTCTGAACCCTCCTCCTCAATTGAGATTTCACTTTGGGGCAAGTCATCACCATCAGACTCGCTTCCAGATATCGACTCATCTCTCTGGTTTCTCGTGTCTCGCCGGCCAGCATCTTGCGTACCCTTCCCGCCACTTTTTGCTAACGCTCCCCTCTTCTTTGAGGCAGGAGCAGCAACACCATCATCTCTCTTCCGCTTGCGTTGGGATGCCGGCAGCGTAAAGAAAGAGGACATGGCAAAAGCCTGGCTCCTATATACTGCCCTGTCGAATAGTTACAGGGCTAGGAAATCGAATGAGGAGCTGTTGCGGATACCTTAAAACACCGCTATTCGAACTAGTTAACCGACATAAATTTTTGGAAACTTTTTTCCACAGCACAGTTTGCGCTGTTTGCATCTGTACTGGCCCAACCTTTCCTGATCTGGTATGGTCAAGGCCCCAAGCTCACGCGTGTCTCCAGTCTAAGCTTCACCTCGTAAGTTCACAGAACATCAGATACCCTGATACCCAGATACCCAGACAATAGAACAGAACGGCATAGTAGACATTTGCCCATTCCGTGGGCCTTGGACTTGTTTTCTTCATTTGCTGAACACGACAGAGGTTATCGCAGCATCATGTGGGTTCACTCTCAACGGACATCGACTCAGCTAATTTGCATGGCTAACCTATACCTAGGGAGGTTCTACTTGGAATTACTGGCAAGGACTTTACTCTCATCGCGGCCTCTAAAGCTGCTATGAGAGGGGCCACCATTCTTAAAGCTTCTGATGATAAGACCAGGGAGCTGAGCAAACATACTATCATGGCATTTTCGGGAGAAGCTGGGGACACCGGTACATCAGTTCTGCTCATCTTCACGAGAAGGGGGTTATTTATCTAATTGTCTGCCACATATAGTCCAATTCGCCGAATACATCCAAGCAAATGTCCAACTGTACTCCATGAGAAATGAAGCTGAACTCAGTCCATCCGCTGTGGCAAGCTTCGTACGAGGGGAGCTTGCCCGTAGTCTACGATCAAGACGACCCTACACTGTAAACCTCCTGCTGGGCGGTGTGGATCCCATCACGGAAAAACCCAGTCTTTACTGGCTCGATTACCTGGCGGCGCTCGCTCCGGTACCGTATGCTGCACATGGCTATGCCCAGTACGTCTATCTCCGAACTTGCTGCTGATGGCGAAGCGATTGAAGACGGTGCATTCTTGCTCTAGGATACTATCTAACAGTACATTAGATACTACTGCCTATCGATCCTCGATAAGCACCACCACCCAGATATCACATTAGAACAAGGCTTGATGCTTCTCGAGATGTGCACAGATGAATTAAAGCGGAGGTTACCAATTGACTTCAAAGGAGTATGTCCATGTTATTGTTATCCCTCCTTGTCGCGTCCTGCGCAAGCCAGATGGGCTTACGCTGACCTTAACTTTCTTTATAGGTATTGGTGAAAGTAGTGAGGAAAGATGGAATCGAAGAAGTACCGTTTGATAACAGTAAACAAGCTGTGAGCGCATAGACTGTCTGTTGACTTTTCTTGGGATGGCGATGATGTATCATAACAATTCTTTTAATGACTTCTGCTTTGGAATGGCTTTTGGCCACCATCATGGTCCATTAGTTTTAAGTTGTTCGTGTGTATCATATCCGTAAAATTATAACGGGCATGTTGTCCCATGTTGATTTCGTTTGATAGTTTGGATATGTTTGCTCTGTTTGCATCCATCACCAGAGCGCCCAGCAAACAATATTCCGACATCATCTTCGATAACTTTTTCTCCAAACAATATCAATTTCCGGCTTATCAGACAACGTACACAATGGCCAAAAGACCCGCTGAGACATCATTGGAGGATGCATCACCAATTAACTCTCCAACCTCAAAACGCGCGCGGGTGGAAGACCCAGAGGACGAGCAGCGACTACAACATCAACATCGCAGTCGCAGTCCGCTTGGCGAACGGCGATGGGAAGACGATGAACGCAATGGAAAGGACATCTTAGCAGCAGCAGATCAAGAGGAGGAAGAGATCGAGGAGGGTTCTATTCACGGAGCTCTCGATTCCGATGAAGAGGAAGCGGGAGAGGAGTCGGCCATTTCCGCACCTGCTCGCCAGACCGCGCCCGCAGAGGGTTACAGTGACCTATACTTAGATACAATACAGCGATCGGTACTTGATTTCGATTTCGAGAAGCAATGCTCAGTTTCGTTGTCGAATATCAATGTCTACGCCTGTCTTGTGTGTGGGAAATACTATCAGGGCCGTGGGCCCAAGTCGCATGCCTATTTCCATGCGCTCGACGTTGGACATCATGTCTTTGTGAATATGGAGACGAAGAAGGTGTATGTGCTACCGGAGGGGTATGAGGTTAAGAGCAGAAGCTTGGATGATATTAAATATGTGGTTGATCCTCAGTATAAAAAGGAGGAAGTTGCTAAGCTTGATAAGGCGGTTATTGATGCTTGGGATTTGGCAGGTAAACGATACAGACCAGGTACATCTGACTCTGTTCCGCAGTGATATTGGGTGCAGAACTGACAAGAACCGATACGCTATAGGATTCGTCGGAATGAATAATATCAAATCCAATGACTACCTAAACGTCATTGTTCAAGTCCTGTCACACGTCCGTCCCATTAGGAATTTTTTCCTTCTTCACCAGTTCCCGATGCCCGGAACTCCCCAACTCCCTCTGCGCTTCGGCATCCTAGTACGCAAGTTGTGGAATCCGCGCGCATTCAAATCTCACGTTTCACCACACGAGCTACTTCAAGAGGTTGCCCTACGCTCATCGAAGCGTTTCACCCTCACCCAACAATCCGATCCTGTCGACTTTCTCTCCTGGTTCCTAAACAACCTCCACCTTAGCCTAGGTGGCTCCAAAAAGCCCTCTCCAACCCCAACCAGTGTAATCCACTCTGCCTTCCAAGGCCATCTCCGTATCGAAAGCCAAGCTATAACAGCCCGCTCTGACGCAGCTAACGCGCGCCTCGTCTTCTCCGAATCTAGCGAGACAACCTCGCAAACAACACCTTTCCTCATATTAACGCTTGACCTCCCTCCCACACCACTTTTCCAATCCACAAATGCCGAATCCATCATCCCACAAATACCACTTACAACTCTTCTAAACAAATACAACGGCCTTGTCGCGTCGGAAAAGCTCTCCCACCGTGTTCGCCACCGACTCCTCCACCCTCTACCCCCCTACCTCCTCTTCCACATCAAACGGTTCAGCAAAAACAAATTCGTCTCTGAACGCAACCCAACAATTGTCACTTTCCCTTCTCCACGTTCCCTCGACATGTCCCCTTACGTCGAACCGAATCCATCCGTGTGCTCAGCCGGCGAACCTATACTGTACGATCTAGTCGCAAACGTCATCCTTGACGCAACAGTCACTGCACCCGGCGTTGGCGGTAACAGCGAAAGCTCCAGCTCTGGCCATACATCCAGTAGCACTAACGCTAATAAAGCCGGCGTGACTGGCTCAACAGCGATGACAGCAGGTGCCGGCGCAGGCAATGATAAGGTCTCTTGGCTCGTGCAGTTGTACGATAAGGCTATGAGTGTGGAAAATGAGCGTGCACATGCGCAGCAGCACAGAGGCCCTGAGTGGTTGGAAATCCAGGACTTATGGGTGAAGAGAACGGAGAGTGAGACGCTTTTCACGCGCGAAGGTTATTTGATGGTTTGGGAGAGGAGGAGGGCGGGTGCGGATGGGAAAGGGATGGGAAAGGTGAAGTCGTAAAGGTTTCCTATGTAGGTGGTATTCTGTGAGACTACGTTCGTCAGGAACCCCTAGCATGTGGGAAGTTGGGAACCCTTTCCTTTTTACGACCCAATTTGGTTACCTTGCATGCCGTGTGGAGATATGTATATTTACCTTTTAATACACTTTGCGTCAAATTCACTAGATTTCAGGACATCCTCTGTATGAAATGGCATTTCCGCTGATGATGGTAGGTTCTGAGTTCAACAAAAAAAGGAGACGCGACTGAAACTGAACTCGGTATTGGATATACCTATATATATTTATGTATGATATCTCAAATTTGCATATCAATAGCCAATTGTCCCAATAATGACTGTCCCTTGATTGCGATGGGTAATCCTCAAAATATAAAAATTTTGGTATCTACCGTCACACATTTTAAAACATAGATCAAGCGCCCCAATCCATCCATCCATCCATCCAACGATGTGTCCATACGCCAAACTTCTACAGATTCCCCCACCCAAACTTCCTTGTCCCAAGCATAACCGTCACTGCAGTTCCCATACCCCATACCGCCACACTGACCAACGCCTCCATGCCCACTACAAGGCCCATCTTTGCCAAATATGCGAGCATATCACTTCTCGATCCTCCTCCACACCACCCAAATATATCCCGCACATCACTCCTCAAACCTAGCGTCATTGCACTAGTAGCACTAGCACTGAGGGGTAGCGGCGCAAGCAATGACGGAGTCGTCAAAAACTGCGTTGCGAAGTTGCGTAGGTACATGGATTCAAGAGGGTAGAAGAACGCAGAGGTTAGGAGGGAAGCAAGGTGGGAGGAAAGGGAGTCGACGGGGAGTGAGGAAAGGATTGTTACACGGTGGTCAGGGAAAACGGGACGTCCGGGGCGGGAACGGCATGCTGACTGTGCGGGGGGAGGCTGTGAGGTATTCCGGTTTTCTTCATTTACGAGGGCCGCGGTGGGTTCGGCACGGTGGGTCCTGGCGGAGGGTGATTCGGGGATTTCTAGGAGTGGCTCGAGGGTGCCTGGAGGTTCTTGGGGGGCGGTAGGGGTAGTAGGGCGCGCGGATGGTTCTTGTTCGTGGTTTTCCAAGCTCGCTGGATTGATTGCGGAGCTGAGTTCTACTAAAGCTGCTTGTTGTTGTAGGACCATGCTTTGATCCCATGGTTGATCGGGGAGGTGAAGGCTGTCAGATCGGGCTGGATCACGGCCTAATTGAAGCGCGTCTAGACTTTCGGATACTATACGATCAACTTCGCTCGGGGTGAGTCCTGTTGTTGTCTCAGAGCCAGCTATCATAGAATCATTGTCGTAATTTGTTCGGGCGTGGGACGGGGAGTTGTGATTGCTCCGTAGAAGTTCGAGTTGCATGGTTATTACGTCAGAGTTTTGATGCACCAGTGATGCTCTGACACGGGGTGAGGCCAGAGGGGACGATTCTGGGGTTGAGGGATGGGAGAATAAAGTATTGGAACGTGAATGGAAGTGATGGCGATGGGATACTTCAAGGCCTTGGTCATTGGGCTCTTGGGGTGATACAGAAGGGTCCATCCTGAACGCTTCTTCCACTCCTGGCCTACCTTGAGATGGATCGTCCTGGTCGAAGTAGTCTTCTGCAAGCTGGAAGGGTGATTGTGACATACGTTGCCCATCACCGGATAAGATCTGGTTCGTGCCAAATTGCTCTTGCGCTGCGGCATCCGGTGTCGGGGATCTTGGCCGAGCTCCTTCGATCTGACCGCTTAAAAGCTGTTCACCCCGGGCTTGCACTGAGTTCACTAAGACTTCGCCGTGTTGGATTATTTCTTCTCGGAGAGGAGCCGTGCTCGTATTGAAATCACGGCTAAGTTGTTCGAGTCTATTCTGGAGAGAATGGGGTGTCAATCGTCCTCTATCCCCTGTATCAGACGGCCTTTCGACTTGCAAACCAAAAATGCCCAAAATCCAATTTCTGAAGAGGCGTAATTCATATTTGAATTCCTCACCAATTGTAAGGTCGCTACGACGATATTCCTCATCAGACCGCCTTCCGAACGATGGAGCTGTCCACTCAATAAGGCCACTTTCCGCTGCGACACGAAGAGACAGGATATCTGGATGGTCTGGTTTGGGGAGTTTCCGTCGTATGATACGGTAAATTCTGGACTCTATTATAGGCCGAAGATAAACATACATATACAGCACTGCAAATGGGGCGGTAAGTAGTTTAACCCCAAAATTTCCGATACCAGCTAGTGACAATCTTGCTGGGAGCGGTGGAAATTGGATTAATGAGGTAGGGCCAAATGGAAGAAGTGAGCGAAGTGTTGGAACCGCAAGCGGCGGTAGCATGTGAAGTGATTGAAGTAACGAAAACATATAAGTTTGTCCAAGGACAACAAAAAGGGCCAATTTGCAGCTGCGAAATTTTAGCAAATTATACACAAACCATTGATAAAGAGTAAGCAAATACCTTAATTGGAGACCATTAAATATATGGTGGATGGTGAATTTATAGACCTTATTGTCAAACAATACGGAAACCTTCCCGTGAATGTAGTCGAAAGCAGGTTCTAGAAAGTGATTTCGGCAAACTGAAACTATGAACGAAACAGTCCAAGCTGGGATACCAGCGCCGTAGAATCCAAAAAGTCCGACTTCACTCCGTTCTGTGCGTATGATTTGTAGAAATGGGACATGGGTATATCGTTTAAATGTCTGGGTATTCCTTGTAAGTATTACAATCTCCACAACGAAAGCGCTATGGTCATACCTGAATACGGGCGGCGAGCGATGTTGTCCACCACGATGAAAAGAACATCGCAACCTGGTCTAGTGTCGCCAGGGCAAGGCCATAGTCATTTTCCGTTGACAGAAGATTCATCCGTTGCCGTTCTTTTGATATTCCCAAGGTGCCGTCCTCGCCACTGACAACAATTCCCATGGTAGACAAAATGTCATTTTTCGCCCTCCGAAGCTGCCTAGCTAGAGCTTTTGAACTCAGATTGACAGGATGGCCGCGGACGTCATACTCCTGAACGTAGCCATCGGCGTTGACATTGTCTTCAGTGCGACGTTCTCCAGCAACATAACCCTGAGGAGGAGTTTCTGGTGCCTCATAAGGGGATCGCCCCTATTATGAATATTAGTAAAGCAGGGGCCAAACATGCAATAGCTGTAAAATGTAGAATACGAATTATCTAGACAAAGCAAACTTATATGTAGCGAACTGGTTTGTCAAACATGCATGAAGGAAATTATTGAGAGAAAAAGAATTTCTCATGAAATACCGCGCAATAAATAGGCAGAATCCCCGAGAAATTTGAGCAGAGATAACACGATAGTATGAACTTCGAAATTATAAGAGCATGCCTCGAGAGCATTAAAGAACGCCAGAGGAACATACCAGGGCAAGCAAGTTCATGTAGGGTTGCCTCCCCATGATAGCAGCGAGTACACGGCGACAGAGCGGCGATATATAGACCCCACGTGGAGAAACCCCCTAGTGACAGCAAGTGTATAGTATAACCTTAGACGCTACATCGGAACAGCTGCGACTTAAAAGTGCTGGCGTTATAATGTATGTCCATATCCATGCGCGGACGGGACGTTTCAGCGCGGCTGTGGCGTCTAACCGCATGGAGCCAACCTAGTTTTTAGCCGCGATAACTTTTTATTTTGACCGACTGCATAATTCCTTATATCTAGCGGAACATACTATTCTCAGGCTAAAATTTTGCAATAATAGTCGGATTGTTCTTCGAGAAGTCCCTAGCAATGTTGATATAAATTTTCTTGTATCAGCTAGCCCCCACAATGTCGAAAATCAATATTAAAACGACCTTCGAAGTAGCAAATACCATTCGTCCCATTTATACAGGTGGAAGTATTTCGCTCGACGCAAGCGGCCGGCATTTGGTGACATGTGTCGGCGAAGATGTCGTGATTACAGATCTAAGGGCCGGTGGGCAATTGGCGACGATTGAGGGGGTAAGTTGGTGGCAGATATTCTGACTTAAATGGATCTCACTGACAAGTGAAACCCGTTACAATATAGGATGGAGCTGTGGTTACAAGCATATCAAGTATGCTCTCCCGGTTGAAACCCCCGTTTGAATCCATTGCTAACATTTGTATCTAGTAACCCCGTCAGCATCTCACCTAGCAATATGCTCGCGATCGTTGTCGATGCGGATTTACTCGCTGACGCAATTGGAGGAACCCTCTCCTTCAATACAAGTGGAGCTCCTCAGAACCCTTAAACCCCATACATCTCCTGTAGTAACTTCAGCCATTGATGCGACGGGAACCCTTTTGGCTACAGGAAGCTCAGATGGGTCGATAAAAATATGGGATATACGACGGGGATTTGCTACACATACTTTCCATGGCCATGGAGGGGTAATATCTGCCCTATCCTTTTTCGAAGCAGCAGGATCCAATGCTGCCGATGGACCTTCCAGAAATAAGAAGAGTACAGGATCGAAATCCTCATATGCCAGCGATCGCCACAGAAATGGAGATCGTGGCCCCTCCGCTGCGGGATTCCGCCTTGCCTCTGGTAGTGAAGATGGCAAAATTCTAATATGGGATCTTCACAAGAGGAGCAGCATCGCATCTCTCGAGTCTCACGTTTCTGTTGTGCGCAGCCTGTCCTTTTCGCCTTCTGAGAATGCGCTTTTATCCGCAAGCCGCGATAAAACCTTGATTATGTGGGATGCTAGAACTTGGAAAACCCGAAGGATTATTCCGGCTCTTGAGAGTGTTGAAGCAGCAGGTTTTTTGTCGGATGAATCGCTCTGCTACACTGGCGGAGAAAATGGCCGTTTGAGAATATGGGATCCAAACAGGGGCAGTGAAGTCATAAGAGACCAAGATCCCGGCCATGAACAAGAAGCTATAATTGCATGCGAATACTCTGTAAATTTGCCCTGGATCATGACGATCCATGCGGATCAAACTTTGAGACTGAATTCCATCGAGCCCCTTCTGTCGTTAAAGCCCGGCATGAAAATCGAGCCCCTACCTATAATACGCCGAATTTCTGGAAACGATGACGAAGTTATCGACTTGGCTTGCGTTGGCCGCGATCGATCCTTGGTGGCGTTGGCAACCAACACTGAATATATTAGAATCGTATCCACAAACAAGGAGCATGCTACGGATTCTCAGTCCAGGGAAGAGCAAAATTATTTTGGTGCGGAAGTCACTCACCTAGAAGGGCATGATGATATTATTATCTGCCTGGATGTCGACTGGTCAGGTTGTTGGCTGGCGACGGGTGCTAAAGATAATACGGCACGGTTATGGCGTATCGATGCCGAATCATCATCTTTCACCTGCTTTGCGACTCTTACTGGCCATGCAGAGTCATTGGGTGCTATTGCATTTCCACGGTCCCAACCTCCACCCAGCTCTCCCGCTTACAAAGATCCACTGAACCATCCACCCCCTTTCCTTTTCACTGGATCTCAAGACCGCACTCTCAAACGATGGGATACGTCTAAAATATCAGCGTCCAACGGTCACAACCCCAGTGCACCGAAGGCGTTATACACGCGGAAAGCACACGACAAAGATATCAATGCGCTTGATGTCAATCATTCTTCTACCCTTTTTGCCTCTGCTTCCCAAGATCGCACTGCGAAAATATGGTCCGTAGAAGACGGCTCCGTTCTAGGAATCCTACGTGGCCACAAGCGAGGCG
Source organism: Histoplasma mississippiense (assembly GCF_000149585.1). Taxonomy (NCBI): domain Eukaryota; kingdom Fungi; phylum Ascomycota; class Eurotiomycetes; order Onygenales; family Ajellomycetaceae; genus Histoplasma; species Histoplasma mississippiense. Next base: position 653,775 of record NW_001813979.1, read on the forward strand.
TCTGGTCTATCCGCTTCGGTCCCAAAGATACTCCAGTCATAACTTCAGATTCAGGAACTAGTACTAGTCGAGGTGTCGTCGCAACCGGCTCGGCCGACAAGACTATCAAGCTCTGGAGTCTTTCAGATTACAGCTGCCTCCTGACTTTTGAAGGACATACCAACAGTGTTCTGAAGCTGCTCTGGCTACCCCCGCCACTAATTGATGGTGAAAACGAAGACATATCCGCACGTGGTGCCATACAGATGCATCCTTTAGTCGCATCAGCCGGCGCTGATGGCCTAGTCAAGATTTGGTCCCCGTACAGCGGAGAAATAGAAACAACTCTTGATAACCACGAGGATCGCGTCTGGGCATTAGCAACACCGTCTACATCCTCGATTGATAAATCGACCGATGGTAATCTCGGCTTCGCTTTAATATCTGGCGGAGCCGACTCAGTCGTCACCTTCTGGAAGGACACCACTTCCGCCACACTGTCGGCAGCGGTAAATGCCAGTACCGAGCGGATTGAGCAGGACCAGCAACTTCAGAACTACATACATGCTGGAGCTTACCGAGAGGCCATTACTCTCGCACTACAATTAAACCACCCCGCTCGACTCCTATCCCTGCTCACCGCCGCTCTGAATGGATCACAAACTACAAGTTGCGCAGAACGAGAAAAGGAGAGCCTTACTGGGAATCCAGACATCGATATCGTTCTCCAATCCCTCGACAAAGATAATCTCTACTCTCTCCTCCTGCGTGTTCGAGACTGGAACACCAATGCTAGAACTGCGCCCATAGCGCAGCGCATTCTTTACGCGCTGTCAAGATCCTACCCACCCTCGATATTCATCGACTTAGCCAGCCATCGCCGTGCGGTGCCAAGGGACCAAGCTGGTGGTCGGAATAAATATAAGCCGCAGTCCATGAAAGAGATTCTAGATACGCTAGTGGCGTATACGGAACGGCATTATAAGAGGATTGAGGAGCTTGTAGATGAAAGCTATCTTGTAGAATGGGTTCTTGGCGAGATGGATGGGGGAATTGGCGGCGGCGGGTTGTTAAATGGAGAGGCAGAGATGGGACGAGGTCAAGATGTCATTATGGCTGGCGTTTGAATTTACCCTTTTATTTTTTTTGGTTGTACGATAATACATAAAATGATGGTTTTGAAAAATTCGTGGGATTTATCGAAAAGTAGACGGGCAAAGGGATACCCCTTTTGATGCGAGGAATGATAGACGATATTTAACCTACATAATATATGAATTTTCGTGTGTATTATTGTTCATTACATGAGCAGTCCCTATATTACATCCCAACTTTAATATAACATCATGAAGCCAGTGCGCCTTTGAATGGGTATCTAATATACATTTCAATACACTTTCTCATGACGCGACCGACTCCTTTCGTTGTCGTCCCTATCATAGCGATCCCTTTTATCGTTTGTCGAGTACCTATTTCTATCCCGATGCGAGTCTCTGTATGCATCGCGATCACGTCTCGAAGATGAAGATGAAGGACGGGACCTATGGCCATCATCACCATCGTCGTCATATGATCTCCGGCTACTCCTATTTTTCCGATCTCGTTCTTTGTCGCTTCCTCGCGCTGGAGCCCGATCTCGATCCCGATCATCACGATCACTTCCACGGTCCCTAGCGTATCGATCCTCCAACCCGCTATCACTCGTGCCAGCTTCGCGATCCTCATGACGTCTCCTCTTATCTCTGGCCCTATAACTATCGCCGGATGTTCCACTCCCGTTTCTACGGTACTTATATCCATCGCCCTTAGCACTGTCGTTGTCATAATCCCGTTCAGATCGGCGATCCCAATCACGCAGTTTATTTCTTCCATTCAACTGCAAATTCCGATCCCTCCTTTCACGCCAGCTATCGTCACCGTCCTTTTTAAGCCCTCGTTCCTCACCCGCCTTAACCAAGCGATTAAACTCCTCCTGCGTAACCATCTCCCCTGTCTTCTTATTCCTCATGAGAACAGGGGTATAAAGCCCCTCGCCAGGCTTCTTAGCCTTCCTCATGGCCGACTTGCCCCAAGTGCCCAACTCAATTTCAGAACCACTACCCGCCTTATCCTTGCCCGGAAGTTCCTTGGCTCCGATGCCTAGATACCCAGGCCTCCTCTCTGGAATGCGGGCCTTCGTAGCAGCTTTCGCATTCGAACTTTCATATTTTCCCCTACCAATAGGTTCTCCATCCTTCCATCCCATACCGCGCAACAATGCAGCCCCAAATTCCTCCACAGGAATGGCACTATAAGCCGCCAAACTAGCTGGATCGGGCCTCGACGCAACATCAGCACGGAATGACTTCGTCTCATCAAACCGCCCGTCTTCCGCACCATAATCTTCTTTTCCATATTCATCCTCATCCCTCTCCTTCCTTTTCCCAGGGATAACGAGATCGGACCGCCTCGTCGTTTCTTCCCCATCTACCTTGCTCTCACGTATAAGAGCCTGCATAGCAATCTCATCCTGCGTTAAGGGCCTCTTAGGTGCCTCCCCCTGCCCCTCAACCCGATTGTCCTCATCTTTCCTTTCTTTTTCCACACCGCCAGCACCCGCCATTTTGACATCGCCATCTACCCCTGCCGCCTCCAATTCTCCAGCAAGGGTTAGCCCAAATTTCATACTCGGGCCCTCAGCCTCCGTCGTCTCATCAGCAGCAACGATGCCGCTCGCCTCCGCCTCCCTCTGCGCCCTAACCTCCTTCGGCAACAAATTCAACCCCCCTCTCTTCCTCAGCCACGGTCTTTGCTGCCAATTATTTTTGCTTTCAACTTTGATGACGAGCGGTTGCTTCTCCTGCTCCGCACGCTTTTGGGCGCTTATGGCACCGCCAGCTTCGCGGTCGAAGCCCGTCACTTCCTCCACGACAGGAGGTTGGTGGCTGTCTTCGTTATCGGAGTCATGGTCCTGGAATGTGCGGGGGCGACGAGGGAGGATTTCGGGTGTGGGTTTCGAGGATGAAGAGGAGGCAGCGCTATTTGTGGGTCTGGTAGTGGACGTCGAAGATGATGGGGATGATTTCTTCTTTTGTGAGGAGGAAGCGAGGGAGATGGAGAAGGGTTTTGGTTTCGGGCTGTGGTCGAGGTCTTCGGAAGCCATAGCTGCGACAGGAGTGGAATACCGCAGCCTGGGCCAGAGAGGAGATGAGAATAGAACGAGAAGAAAGGGGGAAAGAAAAGAAAAGAAACAAGGAGACTCCGAACTATGCTATTTGGCGTGTCATTGGATTTTGGGGGGAGTTTGAGATGGCGCTCCTTTTGCGTGGCCGACGCAGTTTAGCGGCTCAGGCGACGTTGGTGGCAAATGGCTAGACGCGGTAAGCGCGCTCCGGCAAATATGAAATGCTCATTATGGAAAGGGATTTCTTCCTCTTTTATTTTATTTATTTACTATTTTCAAGAAAAACCATGAAGGATTCACACAATGAACAGAATTACTATTGCATGCTCACATCAGTCATAACATCACTAACTTTTTCTCATCGAATATATTCCTCTCATCTCCTCCCGTCTATTGCACGATGCAAAGACCACAAACCACAAGAGAAAATGAGAAAGGAAAAGAAAGGAAAAGAAATCAATGCTATGGCTGGAAACAAAGCACCTTAACATCATAGTAGAAAAATGAAAAAAAAAAAAAAAAAAAAAAAAAAAAAAAAAGGCAAAGAGGAACCACTAAAAATGGCCCTTCTATCAATACAAATACATAGTTGTCAGAGCCACGCAAAAAGAAACAAGGACAACTGAAGACAAGAGAAGAGGGAAAAAGGAGAAAAAATATGAAAAAGAAAAAGAGAAGAAACAAAACAACAAGTAAGAATTCCCCCCACCCAGTAGTATACCATAACTTGAGCAATAATACCTAACCCCTAAAGAGGAAAAACAGTAAGAACCAAACCAAACCAAGAACAATAAAGAGAACAAACCCGCTCGCCCGGTGCCCGTTCAACAGCGCATAACTTATAAACGGGAGAAAAGAAAAAGAAAATCAAGAAATAAAAAATCGTTGAATCAACCGCGAAGTCCAGAAGGTTAGTGCGGATGGAGGAGTGTTTTTTTGTTGCTTGGCATATGAAGGGTGAGTAGCGGCTAAATTAAATCCTCTTCGTTAAATTATATGTACAAGAAGGAAGAGGGTGAGAAATCTATGGCAGGCCGGGTAGGTGATTTGGTGTATAGGGTGTAGAAAAACAAGAAGGTAGGTATGTAGGTATGTGTAGGAGGAACATTACAACGAAAACCCCAGCCATTGCCAATATATAATTTTGGAAAGGAAATAAATTTTATTTATAATTCAACTCGATGCCATCTGCGCTTGTGGCGGCCGTGGACTCTTCACCGCAACAGGACCTACACCAGGACCTTGTCCTGGGTTTGAAGCTTGACCCGCACCCGGGCCGGACCCGGGCCCACTTGCACTCCGATGTGCCTGTGCCGTCGCACTTCGACCCTGCTGAGCAGCCATGGCCGCGTTCATTGCTGGTGATCCATTCACGCCCATCCGGTTCGGCTGCTGCACAGGCTGTGCCACTCGCATCAGCGGCGAGTATCCCTGCGTCTGATGCGTTTGCATCGAAGCTGGCGAGCCGCCATTCGGCATGTTCGCGTGTGCCAGTTGGTGCATGTTGCCATCATGGTGCATTTGGTAGCTAGTCTGCATGGAGCTCATGTTTCCAGCAGCTGCGTTCATAGCTGCCTGGGACATACGCTGTTGTTGAATGTGTTGGAGCCTTTCGGTGGCTAGTTTGGTGATTTGCTCCTGGGACATGTTTGGATTAGTTCGCTGGATGGTGTTTTGGATGCTGGCTAGAGTCGGGAGCCCGGCAGCGGCGGTTGCGAGAACGTTTGCATGGTTGAGTCGAGGGGACGCAGTAGAGACCCCCTGAGCAAGAGAGGGAGCATGGAAAGAAGGGCTGTTGGCGCCGCTCGCGGCTTGGAATGATAGCATTGTAGGATTATTGGGGTTAACGTTCATATTTCCAATGTTCATGTTAGAGGAGGAATGAGGTGCTTGAGAGATGAATGATTGTTGTTGATTCTGAAGCTGTTGCTGGCGTGACTGTACCATACGTTGCTGCTCTTCTTGCACGCGACTGGCTTCACGGATGATACGCGCATTGTCCGGAGACCCTTGGGTAGGTATGCCTGGACGCCCATTCATTGCCTGCGGGATGCCAGGTTGAGGTATCATCTTCAGTCCCATGCTTGCATTTGGAATGCCATTGACCTGAACACCATTTGGCAGCTGTATGCCAGGGTGGGGTCGAGATTGGGGCATTGCTGCAGTGGCTGGCAGACCATTAGGAAGACCAGACGGGGTAGGAATTGCTTGGATAACGCCATTCGGAGGAGCACTAGCAGTAGTTCGTGGAGGCACACCATTAACCAAGGCTTGCTGGTTCGGCATTTGCCGGTGTTGCTGTTGAGCCTGCTGTTGAGCCTGCTGGAGCTGCTGGGCCTGCTGTTGATGTTGTGCTTGCTGCTGCTGTGCAACGCGTTGCGCCATCGCCATCTAAAAAGAAGGGGTCGGTTAGGATAAAGAGCAAATGGACAAATATGTGATACAACTTACTCGCTGTGCTATCATCGCCTGCTTATATTGTTCCTGGGTCTCCTGAATCTTCAACTCCCGCTCATGTTTTAAACGACTGAATTCTGCTGGAGTCGATATTGGTGGTCGTGGTTGATTCACTTCATTAAGCTTTCGTGAAGCTGCCAAATGGGTAGCTGTTAAGGGAGGAGATGCACATAAAATTAGCACAAAATACACACAAAATTTGAAGCGTTTGTCACATGCGCGTGATTTTAAAGGTATTTCATACCATGCTGCTGTTTCTGAAGCAAGGTTTCCCGTTTCTTAGATAATTTCCTCATGCCATCAAGGAGTGCTAAGTGTCTGGAGGACCGCTTCCGTTCCACTCTCATGGGTGTCGTAGGCCGTCTCCGAAGAATTGCCGTTGGTGTTGGTGGTGGATTGCTGCCCTGCTGCTGGGGCTGCGCCTGCGCTTGCGCTTGCGCCTGCTGCTGTTGTTGTTGCTGCAGTTGTTGAGCTGCAAGGACAGTCCGCTGCGCCGACTCCACTCTAGAGGTGTATGCTCTAAAGTACGGAGTCTTCAGCATCTCCGTAGGAAGCCCTTCTAGCTGAACCCACTTTTCAAAACATTCCCAGGGGGTCCGCCTATCCGCGCCCGAGGTAAATAACGACGAGGGAGTCAAACAAGCTGATATGAGCGACCAGTTAAACGAGTACTCCTTAACAATTCGCCTAAGCTCGTCTTCTTCAGCGCAGGTCCATTGCGAAGGTTGTCGTGACTCATAAAATCCTAGAGATGGCATCAGGAACTCGGTGGGAGGTCTGAATACCTGACCAGGATGTATACGATCACGTATATGCTTATTTTGCGACTGGAAGAGGGCAACATTAGTTTGCTCAGGGGGTATTTCAATGGCATCGACATCAACGTCGTCATCATTATCAGAGTAATCATATCGGCTTCGTTTACGAGGCGGCTGTTTGTTAGTAAATTCCAATTTGCCCGTAGCAAATTTGGAAACAGGTAACAGCTCCTTTCGCCACGAGGAGTCCGGCGGGCATTTAAATTGTGGTAAATTGGTTTCCGGGGAAATATTGATGGGAGCATAAAGCGGAAGCTCTTCTAGAATTTTTTCAAAAGCCGGGGTTCGTTCCATCCCAAATGTAAACTCATCCGAACCAAGCGAAAATATCGCTGCGGGAACAACGCCGTCAGACAGATCTGGATGGATTTCATCGTTAAAACCTTCGCTAACAGAATCATCTTCCATGATTAAATCGGGAGTCGGTTGAGAGTGAGGCAAAACATCATCAACCCTATCGTCACTATATGATGGGGCAGTCTTGCTGTAACCGCTCTCACCCAGCTTACCAGTAGTTTGTGGAGTCCGAACTGTTATCCGCAACTCCACTTTGCGTTCACCAGGAGCATTAACGTATTCAACGCACCAATCTGCACATCTCTTCGCAGCGGTGATTTTCCACTTTCGCTCTTCTCTGAAATCTGTTCGCATCCATTTCATATGATCCAGCAGAATGTCCCAGTGTGTCCCTGATCGCTCAGGTTCTGTAGACCGTTGTAATTGGCGAAGGGGCCAACGATTCGCGTGCTGGAGCTGGTAAATTCGTTTTAACAAGCGACAGCCCATTTGTTCTTGATACTCAACAAAGTGGTTTGCGGTTGTAAGGGTTTTGTGCGCGGTAGAGAGGAGAGAACTTAGGTGCATACTGCGGGGAGGATAGTGTGCTTTGGCCTGGAAAAGGGTGAAGAGGTAATCCTTTTCTTCATTCAGAGATCTCGTATGCCCTGACGGAGCACGAACCAAGTCTGATGTTTCGCTTTTCTCAGCAGCAGTTTGTTGCTTGGGGAAAACTACAGTTGAGAGCTTGCTTCGCTCCTTTTGGTTTTCCCTTTTGTTCTTGAGACGAGAACGGCCCGGAGAACTTTCAGAAGTCGCCGTGGGTGATTCCGATACAGCCTTATCGGAAGTTTTATCCGCAGCTAACTTAGGAGTTTCCCCTAGGATTTCAGAGACAGACCGGTGGCGAATTGCTCCTGAAGAAACTCTTGTTGTCATACGTTCTGGCTGGAATTGATTCTGCGCCGCCCCAACTGGGAGTGATGCCTTTCGGGTAACACCGGGGAGTGGTGAGCCACTGGCACCTTCTGGCAGAGTAAGACCTTCTGGCGCTGAACTGGATTCGTTGACCTTTGATAGTAGCTCTGATTTACCTCTCTCTGTATCAAGTCGAAGAGAGCCATTAACCATGGGTCGATTGTCGGGGGCAACGGAGGTTTTGGATTGATTAGAAACATCAGATTCATTATAACCGTCAGGTGGTTTCTTTCGAGATGAAAATGAATTCTCTGGAGTAGGCTGGAAGGATGAAAACGCAGAGTCCCTGCTAGGTACACTTTCGGTTACTTTCACAGCTGCTGCGGCTTGTTGTCTGCTCGATTGCTCGGCTTCAAATTTCAGTTGTTCATCCGGGGTGGCCGGAGCTCTATGCGCAGCTGATACATCTGCGGTATCCATAGGGCCTAAGATGCCTCCTCCGCTCTGGGGGGGGGTTGGAGCTTCATTTTGTGGTTCTCGTTGCGGCTGGTCCTTGGCTGGGCTACTCGCTGGCGTTCTATCAGATACAGAGGTGGAGCTTGATAATTGACCCCGGGAAGAAGCTGGAGACAGAGGCTGGTCAGTACTTTTTGGAGAAGCATCGGTAACCAGGCAAGGCAAATTGGCAGAGTTCTTTCCATGTTGACGTTCAAGGGCGTCCAAAGTGGACGACGACGCACCCGTAGCATTACCCTGGATCTCAACGACGGTTTTCCCAGGGCCAATAGGTAAGCCACTTTCCACAGTGAGGATCTCGCCACTATCAGTTTTGCCCCGGCTGTCAGGAGCTTCATCCATATCAAGATCAGTAACAGGAGTTACAGTAGCAGCGACGGTCTGTTGAGTCGAGGAAGGTGACGATGCTTCCTTCTCACGTATGGCCTCGTGAGAAGCGTTGAGTGTTGTTTTAGGGATGGGCAATTGGTCGGAACCGGCTTGGGCTGCCACGGACTCCGTATCTCCAGTGCGGGTTCGATCCTGGGGTCGCGAGGTATCCTGAGTTTCCAGTTCGCCATGGTGGCTTGCGGAAGACAATTTTGGTGACGGGGCTGTGATCCCAGCCGGCAAAGAAACGAGTCCAACTGCATGGCCATCCGTAACGCGATCCGCTGCACTTGTACCTAGAGATCCTTGGCTAAGCTTTTCATCCGTTGGAGAAACCTGAAGGGATGGGGGTTCCGGTCGGCGAGGAAGCGTGCGTGCATCGAAAAGTCGGCCTCTGGATATAGATGAATTAGTTCGAATTTATACATGCGAAAAATGACAGTGGGTAATGTTAGGAGGACAGGAGTAGAATGGAACAAAGGGACATACTTTGTAATGTCGTTGGCGTCGAGAAATTCCTGTTCCCTCTGCTGGTATTGGTGGTGCTTGGGGGAGCCATCGGTCGCAGCAGGAAAGCCCACGGTCGCAAAATAGAGCTCGCTCAGTTTGCGCTTCCGCGACAACAAACAACGTCTAAAAATTACAGTAAGCGAAAATTCGAAGTTCAGAGAGCCCAGAGAAAATTTTGGATCGGTTGGAATAAGTAAATACATACGCGATCTCATCATGCTTGGACCGTAGCAGCTCGTCACGGAGCATCGAGCCTATCTCGGGCAGCCAACATCCGATTTACGCGCAGAAAGCTGGAGATAGGATGATAGCGAGGGCATGCAAGCAAGAAAAATCGCTCGGAATAGATGGAAATGATGGCGTTGTGATGGGACAGTGGGTGTGGTTGCAGGGCACTGATGGGGGTGGTGAGTCTGGTCAGTTTGGTGAGGGAGAGAGAAACCGAGACGAGGCAGGAGTCAACCGCCGGCGGAGTTGGGGAGGTACCTCAGCCCTGGTACCAGAGCTGGTGGTGGGCGAGGTACCGGGTACTGGTGGCCTACCACGGAGCTTAGTTTTAGCGGACGCCGCCGCTCCCAAGCATAATTTATTTTATTTTTTTTTTTTTTTTGGCGTTTGTGGCAACGAGCAGGTGTCATCCAACATCCTGTTCTCTTGATAGCCTGGCAACAATCCTGCATAGAGGTAAAGTGGGCTTCAGTTTGCTTCTGCTGTTGTCTCTGGCTTGTGATTTTGCATTATTGTGTATAGCTTTTGCTAATTGGTCTCAGGTTGCCTGTTACATCTATCTATAATAGATATCTAGGCGATCCATCCACCCTCGATATACCAATCTCTCCCATGGCAAAACGAAAGAGAGACGATGCTGGTTACAGACAGGAGGCGACCAGGAAAGCTCTCAAAGCAGATGTCAATGAAAATGGCAATGACAACTCCCAGAAGCATAACCGTGCGTCAGAGCAACAGATACGGACACCAAACGCGGTCACTATCCAGATTATCACTGGATCATACGAACGGATCTTGCACGGGATAACTGCTACCGTTTTCGAACTATCTACTGACGACGAGCCATCTCAGTCAGTTCAGTTCGTCGACAACTTCCTGTTCCAAGCTCATGCCTCTGCCATCAAATGTCTAGCCTTGGGCCCCCTACCAGAGCAAAACCACCAGCAATCGGACGCACCGCAGAAAGTCATGCTGGCAAGCGGTGGCACCGATGAACGCGTCAATCTATACACTTTATCGGCATCCTCGCCTCCAGCGTCGGACAGCACCAAGTTCCCCACAATCCCGACGTTGGCAGGAAACAAAATCCTCGAAAACCCCAAGAATCGGGAGTTAGGCTCCCTACTCCACCATTCCTCTGCCATCACAGCTCTATATTTCCCTTCGCGCTCGAAGTTGCTTTCAGCCGCTGAGGATAATACAATAGCAGTCACCAGAACTAGGGACTGGTCGGTGGTTTCGACGATAAAAGTGCCCCGGCCAAAGGTCCAAGGAAGGCCTAGCGGGGACACTGCGCCTCCCGGTGGTGCCCCTGCGGGCGTGAATGATTTCGCGGTGCATCCTAGCATGAAACTCATGCTCACAGTGGGGAAAGGGGAAAAGTGCATGCGTCTGTGGAATTTAGTTACAGGGAGGAAGGCTGGGGTGTTGAATTTTGATAGGAGGATTCTCGAATCGGTTTTAGAGGGCAAATATAGCAGTGGGTGAAGGGCGGCGGATATCGTGGGACTCGGAAGGAGAAGACATATTGCTGTTGCATTTGAACGGGGTGCTGTGGTTTTTGGAATAGTATGTTACTCTATTGTTGATTAGTATCCCTGGGCGATTTACTGATATCAAATGGACAGGATTCTGTCCCCACACAGGTATTACTCCCATCACCGCGAACAAAGCTTCACCAGTTGAAATACATCGATGTGGACATGGTTGGCGGGAATAAACGTGAATTACTAGCCGTATCAACCGAGGATGGACGGATTTTGTTTTATTCTACTAAATCCAAACCACAATCCCAGAGCACAGCGGGGTCTAATAAAGACGATACCAAATCCCCTATCCCAGAAGCGCAACTAATAGCACAATTAGGTGGGAAAAACCACGGCCAATCAAGCCGCATCAAAGATTTTGAAGTCCTGCCGGTGAAAGCTCAGGGATGGAATAACAATAAAACATTCCTAATAGTCACCGCTGGCAGCGACGGTGCTGTGAAATTGTGGATGCTGAATGAGGCAGAGTTCCCAGCAGCCGTTGGAGATCGATTTCCTGGACAGAAAAAGGGCAGGTCGGATTCAAAGGAGCTGAAAAATGGAATCCCATCTGCCAGTGCCAGTGCCAGTGCCAGTGCCAGTACTGCCGTGGCTCAAGTTGGAAGACTTCTAGGCACATATGAATCTAGCAACCGGATCACATGCATGAAGGCATTTGTTATGCTGGCGCCTCCTACGGGTGAGTTGGATGGCAGTGACTTTTCTGGTAGTAATGATGATGAGGATGAGGATGAGGATAGTAGTGGCTCAGACGATGAGGATTAATATAATTCTCCCGCATTGAAGTTGTCCCATTGGGTACAGTCTACAAAGTTTTCCCTGGATACCCAAGTCAATACTATGAGTATGAGTATTATAGAAATAAAATCAGTTTCATTATACCCACGCAGTCTCCATCCATCCAATAACTTCAAGTTAGGGTTGATGAGTCAGAGATTCACGTGACAGTTCTGATCTCATCCATGTTTAGAAAAATCATCGACGGGCGACAAGCAGATATTAAAACTTCAATCTCTAGACTCCATATACACCAGGGCCTATCCTCGCCGTCTTAGGAGCGCTTCGCATTCCCAGTGGCTTAATTCTGTTGCCAGTTGCCACAGAAGTGAAGCAAATATACCTTCTCATTCTTCCGTCTAAGGGTCCGGAACACAATACCCCACAGATAAGCTGCTCGCCAAAATTATACCGTCCAGCAATATATCCCCGCTCAGCGATCAACCAGGCCTACAATTTCGGAAGACTAACACAATATCGACAGACAACTGGGCTATCGAGTATTTAACCGCCATTATGGCCACCCATAGCGACTATTCTGACGATGATTCCCAACCGGGCTCCCCGGTACTGGGCAATGCCAACAACGCGGACGAGATCGAGGACCAGGAAGCCCTCGATCAAGACAATGAGCATGATAGTCAGTCTCTCAAATCGGCCTTGAAGAGGCGAACTTCATTGCCTCCGATGGTTTCGGAGAAGAAACCTGAGCTTCCAGAACAGCCGGATCCGCAGACTCTGGACCTGTCCACCCTAACGCCACTGACACCAGAAATAATTGCGCGGCAAGCGACGATCAACATTGGCACCATTGGACACGTCGCACACGGCAAATCGACGGTGGTGAAGGCTATCTCTGGTGTACAAACGGTCAGATTCAAGAATGAACAGGAGAGAAATATCACCATCAAGCTGGGTTATGCCAATGCCAAGGTCTACAAATGTGACAATGAAGAGTGTCCCCGCCCTGGTTGCTATAGGAGTTTCAAGAGTGAGAAAGAGGTAGACCCTCCATGCGCAAGAGATGGATGCACAGGCAGATATCGTCTTCTCAGACATGTTTCGTAAGTTTGTTTAGCTCATATGGGATTTTTTTTTTATTTGAAAAATGTTCTCGTGGACCCGCAGCTGACACATTGCGAAATCCCAGCTTTGTCGATTGCCCCGGACACGACATCCTCATGAGCACTATGCTTTCAGGAGCAGCTGTCATGGACGCAGCACTCCTCCTAATTGCTGGCAACGAAACCTGTCCTCAACCACAAACATCGGAACATCTGGCTGCAATTGAAATCATGAAACTGAACCACATCATCATTCTCCAAAACAAAGTCGACCTCATGCGCGAAGACGGTGCCCTACAACACTACCAGTCGATACTGAAATTCATCCGCGGCACCGTCGCGGACGGATCGCCTATCATCCCCATCTCAGCCCAGTTGAAATACAACATCGATGCCGTCAACGAGTATCTCGTGTCGCACATCCCCGTGCCAGTCCGCGACTTCCAAGCGGCCCCGCACATGATCATCATCCGATCGTTCGACGTCAACAAGCCCGGCGCGGAGATCGAGGACCTCCGCGGTGGCGTCGCGGGCGGCAGTATCCTTACCGGTGTGCTCAAACTAGGTGACGAGATCGAAATCCGGCCGGGGATCGTCACCAAAGACGAACAGGGCAAGATCCAATGCCGACCCATCTTTAGCCGCGTCATCTCTCTCCTCGCCGAGCAGAATGACCTGAAATTCGCAGTGCCCGGCGGCCTCATCGGTGTCGGAACCCGTGTCGATCCAACGCTCTGCCGGGCTGATCGTCTACTAGGTTTCGTCCTGGGCCACCGCGGCCGTCTGCCAGCCATCTACACGGAAATCGAAGTTAACTACTTCCTCCTCAGACGATTGCTGGGTGTCAAGACCGCAGACGGGAAACAGGCGAAGGTATCCAAGCTGGCAAAGAATGAGGTGCTAATGGTTAACATTGGCTCGACGGCTACGGGTGCGAAGGTGATGGGCGTCAAGGCTGATGCCGCGAAATTGAGCTTAACGAGTCCTGCGTGCACCGAGGTTGGGGAGAAAATTGCGCTGAGTCGACGGATTGATAAGCATTGGCGTTTGATTGGGTGGGCGAATATTGTCGCGTAAGTTTTTCTTCCTTCCATCTATTCTTATCCCTTTTCTTCTTGTTTTTGGTCTTCTTTTTCTTTTATCTTTCGTTCGGTTATCTTCCCAGCCACTATTTCCGTTCAAATATACGAATACTGATATGTTTATTCCAGTGGAAACACACTTGAACCAATCATTGACTGAGAGTTGATCTCTTTTCGTCACTTTGCTTCCCTCTCGATCCCCCACCCCCTAGTCTATCTCATCATGTCCAACCAGCGACTGCTACACCTTGATATGGTCATACAAAAACGCGAGGGAAAACCCGGGGCTCTAATTTCGCTAGAGGCAGAAGAGTTTATCCAAAAGAATGATGTGGTTGGTACAGAGAGAAGAAAAGGCAGATCAATCAATTTAAGTGGGTAGGGAAATGAGAAGGAGAGGGATAAGAAGAAGAAGGAGAATATGCGAAAAATGAACAATTCTTAAGGATCTTACTACTAAGGCATTGAAATGAAAAATAAGAATAACTAGTGGGCTATATAGAAAAAGCCAAAAGAAACAATCGAAACTGATACCAATTCTCTCTAACACCTGTCCTGTCCAATGAAATGGATGTCCCCCTTTATCACCTGATCCATTGCATTTTATTAACTCGTCCTGCGTTGCCCTGTCTCGTCTTCCAAAAATTGAGTTCCATTTGATTTTTATCTCTGTCGGTTAAGAGATAGAAATTTCACTGGCCGATTTTCATGTTTTTCCTTTTTCAACTTTGTATTTTTGTTTCTATGTGATTGGGGATGGTGGTGAGGAGAATATGGCGAAGATTTATATATATATTGTATGAGCCATAACAAGGTAAATGTCATATCACCCCTCAATCTCGAAGGCAACAATGTACTCCGACAACGATGCCTGTTTCTCTCAAAAATGCAATAATGCGGAAAGAAAATAGATTTATTCAGATACCCAGGTGGCTCGCAAGATACAAGAAGGCGAAATATAAAGGTACTGACTGATTACGATCTCCATGAGTATGTAGCAATAAATATTCTAAGACTCATGCGCGATGCAGACTGGAAGGATTTTCAACCCAAATCCTGTACAAAGCCTTATTCGATAAAGACGCCACGCTGGCAAAGCAAAGCATACGAATATTTCCCATGGACATCCAAACACGCCCCGCGGCGTAAATAGTGGGAGGAACAGGCACCGAATTTGGTAGATTCAATCGTCCTCCCCATCTCTCTCTACCGCACATATCCTGTGCATATCGTACACAGCAAAGCCCGGAGCATGAAATCTCCACACATCTCCGTCCCGGAAATTCCAAACCAGCCCAATCAAGTATTTCATTTATCAACAGAAATTCAGCATAAATAGCAGCAGTAACAAATAGCAAGAAAAGGAAAAGTTGTCATTGAAAGGAAAAACAACCTCTCCATCTACCAGCTCAAATACTTCCTCCCTTTCGCCCGTCTCCTCGCCAAAATCTTTCGCCCACTATGGCTCTTCAATCTCGCCAGGAAGCCATGGCGGCGCTTCTGCACGCGGCGGCTAGGGTTGTATGTATCCCGCTTCGCCCCGAGCGCTGCGGAGGAGGAGAATGGGCGAGCAGGTATACTGCCGGTAAAAGACGATGTTAATAGTGATAGTAGCGGGGAACTGGTTGTCGTCGCTCTAATTGTAGTGGATTGCGCAGTGGGAGAGGCAGTAGCGGCAGTGGGCTGGAGGAGCGTCGATGGTTGTGAATCTGCGGAGGATGGGGGTGTAGATTGTTGTCGGGAGAGGAGGTGGGAGAAGGCGCGTGATTGGATTCGGGACCGGAATTGAGATCGAGATTTTAAGAAGAGGGAGGAAGTAGACCGGCTGTAATAATTAGAATTTATGTTGAAATTGCTCTAGTTAGACGAAGGGGGACTTGACTCAATGGGGCTCGTCCATGCAGCGCAAGGGGCAGACATACTGTGGGAGCGATCCGAGGAGAGATCTCGCAGAGAAAAGGGATACTGCTTGCCTTGGGCAATGCAGACATGCCATTATGGAAGAGTGATTGCTCGACACGGAAATTGTCGTCGATGTTGAAACATGAGCAAGAACTGGGGTTGAGGTTTGCCGGTGAAGGTTGAAGCTCGGGTTAATTTATGGACGAGTCTGGAAAAATTTCGTCCGACAACTTTTTCTGCCAACCGGGAATAGATATCTGATTTCTTTATGGATTTCCTTTGCTTGTTAAATACTTTCTCCCATGTGCAAAATACCCTATTAATACTTTTAGTTACCATCCCATATACCCCAATTCATATAATCCAACAGCAAAAATAAAAAAATAATATAATATCCATCCATCCAATCTAATCTAATCCACTCACGGAGACCACCACAGCACCACCGAAGCAGAAAGGAGACAAACCCAAGGACGGAATACAAAAAAAACATAAAGAAATAAAGAAAGAAAGAAAGAAGGCAGGAAAGAATCCATAACCCAAAACTATACACCATGGCCTTCCAATCCGCCCCGCAACCCCTTCCCCCAACCACAATCCACCGCTCCAGTTCAAAAACCCACCGCATCTCCCCCTCCGTCGCCCACGACTTCCTCTCCGCCTACCTCGACCGAGCCGCCACAGACCCCAGCCTACAACCCGACTCCACCCTCTCCACCCACGGGCCAGTCTCCGCAAACGCAGGCTCTGCGCCAAACCTCGTCATCCACAATTTGAAGCGCGTCCAGGCAGGATTAGCGGGGGAGGTACTTGGGAGGGATCGACACTTGCGAGGTTGGATGGGGATGGCGGCGGACCGGTATTTGCGTTGAAATCACGAGAGGTTGGAGGGGATGGAGAAGATTGGGGTGGGGACGGGAGGAGAGATTGGAAAGAGGCGGTGGATAATGGATGGCAGGATTTGGAGATCTATGAGCGGGCGCAGGAGGTTATGGACGTTGGGGAGGGGGAGGGGGAGGAGGGGGATCAGGCGCAGATGTCGATGCAAATGCAGATGGATACTGATCAAGGTTTTGAGGCTGGGGTTGGACAAGAGTCGGGCGTGATTGATAAGGAGGAGCGGAAGAGGAAGAAGAAAGAGAGGCGGAAGGAGGAGAAGAGGGTTAAATCGAAGGCTACGACTACACGGTGAAACGGAATTTGGGAAGGGTGCTTGGGCTTAATTTTTTGCTTCCTTTCTTTCTGTCGGCTGGAAAGATGTGAGATACATACTGATTTTGGTCTGGCGTTTGAAATGGTGAAAACCACTTTAACTCCGGTAAGGTTTCCCTAAAATTCCTCGAACAATACAGAAAGCGAATGAAAGAAGCAAAAAGGAAAAAGGAAAAAAATAAAAAAATAAAATTCTGCCTAAATAGCCGTACAAATTTTGTTTGATTTCCCGAGTCTTTAATAAAATCTCCTAATTTTCTAACCATCAAGCTCTATGCGCAACATTCTGCAGAGACTCTCGTCCCACTTTTCACAGCTCCCGATCCGCAGCTTTAACAGGCTTTTCACTGTCTTCCGATTTGCCCTCAGTCACTTTTCCCCCACTCCAGCCGAGCGCGGCAAGTCTTTCCGGAAGAATTGGATGGGAGTAGTGGTAGCTGGCATACATCCAGTCTGCATCCATGGTGGAAAGGTTTTGAATCTGGAGTTTGAGCAGCGACTTGGCGAGCTCGGTGGAGTATCCGAGATTTACAGCAAACGCATCTATCACATTTTTCATGTTAGGACAAGTAAACGAGGGTTGGCTTTTGAGCTGGGGTGTTGAGGTAGGGAAACGCCTACCGGCTTCAAATTCAAATTTTCTGCTTAGGATGTTCATTAGGAGTTTAACCACGGCGTCCATTGGGGCGAGGGCGTCAGAGAATAGAATAAAACCGATCATGATGGGCATCTCGTTGATGAATCCAAAGTCCTGGTATAATGATTTGTTGTTCACAAAGGCAGAGAAAAGTGCAAAGATGTAGAACATATGGAACTAGAAGCCATAAATCCAGTTAGTCATGCGTCATTCATGTTTAAAGCAGCAGCCTCTGCAACATACCTGTGCAATTCCAAAAAGCTTAGTAGTATGGTTAAGACTCCAGTGGCCCAACTCATGTCCCAGAACCGCAACAACTTCCTCAGGCTCACTCTTCTCAATCAAAGTGTCATAAATGACAATATGCTTTTTCCACGGGAGCCCATAGAAATACGCATTGCTGTGAGCGCTCCTCTTACTACCGTCAATGACATGCAGCTCCTTGAGCGGGAAATTGAGTTTTCTGGCCAGGTCCTCTACACCAGTCTTCAGCTTTCCGGGTTCCAGGGGTGTCAGTTTGTTAAACAACGGCAGAATGGCAATTGGGTAGATAGTGATAGCGAATAGTTGGACAAAGATGCCAAAGACCCATAGGTAGTAGAAGAAGCTGGTGCCGGTCTTCTGGACGATTTTCAAAATTGCGCTGATGATCGGTGTGCCAAGAACGATGCCCAACAATTGACCCTTGAGCATATCCGTAACCCATAGTTTGAGCGTCTGCTTGTTGAAGCCGAATTTTTCCTCGACGACGAAGGTGCTGTAATATGAAGTTGGTAGGGAGAGGACAGTGGAGATCACATTGAAGGTAAAAACGAAAGCCAAGGTATGAGAGATTTCTCCGGTAAAACGCTTGGGCATGTAGCGAGAGAGGAAAAGGCCAGTTAAAGCCCACAATTTTGGCAGGGCATCGTAGTAGATGAATGCAAGGTTCTGGATTTGGCTATACAGGCCTGACACAAAGCCAAATTTGGCCTTTGCCCGTCCATATGCCTATGATAAACGTGAAAGATAATGTGTTAAATGGAAGATTTAAGATTTAACAGAGAACACATATATTTGTGTGTGTGACAGGGGGGTGGCTAGCGGAACATACCTGACTCTTATCAAAGACAGATTGCGAAACCTCCTCCGCTAACACCTTTGGCGGCTTCTTTTGCTGCAGGATCTTATACTGCCGTAACGATAGGAATCCTTCGATAATGTACTGTCCGACCGAAAAGCCCACGATCACCTTCTTCCAGGGGAAGAATGGGCGATCGAGCAGCAGAGCGAGTTGCTACACGGAGGAGCTTCCGATCAGTATGAGGGTCAAGAATGATAACTATGAGAGGCGATTTGACAACACACCTGAAGGACGTTCATGGCACCAGAATCCAGACTACCAGAGATGGGAAGAGGGCCACTGCCAGTAATGTTGACAGACGGATGGCAGCAGGCAGCAAAAAGCAGGAGGACTGTGTTGGAGTTGGAAATGTTGTTCAAATGCGGCTCCGCATGCCAAGAATGCCAAGCATGGCCCCAGCTCTTCCTTGTCTGGTGTTGGTGGTTGGTTCCTGCAAGCTGGCCTTCTTACATGTTACACAAACATACATATCTTGTTCGTTTGTCAATTGCCAGATCAAGATTACTAGTAGATTGGTTGATAGTCAAATGCTGAGGAAGAAACCCAGAATCCGTAGACAGCTATCTATGCATTTATTCTTGCGTTGAAAACAATATAGCCGGTGCCAGTCGCATCTATGATTCCCCTGTAACGTTGAAGTCTACTCAGAGTCTCATGCAATAAGTAAATGTCAATTTGCCATTTCATCATCGTTGTCCATGCTGTCATCACTCCCCGATTCTTCGGCTTCCTCGTCCTCATCCTCATCCTCATCCTCGTCGTCTTCGCCTCCCTCGAGCTTCAATCCATAGTCATCCTCAAAAAATTTCAGACTGCGCACTTCCGGTTTGTATCCAACACCTTCGAAGCCCCTCTTGATAGTCTTTAGAAATGGTCAGTATAAATTTATATCCTAGACATTTATAAACGTGAACAAGTAAGAAAGTAAAAAAGCAGGCAGAAGGAAGAATAACAGAACATCTATTTCTCACCTCTTCAAGCACCCTACCGCAAGCAACTATGATATCAGACTTGCCAGGAGTAAAAAGGGGCAAGATAAAATCCCTTAAAATCTCCTTGATCTCCTCAATACCAATTTCCCTAACTTTCCGCAGTAGCTTCTCCTGGTAGTCACTGGGCAATCCCCGGATGACCTGCCGGACAAAACTGGCCAGTGCCGTACTAGCTTGCGTTGTCTCCTCATTGACGAAATCAAGCACGATGCTGCTGATGGCGCCCTCGAGGGCCATATGTGGGTCGAACTGTTCCGCCCCAGACAAATGGTTTTCGACAATTTTCTTTCCCTCCTCAAAGGCCCTGTATACATTGGGGGATCGGTACACTTGAAATTGGAGAAGCCCGGTATCCACGTCGTGTAGGAATCGAGAGCCATAAGCCAGCCCCGTGCCGCGGATAGCTACCCACAATGGCCCTTCCACCGCATTCATATAGGCAATGGTCACCATAAGGGCCGGGAGTTTGGGATGGTTGTAGGAGTCCAGACCCTTGGCGCTGGTGAGTACAAAGGAGGAGTCAATGGTCGTCATCGGAACGATATGCGCCATGGTCCCCGGGTTTTTGGCCACATCTTTCAGACGATCTCGTAGTTGTATGATCGGACTGAGTGGCTGAGTAACATCCAGTCGACTGACGAATGGCCCCCACGATGATGAAGGGTTGCGCAGTTTATCCATATCTGCGATGACAAATATTCGGAAATTTTCGAATCGGAAGAGCTGCTTCCTAATGATTTCCATTCGGGCCACAACGATTTCAGGGTTTTGCTCAAGCTGGCGTTTGGTACGTTTCAGATATAAAGCTCTAGTTAGAGGTGTCATGGCACGGACAATTGACTCCTGGGTGTGTGAGACCATCGTTTGCACCGCATCTACCATACGACTCCCATTCCGCTTAGCATCTGGAACATCAGAGAGCAACCGAGTAGTGATGGCCTTCAACCGCTCCACGTCAAATATAGATTCCCATGAAAGTTCGGTGATGTAGGATATGATAGCATCATACTTGTCTGGTTCCGCTTGGAAGCTAATGACGAGCATCTCAGGGTTATGATGCCCAATGTCCATATTATATGAAACTGTGTCCTGCTCCAGTTCGACAATGACTTGCTCAAAGGGAATTTTTTCTCCATTTCGAAGAACAGGAAGGTTGAAGTAGGCTTGCATGTATACGGCTAGAAGCGGACGCAGTTCTGCTGGCACAGATGTGGTTGAGATATTCAGGAAGATCTGGATGAAGTTGCTGGCGACGTGCTCAAAATGAATGAACAAAGGCGAATCCGGCGCATCCGCATCGACCAGTTGTTGAATTCGGTTATTAGGACGACCGGTGCTAAGAGCAAGTCCCGATTTTGCTGTTGTTGTCTTGATGAAAGGAATGGATTCCACCCCAGGAATTTCGAATTTGGTCAGTTCTCCCTGAGGTATAGGCTTGTCGTTTGCGGCCTTGGCCTCCTCCAACTTTTCTGCTAATTTTTTTAGGCCTTCCTCTCCAAGAGCTCTCTTCCGTTCTGCGATTCTGGATTGTTCGTCCTCCTTCAATTTGGTGGCAAGTTTGGAGGACGGCACTCCTAGTATTGACACATGGGGGGCCTCGGATATCCATTGTTTGATGAACGCGCGCCATTGGTGGTCGTGCCACTTTTCCAACTCATCGTACTCGTGAAGACTTGCAACGTGGCGAAGAGTAGAGCCATCCCGCTTGCCGAACAAGAAATCGCAGATTACATAGTGCGCAAAAGGGGAGACCGAGGACTCAGTGGAGAATTTCCAGCTCCGACGTTGCCTTCGCACACACTCCTGCATATATTCCACATCAATCTCGTTTTGCATGGCCTCTTTTAACACCTCAAAGAAGCGCCGCTCGACCTGCTCAAGCTTTTCGGTGGCTACGCTGGTGAGGGTGAAAGAGATTTCGGTTCGAGGCGTCTGGGATGTGGAGTAATACACAGCGCTTGTGAGATGTTCTTTCTCCACAAGGGTGTTTTCAAGGATCGTCGCGGAGGAACCCGCAAGATAGAGAAGAACCACATCGAGCGCATCACCTATAGATAGTTAGCTGCAATGCCGAGAAGGGATATTTGTAGAGCACTCACTAAGGAGGGTATCACTGCAATCCGGACCAAGAAATCGAATCTCAATCTCGCCGAAAGATTCATCTGCTTCGGGGAATTCAACTTTCTCTACAATCGACCTCTCTAGAGGGGGTATTGGTTGCGATTCCATCCAGGGTCTTCTGAAGGGGTCATTAGGGCTTGGGATCACGTCAAGGACCGTGCTCTCAAATACATTCAGAATTTGCAACATGTTGTCGTGGTCAACTTCTCCCGTAATGATTAGGCAGAGGTTTTTCGGCTGATACATCTTCCTGTGGAATTCACGGATACGTTCGGCTGTCAAAACCCGGAGTTGTTCCATCATTCCACCAGTTTCGTAACGGAAGCCAATGCCTTCTGGATACAGCAGGCGTCGGCATTTCAAATCTATCAATTCAGATGATTTATTCTGTACGCCCTGCATTTCCGAATAGACCACACCTGCATCATTGCCCGTACCGTCAACATGGTACACTTCAGTATAGCATCCGGCATCCGTTAAAGTGGGATCAATGATATGCTCAAGGTAGACGGGCAGAATTTGTGCAAATCCAGCCCAGCCCGCAGTATACAACGTGTATGCGGTGTGGTCTGTAGAAGTCCAGGCATTTGTATGGGAATAGGCTCTAGTAGCAAGCTTATCAAGGAACCCTTTGTATTGATAGTTTCTAGATCCCATAAAGCAAAGATGCTCTAAAGTGTGAGGTGCACCAGAATCATCAAGAATCTCTGTGGCAAGAACAAAATACCCCGAAACCTTTGGGCCTTTCTGGTCAATGACCACCACCTTCATTCCCGTCCTCTCGGATTCATACTGGGTGAAGTAGTTGGGAGAATAATCTGGCTTAAACCTTTGCAGAAGTTGAAAATAATTCTTTTTCTCAGGGGAAGCCATTTTGGCTCGAGACACTAGCCTTCTGGAGTGAGGGTTGTTGTAATAATTCGGAAAGAATGGTCGTTTCGAGCACTAACAGCTGTCAGCGCAACCCTCGATGGATCCGTTATCATGAATACAAATTTAACTAAACCCAATAACAAAACATGACAAGAGGTATTGCAAGTAATGCCATCATCCGTCCCGTTTGAAGCTGCAGGGGATGCCGCAAACGCACATTATAGCTCAATGCTATGAGTGTAGCAGGACGGAGACAGCTTTGCAGCGAAATTCACCAACACGAGGACAAGGATAACCAGAAGAGGAAATCAGTTATGGGTTCAGCGGGGGAAAATCAGACATGTTCAGGTTGATAGTATATAGAGGGTATTTGAGGCCCAGATCCAGGGACATCAGAGTTGGCAATTGGGGGTGTAGGTAGGATCAGATAGTACTACTCAACATTCCAGGGACACACTCTTTTATAAACTCACATTAACGATCGTACTCCAGGGAGTTTTGCTAACAAAGGAAGACACTGCGCCTTTTATTCAATTCGTGTCGGAGAGGAAAGGCTTTTTCGTTGAATAGCGGGGGAGTAGTTGATTGAACTTCCCTAAATGTTACCCAGTAGGCAAAAGAGCCCGCACCTCTTGTGTAAGAATATGAACATACAAAGAAGTTCAAAATAGTCAACCTGGGAACTGTGTGTTGTTGAGTATTTGAACAGTTCCCACACGAGGCTCGGGCTTATCGTGATATTAATATCAAAACCAATAAAGTGAGGATCCAAGCCTTGGCATTTGAGATCCACTGAGAGACACTGGTGGATTTAAGTAGCCAGCAATCTATTACGGAGAGCAAAGCCAATTAACGAGAGCTTCGAACCATGAGTTTTTTTGTTCGTTTATAATTCACACGCAGCTACCCGTTGACATTTACTCCGGAGTGTGTTGTTGGTGATCGCACAACCGAGTTGCTTTCCGCATGCCAGCACCGCCAGCTCCTGGTTCACCCAGTACAGCAGGCAGTGCCCAGACGCTTCGAAATGGCCCCAAAGATCTCCGATGAGGCTACCTGTCGAGCTATTTACAATTTTCTGACCGATGGATCGTTCCCCGAGGAAGAAAGCATTGTTTCCGCGGAATTTGACTCTACCGCAGCTGCTAAGGAGCTCCAACAGATATGCAGAGCAAGAGAGGAGGTTGAGGTAGAACTCCATATGAACTCGCTGGACAACAGTTGATGCCATGAGTCCTAATTCTAACCTTCTTCTACTAGAACGAAATCGCCTCTCTTAGCCGAGAAACAGCGTCAAACGTGGATGGATGGATATCCCAGGCGAAACAGCTCCATGAGGACATTGAGCGGTCAAGGTCGGCGGCGAGGGAGATTGTTCGACAACATGAAATTGGGCAGCAGCTTCAAAGTCAGGTTATGGATGCTTCTAAGAAGGTTGAGCTGCTGGAGAACGAGATCACTTTCAACGAGATCCTGGCGAGAAACCTGGAGGACGTCCGAACTATCGACTATCGCATATCTTCTGTACAGATGGCGATTGAGCAGGATGATTTGGAAACTGCGACTGGACTTTTTGAAGAGATTGAGATGCTAATGAAGACTACGGGTCTGCCCCCGACTACTCCTGTCCTCCGTGTACTGTCTGGAAATGTGACAGGTTTGCGCACTGCCCTTGTGTCTACCGCACAGCAAAAATGGAATTCGTTGGTTAAGATTGACTCCAAATTGGGCCAAATGACCGTCGTTACTGGCAATTCTGGTGCGTCTATTATGCCACCTTTCCTTCCTCTACTAACTTATTTTGACTGATTTCGCAAGCAGAATCCCCTTGCAGCCTAGGCAAGGTTCTCACCACCCTTACAAAGTTGGACATGCTAGACTTCATTGTGGATTCATTGTATCGCGATATTTATTCTTATATCTTAGATCCAGCTCTCTTACCACCTGGAGCAGCAAAAGCCTTGACCATCTCGCGTGATGGAGGTTCGATTCGACTGCTGCCCCAACCTTCTAACGCAAAACCCGTTGACATTTTTAATAACCTCATACTGTTTTTAAAATATCTTCGGGAATACCTACCAGCTACGATCACAGATCTCTTGAATGCGAAGCTAGCCCCACCGATGATTTCATCCCTCGTTTCGAAGAAGTTGTTACCTTCCATTCCCGCAAGCGTTGACGGGATGGGAGAATTTCAGGTGATATTGGACCATACCCTTAAATTCCAACAAGCTTTAGATGGACTTGGCTGCTCCGGGTCCACTGAATTAGCGTCGTTCACGCAACAAATACCTCGAATATGGCTCAATCAACGACGAATCAAATCTCTGGATGAAGTCAGGGTTGCATTATGTGCCAGCCCGGGTGAGACGCGTAAGGTGGAAAGGGTAGAAACAGAACAGGTGTCTCAAAAGGACAAAGTATTTGCTCAAAATTCTGACGATTGGAATGCTGGATGGGCCAGTGACAATGAAGAAAGCAACGACGCCAACACTCAAAAGGAACCTGTCAGCCAGGAGGAGGATGATTTTAGCGCTTGGGGCCTTGACGAGCCTGATACGCAAGAACCAGAGGAGCAAAATAAGCCGGCCATAGAAGGAGATGGAGACGAAGACGCTTGGGGCTGGGGTGACGAAGACGAGAGTGCGGGCCTTCCTCCGGAAGCATCTGGTTCTGGGAATCAAGCTTCAGCTCATATGAATGGAGGCCATGGAGACGGAAAAGATTCCCCTCTTCGAGAAGTTACATTAAGCGAGTTCTACACTATCACGGACATACCGGATTCCATCATGAGGATAATTTTGAACCAAATCTCAGATTCCGAGAAGCTGGCATCAGCCGAGTAAGTTGGTCCAATTCTATTCTAGAATCGATCTTGTTTCTAATTATCCTATCCAAAAGATATTCAAATATTCCTATCGCTTCGTCCGGCCCAGCTCTGCTCTCATTCCCCACTTTAGTCATTGCGATGTTCAAGGCCTTGGCACCCATGTTTTACTCTCAAAGGTTCAGTGGCGGCCAAATGTTCTTGTACAATGACAGCATGTATTTTGCCGAACAGCTGCGGTTGTTGATGGAGACACATAATCTCTCCAGATTACAACCCGATGTTGAAACTCTCGAACGATTTGGGAAGATTGCCTACAGCAAGGAAATGCATTCGCAACGCACAGTATTGTCCGATCTGCTGGATGGGAGCCAAGGATTTGACAGCTGCGCAGTGCAGCCATACCTAGGGGAATGTGAAAACGCAGTCAGCGCAACAGTTGATCGAATGCGACATGTTCATAAAGAATGGCAGTCTATCCTGTCACCGTCCGCACTTCTCCAATCCGTCGGTTCATTGCTCTCAACCGTCATTAACAAAATGATTCTCGATATCGAGGACTTGAGCGATATTTCAGATGCTGAATCACAACGACTTACTGAATTTTGCAACCAGATTTCTAAACTCGAGGATCTGTTTCTTCCGGAATCTAAACCTGGTCAAGATATGGCGAGTGGACAAGCGGAGGTTGTTCCCATGACAGCGTTATATGTCCGGAACTGGCTAAAATTCCAGTATCTGATAAATATCCTGGAAAGCTCATTAGCGGACATCAAATACCTATGGAAGGAAGGTGAATTGAAACTCGAGTTTTCATCGGAGGAGGTAACCGACCTGATTAGGGCGCTTTTTGCGGATTCAGACCATCGGAGAAGAGCAATTGCTGAAATTCGCAAGGCTTAATGAATATCGACATAGATAATGTATTCATAATTAATTTAACGGACGATTGTTCCTCAGTCAGACTTCGTTTAAGCTTATTGTATTCTCATTTATTTGTCTTTTGGCCCTGGAGGTTTCTCCATTGAAGCTTCTGTTGGCGGGATTAGGATGCGTTCGCTGGATTTGCACTCTTTGCCGTTCCGGCCACCGTAAAAAAAAATCCCACACGACTAAACTCCGCATAACTTTGAGACAGTTGCAAGGAAAACATATACATACTGGAAAGCTGGGAAGTAGGCCTTGTTATTACGTATATTTCGAAAAATGGACGGGCTAGAGGATGGCCCCCTTGATGCTAGCACAGCCACGTCGCAGAAACCCCAGAGACAAGTACGCCTAAAACTCACTTCGCGGCATGAAGACATAGCACTTCCAGAAAGCACCGGGCCAATTCTAGTGCCTACCGGTACGTTCTTGCGCAAAACTACACCTGATCTCTTGTGAATTAGCACCATTTTGACTAATGCTTTGTGTGTTGTGTGTGATTTTGCCCCACGGAAGGTCTACGCCGATACGCTCTATCGACTCTGGTGAACAACCTGCTGGAATCCGAGAAGCCAATTCCATTCGAGTTTTTAATAAACGGAACATACCTACGAACGTCTATCGACGAGTATTTAACAGCAAATGGTATTTCGGCTGAGACAACACTCGACGTCGAGTATGTTCGTGCGCTCGTTCCGCCGTTGCATGTCGCTTCTTTCCTTCACGATGACTGGGTGAGCGCCGTGGATGTCCTTTCGGACACCTCGATAGCTGGAAGCAAATCTCGAGTAAATGCAGGCCAGGAGAGGATATTATCGGCAAGCTATGACGGATTATTGAGAATGTGGAACATGTCTTCAGAGACAATTGCTTTATCGCCAGCTGCACGCGAAGGGGGACATACGGCTTCAGTCAAGTGCGCGAGAATGGTCTCGCCAAGCCAAATAATATCGTCCGGGCTTGACCGTACAGTGCGATTGTGGAAATACACTGAAAGCGAAGACGGATTCTCAGCTTCGATTACTCCACAACTGGAACTATATGGGCATAAAGGCAGCGTGGATTCAATATCCATGCATGCGCAATCACATCGTATCCTCTCTGCCTCAGCGGACCATTCGGTAGGATTCTGGTCGACCAGAAAATCAGAAAACCCCGCAGCTCCTGAAAGCCTGCTCCCATCAAATACCTCCCGAAGCTCGAAGAGACGAAAGCTCAATTCGTCCGTTTCCGTTCCGCAACGTGGCCCACTCGCGTTATTCAAGTCGCATACCGCCCCTGTCTCCGCTGCTATATTTGATGCGAAGGACCCTACTGTCGGCTACTCCACGTCATGGGACCATTCGCTGCGCACCTGGGATCTGGTCACCGGCACCCTAGTCGACACACGTACGGCCTCCCACTCGCTCCTATCAGTCTCACATATGCCTGAGCTCAGCCTTCTTGCCTCAGGGACCTCCGCTAGACATATCACACTAATAGACCCGCGCGCCTCAGCGACAACGGTCTCAGCACTAACGCTCAGAGGCCATACGAATGCCGTCGTTTGTCTGGCTCGCGATCCTGATAGTACATATGGATTGATTAGTGGTAGCCACGATGGTACATGTCGGATATGGGATGTGCGGTCAACCAGGACAGACAAAGACGGGGTTATGGGTGAGAGCATCTATTCGATCCCAAGGAAGAGCGTGGGAGGTGCTG
The DNA here is from genome assembly GCF_000149585.1 of Histoplasma mississippiense. Lineage (NCBI taxonomy): Eukaryota > Fungi > Ascomycota > Eurotiomycetes > Onygenales > Ajellomycetaceae > Histoplasma > Histoplasma mississippiense. Next base: position 681,797 of record NW_001813979.1, read on the forward strand.
GAAAGCGTGTTGGCGGGGAGGGTGTCAAGGTGTTTGATGTTTGCTGGGATAAGTCTGTGGGGATCGTTAGTAGTGGGGAGGATAAAATGATACAGATTAATAGGGGCGAAGGGGTATTGCCGAACGGAGGCAGTGATAGATAGTTTGCCCGCCTGTTCCCTCCTAGGAAGATGAGTGGGCAATGAGAACAAGTGTTAAAATATTTTGGAGTTTATGCTCTTCATGAAGGGCTCCTTCCTTCTATTTTATTCTCTAGATGTACACAATTAAGTTGTCATTAATCCCCAGAAACTAATTTTTTCTATTTTCCCAAATCTATGTTATAGTATACAATTGAGAATTTTAAACGCCATTTACAAGACCCCACATATAACATACAATATATCCAAATAAGAAAGAGACGTCCCATATAATTTATTACCTTGGACCCTTGAGCCCAAGCCTTCTGTCCAACTTATTTAGTTTGATCGCCGTTTTGATCTATAAACCATCGTTAGCAATTAGTAAAAGATCCCGCCCATGTCTTAAACTGCGCTGCCCGTCTACGCATGCCAAAGGCCAATAAAATTCAAACGGAGAGCCCAAAAAAAGAACCAAGAATAATAGCATATAATCCATACCTGTGACCTTGTATTTTGTCCGCGAACCGGCAAGCCCAGCGCATGTCTCCTGCCCCGAACCGTCCCAGTATCCTTTAAACGTCGAATATCATCCAAGATCTGTCGTCTGAGGTCGTTTTCAATCTTCATTTCCGATAATGCTGCTGTCAAACTGAGGACCTGTTTGTTCGCTAGATCACCGATTTTCGCTGTCTCGTGCACGTAGAAGCGGGCCATGAGCTTGTTACATGTCAGGGGACCGATGCCGAAGAAGGATTGGAGCGCTTGCTGTTTCCTGGAGTTAGATTATAGTGACTTTTTTAAATATATATATATATATATATTAGACGGTCCCATTTGAGGAGGTTACTGAGCAGGATAGTGCGGGCAGTTGGGTTTGCTTGCCTTGACGAGCTGTCGCTCGGGGAAGTTGATGCCGAGAATGAAGACCTTTGAGAACGTATTAGCAGCGTTTGGAGTGGGCAATTGAGTTGGCGAGAATGCAAGAAGACGTGATTTACTTACCATTTTGGCTATCGGCAACAGCTAGTTGTTGGTGTCGATACCGCAGCACAATTGCGTCCTGGATGTTTCGTCAAATGATGGAGGTGGATTTATCTGCGGAACAACATTGACCCGGAGGATACGCCATAATTACTACTAATAGCATAGTGTTCGTGCTAGCACAGGTAAATAAACTGGAGATGGCAAGCTGGCCTCGTTCTTGTTTTCCTTCTTATTTGTACCTAGATTATTGTAACCATGGCGCCTTTGAAGCGTCTTTTCTTCCTTGCCTCTCTAGTCTTCGTGGGCATCATCCTCTTCCTTGGAAAGAATGCAGAGGCTAAAGGGCCCAAGATCACCCACAAGGTTTGTTTTTAAGTACTCCCCCAGGTTGAGTAGTGGGACTAATGCTTCGATATAGGTTTACTTCGATATTGAACATGGAGACAAGCCAATGGGCCGGATTGTAGTCGGACTTTATGGGAAGACAGTCCCTAAGGTGCGAAGATCACACTGCATTATACTTCTCATTTGGATTGTTACGGTTATTGGCTCACCTAACATGTAAACTTGGTGTGTGGACAGACTACGGAAAATTTCCGGTAAGGGGCATATTTGCCGTCCAGTCAATATTCCAAGATCAGTAAAGCTAACTGCTCTGAAGCGCATTGGCCACAGGCGAGAAGGGATTCGGTTATGAAGGCTCTACCTTCCACCGAGTTATTAAGGACTTCATGATTCAAGGAGGCGATTTCACCAAGGGTGATGGTCAGTAGAGATCCTTCCCGAGAGACAATGCACCCATACTACATTTTCATACTAATAATTGACAAAAGGTACTGGTGGAAAGTCCATCTATGGCGAGAAGTTCGCTGATGAGAACTTCAAGCTGCGACACACCAAGAAAGGCATTTTGAGTACGTCAAGTTATCCCAGGCCAGGAGCCAGACGGGTCCTTTCTGTTGATATCAATTAACATATATATCCTTTTAGGTATGGCCAATGCGGGAAAGGACACCAACGGTTCTCAATTCTTCATCACAACTGCGGTCACTAGGTATGCAGCGCCCTGACAACTCCAACATTCCAAGTGCATGTACTTACAATTTTTTTAATCCGCAGCTGGCTCGATGGGCGTCACGTCGTCTTCGGCGAGGTTCTCGAGGGCTACGAGGTCGTCGATAAGATCCAAAATATCGAGAAAGAGCCCGGGGATCGACCCAAGGATGCCGTGAAGATAGCCAAGTCCGGGGAACTAGCAATGACCGAGGAAGGTAATAGCCATGATGAGATCTAGCTCATCCTTCTGAATTGCTTGGTGAAAGAAAAGAAAAGAAGAGAAGAAAAAGGAAGAAAAGAGACCAAAATCCAATGTTTTTCCCTTCTTTTTCATTGCTTATTTTTCATGCTAAAGTGCAAATATATATACAAGTGATATTTGTCATTCTTTAGTTTTCTAAACAAGCATTTGCTGATGCTCTAATTCCTTTTCCAACTCATCTATCAAGGTCGACCTGGACTCATCGCACAATTGACCGAGAAACTGAAACAATAAACATGACGGCGAGCGAGAAAACTAAAAAGGGAGACTTGTCCAGTGTTCTAAACATCCCCATGTGTGCGTATTCCAGGGCCCCGGTCCCAGCAGAAGAGTGGAGGTTGTTTGCCATTAAATGCCCTTGCGTTCGCTCTGCCGCCCGTTTAGACCCCGTTTATTATTTTATCCAGTTACACAGTATTAATCTTCAAGGAATCTCTAGATCGAATGAGAGACGAGGGTAGCTGAAAGAGGGAGGTGGAACAGTGTGTAAGGTCGTGTCGTTGACCCATAGACATATCGAAGGAGGTCCCCTGCCGGTTTTAACCTCGTTGGATATGGGTTTTTCTTGATTTTTTACCGAGCCCACAACCAATCCATAAAATCATCCGCTGGACAAATATGTGCAATCTTGGGTGGAGTCTTACTTTCTCCCATACATACAAATACATCATCCGTTTCACTACGCGTGATTCCAACTCTAGATGTTGCTTGAGATGATACCATTCCTCATTTACTGTCCTGGAGACGTGCTCGCCGCGTTCTGCCGAATCTGTGTCACTCAGATCCCATATCTCAAAGGAATAGAGTAGGTAGGGTTGAATACTTATCGTTTCTCTGTTGCGCGAGGTTACGATATTATGTATCCTAAAAGCCTTTGATGCGGTGTTACAGCTAGACCATTTGCAGGCCTAAAAGAGTCTATCATTTAGACCCCACATAGGACGGTTGGCCATCCAATGTGTGAGTCTATTCTTGAGATCTTTGGAAACAGGATTGTGTCGTCTTCTGCTCTGCACTCGGTTATTCTGCAGCACCTAGTCCGTGCGGAAGGGTTGGTACTTCTTTCTGTCAAAACGTTCCTGCTGATGATGCCGCTATCATTTGGCAACAGGCTACGACCCACAACCTAGTTTGTAGATGCGTTTAGGAATTGTCAGAATGGGAGCCTCTGTTGTTTGTCTGTCAGGACATCCTAGGCATAATTGCTTTGTCTTAAAACTCCAAAACACGCCGTGGACAGCTTCATTGAAGCAACTTGTTCTCGGCGATGCCAATGACGGACAATAGATGCTGCAAGTGAGACAACCCGCCATATACAATTCAATTGAAGAAGAAAAGGTGCATCGTCGTCCGAATGTCGGGCTCAGACCAGTGGACAACTTTGACCTCACAATCGAATCAGATTGTATGGCATGTCAAACAGCGATGTTAGCTCCTCTTGTCACCCATGAATTAGAGAGATTTATCATAGGGACAGACAGAAACCAACTTCAGAGACAGTCTTGTTGCTAACCTGTACTTGTAACCAAAATGTAATGAGCAAAGTGTTTTGCTACTAATTTTCAGGGGGTGGTTGAAAATTCTGCTTTCGCAAGCTTTATGTCCGCCACAATAGCAGAGGGCTCTTTCAACAAAACCTTTCGACTGGCGATGGATAATGAGTCTGCTGCAATTGCCAAAATCCCCCATCCTATTGACGGGCCAAAATACTACACCACTGCACCAGAAGTGGCGACAATGGATTTTGTAAGATTCCTCACTTCAGCGGTTTGCCAGTTGTGTAGCAACTAATGTGTTCTGCAGGCTGGCACCATCCTACAGATACCTCTTCCTCAGGTTTATGCCTGGAATTTATACATTGATAGTGCAGAATACATACATCATCATGGAGGAAGCTCCTGGGACAAAGCTAGAGGATGTGTGGGATCACCTTCCCCTAGAAGATAGAATCGTTATCATGAAAGATCTACTATTGATCGAGAACAAGCTTCTTTCAGTTTCTTTCAGCTGGTACGAGCTCCTGTTGAACCCATTGAAATGGATTTGAAGCTGATCTAAGAACCAGTTATTGAAATCTCTATTAGTCCCGCGAACCAATCCCTAACATAACAGCCGCCCCGGATATCGTCGCACCTACTATTTAGCACACCGATCTCCATTCCGGCAATCTCTTCGTAGATAACGGTCACATCACCAGCGCCATTGACTGGCAGGGGGCTTGGGCTGGGCCTCTGTTTCTTGAAAGGCGTCATCCACGACCCATTGATCATCATGGCGATGTGTTTTGAAGCTCCCAGTGAATTTTAAGGATCTTGTGCCAAATGAAAAGTCCCGGTTAGGGAAACAGATCCCTAGTTCTATTGTTCTTTATCTTTATGAACAACAAACAGCAAAGATCAACCCTCGTTTGGACCAAATGCTTCGCTTAAAGCTAGGGAGGATAAGATGTGTGATCCTATAACCTTCGTCAACAACACATGGGATGACGATTTACTTCCTCTAAGAGGGTCACTAATTAACGTAGAAATGTAAGTGAGTGTATCATCCCCTAAAACATCCCCCTAAGCAAAAAAGAGAAAATCCGTTTATGATGTATGGGAGACCATGTCCTAACTTTTACTCCAGACATTGGCCTAAGCTAGGCTTTAACTTTGTTTGTCCGATTCGCTTTACCGAGGAGGAGCTTCAAGCACGCACAAAGGATGGTAACGGAGGGTAACGGATGGAGTGATGTCCAAGAGTTTTGGAGGTCTGTAGAAGTAATTGTGACTCGTGATGGCTGGACCACACACGACTCGTATGGTGATGCAGCGACTCTCTTTTCAGAACTCAGGGACTTCGGTTTGAGAAATATGGTGGAAAAGATAGGAAGGACTTCGAGGCTCAACCGAAATGGGTTGAGAAGTTAAAATGACACAGACGTCAAAGAGTTCGGATCATTCTTTTTCATCTTAACCACCTTTGCTCCAGACGGCTTCTCACTTCTGAGTAGAATGTCTCCCTCGTCCATATACCATGCATGTTGAGCGCGGTTTTCGGCTAAGTCGTCCACATCGCTTTAAGTGAGCAAGTTATATGAACCCTCTCCGATTGATGCCACTCCATGTGTCTTATGTGGCTATGTCTCGGGCTCCCCTCTGGAAAACGATGAGAGGGCCAACCGTGTTTTGTCTGCTAGCAGAACATTGTCATCCAAAAAAAAAAAAAAGGTATGGAAGAGGCCTTGATACCAACCATCCTTAGCCATCTACCTGGTTCCATAATTACCAACCCTTATCTGAATTCGGTCACTCCACCAAATCAGATAGGAGTTCAGTATCAGGAGTAAACACTGACGCTTCTCCATCTCCACAGCTCTTGCGTCGCCCATTCAGATATACGCAAAAATAACGTCCTCTTTGGTCCGAAAGGCTGCGGTTCACTAGATGGCTCGGGCGCTATACACCCAGTCCTTTTATCCCAGTTCATCTTGGTGGACATCGGAGACTGTCTGAGACGCAACTGATAGTATAGTTCCAATAAACTACGAGTTGGGGGCTGGATTGAAGAACGAAAATATCCATCTACAATCACCATGACTTTATTTGCACTGGCCCAGGTCAGTCTTGACTCTGAATGAAAACATTTGCCATGGACCATATATATAATTCTACCGCAGACCTGGTGAAACATGTCAAGAATCTACGTGATAGACAGCCCAATCACTGGCCAGTTGAAGATCCTGTCCCAAAGGCAGAATTAACCAGTGCGAATTGCACGCGGAGGGAAAATTGAAAGGAAGAGCATGGTAATCCAGTGCACAATAACTACGAAATTTTACTAGATTGTCTCCCCCTAACTATTATTTGCCCGCTGAACATCAACTGCAAGTACAGTACATACTATTAGAATGCTGAGACTAGAATTGAGTAACGAATAAAATTTCCGACACCATAGTTTCCAGTTCCGCTCAGTCTACACCCCGGCTGACCCTTACTTCCATCGTGGAGTCTACTCTCATTTGACATATCATCATCTGGAGTGATAAACGTACAGACGCAAACAAGGCAGAACAGTGCCTTGTTATACGTTATTGGATACTTTTCAATCGGGCCGTTTCCACGTGGACTAGTTTTTTTATATCTACTTATGCTGTTCCCAAGCCAGCCAGTGTGATGAAGCCGGTGACATTGACGTTTGAGAAGAGAGGGAAATATATATATGTGTACATTTACTTGGGTCAAATACATTCCCGTGACGAATATATGTATCCGTATTCCTGTCGCTATATGTCCCGTAGCTTCCAGCCAGGGCATTCTAAGCAAAGGTAACACAATCCAAATCCTTATAGCTGGCAGTCAGCCAAGGTTTCTAGGTTCGAGAAATCAGATAGCGACGTCAACCCATGTCAAGTCAGCGGGGAACGCAATCGAATTGACAACCTCCTGGGAGCTCCTTATCCTCGACTAGCCTGAAAGGAACAAAGGAGCCAGAAAGGCTTTTGAGAACATCCCGGAATGCACACTCGATCATATCTACTTATCGCGATAATGGCGCTGCCCACCTGCCTGCCTGTCTGACTGACTTACATGCGACGAGGATCAAGAATGTTGGGCTCAACGATATTCAAGAAGCATACAGAGGAGCTCCAACGGCTGGTTAAAATTGGTATACATTCTGAATTTCTTGGCTTAACCCAGTTTATTGAATACAGGTATATCCAGCATGCTTATTCTCCAGCAAAGCCTACTTGATTACTGCAGGTATTCAGAAAGTTTAGTACTTGGTATAAAACTGTGTGGATCCTTTCAGGCGCTTTTTTCGCATGCTTTCTTTGATGCTTTTCCCTAGCCTGCCTTCCCAACCCTTTATCGCGATGCTCATATGAACGGGAAATGATAAAAATCCATATATGTTTATCACATGGCATCCTGGCGGAGACTATATGAGCAAGAACCTATTCGCAATGCTTCATTATTTCCCCTGGAAGGAATATGTATGGTACCATCTCATGCAACGAGGTACTTAGCAGGTGTCTACCCTGCATATATACTATGCATGTGCAGTAGATGCAAAGGCACGAGGAAAAAAAAAAAAAAAAATTTAATCTTCTATAGCCGATAGAGACTTCTTCGTGCTGTGTACTGCAGTTGCAGTCCATATAGACATGCTCTACATACAAGTGATGCTGGACCTGGCTACCGACATATTTTTCCTAGCGCAGAGTTCAATCCAAGCATGAGCCAGGAACCGAGATAAATTAAATCGGCCAGTCTCATCCCTTTTCAAGGCCTCCGTTTACTTGATGACTTAAAAGGGAATCATCTCCAAACTTGCCTTGTACCCGTAGATGTGATAAATACATGCCGCTTTCGGCAATGATGAAGCGCATCTAATTATCCAAGTAGCAGAATAGGGGCCCACAGAATCGACTAAATATTTTATCCTGCCACTGATGGAGAATTATGCTTCGCAACGAGAAGGCAGCCTCCCACTCGACCTTAAATGGGTACATTCCTCCTCTTTTTTGCCATCCCCGGGGGTATTCAAACTCCCAACACGGCTGGTAATCGCTGATCCCACAGGGAAGCAATGAAGGTAGTTGAGTGGGGATGATCATCATCTCAATGCGTTTGCCTCGGGCCCACGGGTATTGAAAATCTCCTCCTTCAGTGTTTCACAGGCCGTGCATGAAGTGGATGTACTGCACTCTGTACATGGGTGGCGCTTTGAGGAACCTACAAAAGGCGCCGCCGATGTTGCTTTTATTTCCCCCTTTGGTCGCTCTCAGGGACAGAAACAATGAGGGAGGGGAAATAAAGAGATATTTAGAACAAGGAGTGGTTGGAGTGCAATCGGCCAACTCCATAGCATATTGCATCACTTCCGTCTACGGCCCGCTGCGAGTACGGCCCCTTTTGAGATAAATGACCTGGAGGATTTTTGTATAAACGCAAAAACTCTACTGGCTCTGTATCAGCTCCTGTTTATTATTATTCACAGTTCATTTCATTCTTCTCTGGCGGTTTTTCATCTCTGTTCACTATTACTAGCATGTAGGAGAAAAAAGTAGAATGAACCAAAAAGCCAATTCGAGGATATCTAAATAAATGAAATACATCCACGGTTTGGCACCTTATTATTCCCTAAGCACTCACCTGTAGTTGCACAACCCAGTATTAAATGCTTTATTTTCGAGACCGCCGCAGATAGAATATATTGACTTTCGCCCATCAAATTGCTTGCTTAAATAATCTCATTCCTTTCAGGGTCAGTTCAAACCACAAGTGAGCATAATTCCTTCTCACAAATGCCCGACAGACCTGAAATCCAAGCGCCATGGGTCGCTGATGCGACAGCGGCCGAGATGGACTTCCTTGACTCCTCCTTTTTCGCGAGCAAGCTGGGTCAGAAACACCTTCCAACTCCAACTGAAGTTGCCGTGTGTTCGCCAGATTTCCGCATCAACCCCCGATCCAAACCAGTCAAGTTCGAGCATCTTGGGCTTATTGTCAAGTTCGGTCCTTGTGTGGTAGTTGAAGAGGCTATATGCCTTCGTATGCTGCGAAAAACCCTTCCTGAAAAGGTCCCTGTTCCAGAGGTGTATGGCTGGAGAGTAGAAGAGGGTCGCGTGTTTATTTACATGGAGCTTATTCAGGGAGAAACCTTGTATGATCGATGGGATCACCTAAACGACCAAGGAAAAATATCGATTTGTGCTCAGCTGAAGGAGATTGTTGCGGTTCTGCGGCAGCTTGAGCCAGACCCTTCAGACTCATTTATTGGCATGTGGGATGCTAGGCAATCTATGCATTAGTCTTTATAATTTGTTTACTGACATGAATCGTAGGATCTATCACTCGTCGATATTTACTCGACTACGTCTTCCAGGCGATGCCATCAGCGGGGCCATTCACGACCGTCAAAGAGTTTAATGACTGGTTTTCCGCATTGCCTCAACAGCAGCTCCCCGATTCATTGAAATACAAGGACCCTTATCGGGAGTTTTTGCCGGATGATGGAACAATCAGGTTCACTCATGGAGACTTGCACCGCGGCAACATCATAGTTTCCCGCACAGATCCGCCGCGTGTCGTGTCGGTAATCGACCGGACACATGCTGGCTGGTATCCAGACTATTTGGAGTATTGCAAGGCTCTATACACATCTGATTACAATGGGGAGTGGCGCAATACCTAGATACCAAGATTCTTAGAACAGTACCCAAAGGAATTGCTGTGTTCTCGGAATATGTCATGCAGATAGGAGCTGTGTGAGCAGAAAACAGAGAGGATAAGGGCAGCTGGTTGAAAGACAGTTCGATCCCCTACTGGGTCCTGCTTCCCAACAAATGGCGTAAACTAATCGCCAGCGGTTGAGAATCATCCATGGGGAAATACCAACGAAGAAAAACGATGTCTCCCCCGCACACTTGATCGCGGAAACCCTTCCGTGTGATGTCGGTACAAGACGCACTGAAAGTGCCCCGTTTATTGGCCTCTTCCCCTACGTGCCCGCTGCCTGACGTCTACCGCCCAACTCTTGGCCCCTCCCGAGTGGCTGCAACCCAATGCCATGAGTCGGAGGATCGCGCTTGGACTGCACAATCTGGATTGCGCCGGCGTCCAGGTACTGAAGGTGGACAAGGTGACGAACATATTCCATCGTCCCCTCCTGGCATCTTTTGTTCCTTATCTGGGATGTCTAGAATTAGCACCCTGCGGCGGGTCAGATACTGATTTGACTCACATCATCAACGGGGCCGAGGAAGTTTTGGCTGATTCTTGGTGGGGGAACCTGGCCGGCTGCAAGTTCCACAGCACCCTTTGGAGTGGAATCCTTGCTTGGAGCGTCATTTGCGGCGTCGACAATGTACTGAGAGTCGATCTGCCCAATTTCGTACCTTGTGTGAGGCTACTAGGTCAAGGCGGGGGAGGAGTTCCGCTTGAACTCAAGTTGGTAACCAGCCATAGGGGCGCCTATAACGTGAATAAGCGACCCCAAATCCTGGTTGGTAGCAGAGGGGATGAAAATCGCAAAATGTGCACGCTGAGTGGCTGCATTGCTGTCTAAATAAGGGATACAGTACGGGGCGCCATCGCTGAAGAGGGAAAGGTTAGGGCAGCCTGAATCCTGGCAGGGACAGCATAAGGAAGGGGAAAGACAGCTGTGGATATTTCAAAGAACAATGGCTAACGATGCTTCTTGAAAAAGGATACTTTGTCGTTCAGATTGAGATGAATATTTGAATCTTCCTGAATAGTAAGTATTTGACACTTACTTCGAGTCAATGCCGTTAAAAGGGATAGATGCATGCATCCATTCTAAGATCATTACAAATTATATATATGATTCATTGCAACTAGTATTAGCGGGCGCAGCACTGGTTAAATAGTTAGGTCTAGTGTTAGGGATGCCAACATGTATCAGTGTCACTGAACACAGCCTTGGAAGAGTGACTATGGTCGTGCCTTCACTTATTCCCCCGCCGCCAGCTGTGGGAGGGCCATGGTACTTGAAACTGCAATTCTATATAATGATATCAATTTAGTCTAAATTTCGTCTAAAACATTTTATTTTTTTATACCAGTCAGCGATATACAGACGTAGTTTTCAGTGATTTTTCAAGTTACAACTAAAATTGTCTATTACATTTAAAAAAATCATTTCTAACTAGCATATTCTCTGTATTCACATATACATATACTCTTGATGTCGTATTGAAGATATTCAATTTTTCATAGATACCAGTCATATGGAACACTCATTATCACCATTATAGACTGCCCACTATGTGCAGGAAGACAACTCACCTTAAGTGTATCTGATGTTTACAAACCAAACCTTTCGCCAGAAATAGCTAAAGACTAAAGCTGGGATGAGCAAACTCTACCAGGCCCCCGGAACCCTTCGTTGCCAGTTTGGCCCGCCTGCGAAGGGCACCAACGTGATAGACTAGCAGCGGTTGACTCTGTCTTCTTCCCCGATTCGATCACTTTCTTTTATGCAATCGTCAATGATCGAACAAACCCTCCATCCCAGGCTCCCAGCTTGGTGCAAGCGAGTGAAGTTTGAAGTTTCCCCGACACCCGAACGACAAGACACACACCGCTAGGGTCGATTGGCTGCTGTCACGGCAAACAAAGGAACTCATCCATCAAGGATCTAGACCAAAATTGAGTTTATCCATCCAACATGCCGTTGCATGGGCCGCTGGAGCGGTTGATCTATCTCCCGGCCGTATTTCAAGTCGTCGACTTTTGGCTCATCCAATTGATGGCGGGTTAAGTTCTTAGAGCGTCTGCAACTCCCTTGCTGGTAGTCTGATTGTCTACTCTTATTAACTACTTAACAATTTATATATTAACCTGTTGAATCGGCCACACGTCCGCTGCGTGTAGCCTTTGGGAGGCGGTCGAAAATTGCTTCCACCCGCCAGGGAGAGCCGCGAATATTCCCAGGAACCGGGAATCTCGAGAGAACTCTGCTGAAGACTTTCATGTACAGCCATGTCACGTACATATATTGTAACACACAACGGTTGGTCGAGCCGACTGATCGAGGCTTGGAGGCGCTCTTGGGGCCGCTGGTTTTCCACACTTCTCCGCCTCTCCAGTTCTTTCAGGGTCTTTGTTGCTCGGACGTGCGCCGTGTGCAGGAGAGTGCAGAACGAAAAAAAGAAACGAAAGAGAAGGAAAGGAAACAGCATGTGCCGAATGGTACACAGATTTGTTGTCCCAAGAATCTCCCGATCTCATTCATCCACTCTTTGCCCCTTCAACTTAGCCCTGGCCATTTTTCCCTCTTGTGCTGCGGGCTGTATCGTTCATTATTAATCAATCAGTATTAGATAGATCGAGTATTCCTCCAGTCGCCGTTTGTCTCCATGACTTATGGGAGATATACCGACTTGAACTATCCTTTTGGATCATTCCTTTTTTTTTTTTTTTTTTTTTTTGAGCTTTCAGGAGCCCCTTTTTCCGAATAGCCGGGCTTATTTTGCTTTCAAAGAGCAAGGCCAACTAGCTTCAAACCCATGGGAAACAAATTGCGTCTACGGACCACGCATTGACATCACGGTGACGATTAGTGAGTGGGCAGACGAAAATTATTGAGTCCTGAGCGGCAGGCCTTTTATACCCTCAAGCTCTCTCTTTGCCAAACCTTGCAGCCACTGATCAGCGGGAACAGAATCGAGAGAGAGTGGACGTTCGCCATACTTTTGTTTTACAGCAAAACCTTACCCCCTCTTCTCGGGCGAGATATAGGTCGCATCGTGCTATAATATAAGTACGCTAAGAACCTTGTCATTGAATGGCCGTTTAAGCAAGATTCTGTTATCTGTGTCTTTAGTGTGAAGACTAGAAGACTAACTACAAATCATAGCAGAGAAGTAACGGAAAGTCCAACCAACACCAAATTATGCCTCCCAGGGCTCGGAGGGGTCGACTATCGGAGCGCCGTGCCGCTGCAACCTCAACGGGAGCCGGTAGTGATGCGAAACCCAGTGAGGTATTCCACTTTGTCAGCGTCAATCCATCCTCTGAATTTCAAAAGTCCGAAAACAGATCTGTGATCCGTTCGCACGCCAGCAAATATATCTGGCGTCAGCATCGGGCTAGTCGTACAGATGGCAACAACCCCAGTTCTAGCACAGTGAAATCTGTTCCCTCACGAAAGCAACTTTTAATCGCTTCAACCTCCTCGTATGGTGCAGCGAAGGAGACGCCATGGCCATTATCATCGGACGGTACCGAGGGCGAGGAGCCTGTCTTAACCCTTGCTCCTCCCGATGAATACAATATGTCTCCCTCTGATGATGAAGATACGGTAAACTCTCTGGAGATACAGCCCGTAGATAACGAAGTTGACAACAATGGAGGCGTCTCTAAGTTTGCTTCGAATACCCAATTGGCCCCATCGAGTATGGAATCAGCAGCAGTTATATACGCAGACGAAAGGAATACGATGCCCGGTCCATTTAACCAACTCATGGCGTTTATCGGGGAGCCGACAAATACATTTCCTTCCATGCTTGGAGGTTCCACGGTTAGCAAGCTGATGCGGTACGGTAAGCTTATCTCTCTTCCTTTGCTCTTTCTTTCTTGGAAACGACCTATAAAGCAGGCCGTATATTCAAAATGAGTTCATATCTGACAAAGGCAAATTTAGCCATTTTTGATCTTTGGCCTGGTCTTGTACTCGGTGCTGGAAACAGAAAATGGACACAAGAAGATGTAGCGCAATCCTGGCTTCCCCGAGCAATGAGTCATCCAGCCTTATTCACCGCATTTTTGTACGGAGCCGCAGGCCACTTGCAGACTCGGCAACGGCTAGAGATTGCAGTCATAGCACCGCAGACGCGCGAGGAGAAGCTAGAGCAGATTGTTTGCGAGACGGAGACCATCAAACAGCTGAATAAAATGATGCTTGACCCGCAACAAACCGCCCTTGACGAAGTTATCCTAGCAGTTCTGTGTATGGCTTTCAATAAGACCGACTACTCCAAGTGGACATCTGACATCGATCCAACTCCCAAGGCCCCCTTGCGCAATCTCCAGTGGCTCCAGGTTTATGGTGGTCTATCACTCAATGACCAGCACGTCAAAGGACTCCTTGCACTGATCCAGACGCGCGGCGGTCTGGATCAGCTCAAACTGCCAGGGTTGGCAGAAACCCTTTCGGTGTGAGTAAATTCCCTTCCCCTTGACACTCGTTTCCTTTTATATTTTGATTGCGCACGTGAGTCTCACCATCCCTTCCAATAGGTCGTCTATAATGCTCTCCACCAAATATCTCGCGAAGCCCCGCCTCCCTTTCTTTCCAATTTTTAAAGATAGTACCTCCGGCAAAACGCCAAAGTGGCCGAATCTCTCCTCACATACCTGCCCTATGCCTATTGACATAACAAATCCCGCCTCGAATATCCAACCTAGCCCCGCCCCTTATCGCCTCAACAATAGTAGTAACAATGCCAAGGGTATCAACACCAGCAGTAACACTGAGACCACCAGCCCAGGCGACATATTCGCGCGATCTAACATCCCCACAGCCCTGGCAACTGTCCTACGCCAAATCCAGAACTATAGCACAGTCGTTAACTTGCACAGCCAGGGCCTCCTCCCCTATCTAGAGCTCGCCGTAATTGCCGATCGGCGCAACTGGGTCCAATATGAGCTCTTGAGCCTGAAGTCCATAAACGAATTGAAGGAAGAAACAGAAGTTGTCGGTCCCAGCAGCCCTTCCTCAATAAGCCAGCAGCCCTACAACTACAAAATCTACGAACCCCTCCGACTCGCTGCGTTGATATACAGTATGCTGGTGATTTTCCCCTTGCCACCCGCCAAACGACCCTTCCCCCGCCTGTGTCGGATGTTGAAAGCGGCGCTCGTAGCCGCGGACATCGAGAACATCACCACCGACGATTCTTGTAGGAATTACCACTGCTGGACTGGAGCGGCAGAGATGTTGCTGTGGGTAACGATGTTAGGAACCATGGCGGCGAGGAATACACCAAGTGAAGACTGGTATGTAGAACGATGTAGGGATGTGATGAGGTTTGTTGGGGTTCGGAGCTGGGAGCAGCTTAAGGCGGTAATGATCACGGTTATGTGGATGGACTGTGTGTGTGATATGGGTGGGATGGCAGTGTGGCTTGAGGTGGGTGTTGGGAATTGGAGTGATATTGAGAGCCAGCACAGGAGAGTTGGAAACGGGAGTGGAATTCCGCTTGCTGAAAGGGATTGGCTGGTTTGATATACGAGCGTGGATCGGGAGAGACTGGGAACCCTATCTGGTGTGGATTTCTTCCCATGCCGGATTCTTATTTTCCGTTGACTATACTATTTCGGCGGGCAATTTATAATGGACATTTATGTATTGCCCAGTTTTGAATTTGGAAAGGGGCACTTTTTTTTTATTTTTGGGAGCTGCTGACATGTGTTCTACTACGGAGTATTTTCGGGCGGGTCCGTTTTTGCTTTCTGGTCCTTCCCATTCCCATTTCCACATCTCGTCTCCCAAGTACCTGTATATTTCTTTGAAAAATGCCTTGATTATTATACCCCATTAATAGACGAAAAGGGGTTCCCTACTTCAAGACACCTGTTGTCGCTTTCGTTATTACCTCGAACATGTAACGCTGTTAAGTTCGGTCAAATGAGAGATAAAAAGGAAATTGGTCACCACAAGTTGATCTCCCTGTGAACAAGTGATGTCATTTCAACTTGTGAATGCATTTGGCAAAGCCTCTGCTTGCATTATTCCGAACCGCCTCGAGAATTTTCCTGGATATATATTTATAGTTCCGCTTCAAGCTTATGCACCATGGGGAATGAAAGATAGCAGAAAGTGAAAGCGCGTCTTGAGTACTAACATACATAGTATTCAATATATCAAACAATTGAAGAGCGAAAGGATAGACATTGAGTCAAAGCACTGGCTACGAGACGAGGTCGGTCGGGATGCCGAGAAATTAGTCACATGATATAATTATCGGCAATCCCGCTTCCAAATCCTGAACCACCATGGGGAAGAAGTATACAAAACACCAGATTGCTGACAGCTGCTCTTAATTCTACAAAAGGCGAAGCCATGAAAGAGCAGTGACTGCCCGTGAAAACTACTCGTCGTATCTCCCTGGCACAACCACCTTTCACTTACTCTTACAGATGAAGGCCTGGAAAGCGGGGGATGGTTGACTGATTGATTGATGATAATCTTGAACACAGAGCCCTATCACAACTGTTTTGGATGGAGAGTCAATCTCAGAAGGAAGTGTTTGAAAAAACAAATATTATGGATGTCTCCGGTAGTGACTGAGCACCCAAAAATGTGCAATTTGGAGCAACGAAACCTGATTATCAATTATCAGATCAGTTTACAGCGCTACAGTCCAAGGATTCCCTGCAAATGTGTATCTCTGTCGGTTTACGAACTTGGGCTCCTCTTAGCTCCGCTTCTCTATCATACACGAAATTATGAGCTCAGAGCTTCCTTTATCTCCGTTTATCTCCACCAACCGTTCTTCTGCAATGCATCGTCAACTACCATCCTTTTGGCCAGATCCAAACATAAATTCCCGACTCTGCTCGGTTTCCGAACCCAGAATTACTAATCTTTCCCATTTATAAGTCTGCTCTTGCGTAGGTTCCCTTCCCCCCTGGCATCGGGGACATCTTCTCGATCTTGGACCCCGAGATTTGAATCTTGAATGACTACGATGGTTGTCTACCAAACGTGCCTATTCGCCAGAAGCCATGAGTCCAGACCTTAATCTTCTGGAGATATGCGATGTTTGTAGCTTATGATGGGTACAGCTTACCCAACATACGTTGGTTATACTAGTCCAGCATGTGCGGGCATCTCGCGAAAGGACAGATGCATTCTACTATAAAAGGCCCATTCCGCTTCCGCTGAGCTGGCTTTGAAGTTTTGAAATTAAGCAGGAGCAGATAACTTCGATTCAAGACAGATCACCTTATCTCGAAAGGCGCGATATAACCCAATTTCCTTTGATAATATCTTTCAATTGGATCCTCATCTTCATTCACTGGTAGTGCTCTCTCCTAGCTTCGGTACTGAGATAAACCTTGCAAATGTCTACCATCTTCAAAAATGTCGTTGTTGCTTCGGTGTGTATCTTATATCCAGCCATAGCGTATACTCATATACCATGTGTGAATTAGATAACTGATAAATGGCCAATAGGCAGGCGGGGTAGTAGGGTACATCTAAGTCTACCTTATGACGATACAGAAACAACGCCTTACGCCCTCCCATCTGGCTAACTCTTTCCCCTTGGATCTAGGTCTGCCATCGTATCCGCGCTGCTAAAGTCCCCGCACGGATATTCTGTGTCAACTCTCTCCCGGGAGGGATCCAGCTACAGCCCACCAGCAGGCGTCACAGGCCTCAAAAGTGATTACACGCACGGTTCCCTCGTTCAAGCGCTAAAGGGCCAGGATGTGGTTGTGTCGGCCATTGCAGGCGCCGCCGTACCCGAGCAGGCCAAGGTAATTGATGCTGCAATCGAGGCAGGAGTAAAGAGGTTCATTCCGAGCGATTTTGGCAGCGAAACACGGAATAAGAACTCGCATTCGCGCGTGCCTTTTTTCGTGCTGAAGGACCAGGTCCAAAAATACCTCCTGGAGAAGCAGGAAACGATCGAGTGGACGATTTTCCTTTCTGGGCCCTTTTTGGATGAGTAAGTACCCGTAATTCTGAGTGCCCTTCAAAAGAAATTACCCATCTTCATTCTAGACACGATTTTCCGTCTCCCCTATAAATATCTTCAATTTTTGTTTAACAAGTAATTTCGACGTTTCGATATCTCCTTCTCTAACTCTAAACTCTACGCAATCACTCGCGCGTCTACAGAACCCTGAAAACAGACTTCCTCGGCTTGGACATCGCCAACAAAACTACAACCTTCTGGGACGAAAGGTACAAAAACGTACCCTTCTCGACCTCGCGCCTCCCCCTCCTCGCTGACGCAATCTCACAATCCCTCGCCCCCACCATCTCTCCAAACACAGCCAACCGAGTCCTCGCTATCCGCGACGTCACCGTGACCTTCGCGGAGATACTCAACGCTCTGGAGACAGCCACAGGCTCTGCATGGCCGCTTAATCATGCCGACCTGGATCAGCTGTTTGAGGAAGGCAAGGCAAAGGCCGCAAGGGGCGATGCCAGTGGTGTTTCGCATATGATTGTGCGGAATATTCTGGATGTGGAGTCTGAGGGTGACTTTGATGAGAGGGGGATCGTTTCTAATGGGTTGGTGGGGGTGGAAGGGTGGGAATTGCAGAGGATTGTGGATGCCGTCGTTGCGGAGGTGCAGAACAAAAAGGCCGTGAAGCAGTAAGATCAGTTTATAGAAGCTGGGGTATATGGATGATTTCTGAGCATGGAAAGGCATTCGTTACGTGATTTCGATGTTTTGGAACGACGATCTACCGCTCCTATTTGCTTTGTCTCTTCTCGGGATATTGCTTTATATCTTTAGTTCTGTTAATCAACAAGTCCTTGTCGGACTCAACCTTTATCATGACTGACACACGAAGTTCCAGCCAGTTTTATCACTTATGCAACGGTAGTTTTACCAGCCCGTTTCTAATCGTACATCATGCGCCCGGGTCACGCAGTATTTCATCATTGTTGGAGTATAATAGCGTGTGGAGTTCCTTGAAACACCTACTAGCACATTTCTCGGTTGAAGAGTGCGAACAATATGAGACTTCGATACTGGAGAATAACAATTTAGAGAGTTGGGATCACAACTCGGCCCGAGATGTAGTATACTCCAACCATGGTATCAACTATCCAAACCAAACATGGATCACAATGCAAAAATGACATATGGTTGGCATCATGGTACCTATGTGGTATCCAATCGACATCATTTCAAAATTCTGGCATAAAAATTTTCCTGGACCACCCCCAAAACTGGCAAGAAATTAAGCTTTTAATATTTGACGACTTGGTAACTTCCTGCGCCACATCTCCCTCTCTCTCCAACCACCCCCTCCCCCCCTTTTTTTTAATCCGCGTTTGCTTTCTCGTTTCACATGGAACACAGAAATAAAGCTCTAGATACCGCGGAATATTGGAGAAAGGGAGAAGAGAGGGCAATTTTCACCACCTTTCATATCCCAAGTTCCGAGTAATATGACGCTGGGGATATATACCCTCTGACCCAGGTTGCTAGTGGTAGGCCAGCAACGGAATGGAGGGCTCGACGGTGTAAGAAATTCAAAAAACATATGATATGTTGATGTTGTAGTATATATAGATTGTGCAGATACGGCCACGTGTGCCCAGGCATGCAAAAGTTGCAATTTTTAACATGAACTTGTGAAGGGCGGAAAATAGAATAAACCCCAAGGCTTAGCTCTAGAGTAATTCGAGATCCCGAGGGTGGCGTCAAGAGTGATAAAAGAAATTAGAAATCTTTGATTGTTGGTTGGCTCTTTCTCAGAGCATCAGGCAGGCTCGAAGATTGATGCATAACTATGGAGCAGCGAGCAACTGGCTAATGTACTGGACGGTGACTTGGGGCAGAGGGAAACTGGACGATTATGATAACGAATCTTGGGACTTGATCGGAGGTTTTACCCTTGGTGTTGGGTTTTGCGTGGAAATCTAAGGTGAAGGTTTGGGGACGAAAAGGAGCAGGGAAAAAATAAAAAGAGGTCACTCGCCATACAATTTTGTATGGCTAGGGACTTTGTTTGCTTCCATGTGGTTTTTGGGAGGCGAAAAAAAAAGCATAAGCTTCCTGATTGGGATTAGGGCCACAGCCAGCCTTAGCTGCGGCTCAACCAACACAAAAAAAAAATTCATCCAACTTCAACTTCTTCTTCTTCTTCTCCCTCACAACTCCCATTCTGTCTCACTTACATCCCTCCCCCTTCTTCTCTTTCTTCTATCCGATCTGTCTTCCCCTTTTCTCTTTTCCTGTTTCTGTTGTTTTCTCAGCTTACATCATCCCCCACGAATAGACTTCTAGACTTGAGAGAGATTGTTTCCTTGTAACGAACTACGATATCTCGTCTTCAGGTCTTAATTATTTACTTCCATATTCTACTTCTTCTCACAGGGCCTACTTATTTTGAGTGTGTGAGAGACTTCTAAAACAAATATATTAATCATATTCGCCCACAAAAGACGGTCTCTTTACCTTTCTCTCCTTGTGATAATATACCCCAGAAGAGAAACGCTCGGAAAGCTCATCTCGACCTTCCTTTGATAACACGCTCTTGATTTTTTTCCTTCTAACTACGTCGAGAGCTGGCGCGTTCTGTGATTGCTACTACTTAATTTTACTCTTGGTATGTGTTGTGTTTGTCTGTGGTGAACTTTTGTGCTTTTTCGCTGAGCTTTTTCCGCTTTCGGAGTCGAGATCGCCACTGACTTAGAACATATTTTATATTACGCTACAGAAAACTAGAACAACCTTCAAACCGGCTTTCAACCAACGCAAACATGGCAAACGGCTTGAATATTGGTTCTCTCAAGATCGATGATTCTCAGCGCCCTGCTGGGCCCAACACCACTGGTCGAGCTGCTTATATCCCTCCCCATTTACGCGGTAGTGTCGCTCGTCCTCCCATGGGCCTTGATGGAAGCGGGCCTGCTCAAGCTGTCCCGGGCTTGAACGCGAGCACATGGGCTCCGAACAACGCTGGGTAAGTTTCCTTAATCCAGTTGTAATACTCCTAGATTTTGCTTGATCTTCTTTTTTTCTTGTTTACTGACGATAGATATGCCTTCTTTTTAGCCCCCATCCAGGTGCTGGTCATAACTGGGCAAATGCCCAAAACTTTACACCCCGTGATCGCCCTCCAGGAGCTCCTGCTGGACCCCCATCCATGAACGGCAATACTACTTGGGGGAATGCTCCTCCCCGTCAGTTTAACGCAAATGACTACGGAAAACCGGGTCCCAACTCGTTCAGAGGATCTTCGTATGGCGGCGGCAGAAGCGGAGGAACGCGCGGAATTGGTGGACATGGATACTGGGACGAAAATGGAAAACACGCACAGGGCCCTGAGAACAAACGGCTCGAACGCGAGCTTTTTGGCGAGGCTGACGATCCCACTAAACAACACACAGGCATCAACTTTTCAAACTATGACAGTATCCCTGTCGAAGCTAGTGGCCATGACGTGCCTGAGTCCATTACTGCCTTCACGAATCCACCATTGCATGAACACCTGCTTTCGAATATCGTGCTAGCCCGCTATACAGTTCCCACACCGGTTCAGAAATATTCCATCCCCATTGTCATGGGTGGTCGGGATCTGATGGCATGTGCTCAAACTGGCTCCGGAAAGACTGGTGGCTTCCTCTTCCCCATCCTCTCACAAAGCCTCCACACACGCGGACCCGAAGCAGAAGCTGCCAGAGGATTAGGTCGTCAGCAAAAGGCATACCCCACTGCCCTGATCTTAGGACCTACCCGTGAACTTGTTTCTCAAATCTATGATGAAGCTCGCAAGTTCTGTTACCGCACTGCCCTCCATCCTCGCGTCGTGTACGGAGGAGCTGAGATGGGAAACCAACTCCGCCAACTTGACCAGGGCTGCAATGTGCTTGTTGCCACCCCGGGACGTCTCGTCGATATGATGGAGCGCGGTCGTATCTCGCTGGCCCACATCCAGTACTTGGTCTTGGATGAGGCTGACCGTATGTTGGACATGGGTTTCGAACCCCAGATCCGCCGTATCGTGCAAGGCTCCGATATGCCTGATAAGCACATGCGCCAAACTCTCATGTTTTCCGCCACGTTCCCCCCGGATATTCAGAAGTTGGCAGAGGAATTCTTGAAGGATCACATCTTTCTTTCCGTCGGTCGTGTGGGCTCAACTTCTGAGAACATCACCCAGCGCATTGTCGAGTGCGAATCCGATAAGGACAAGGATTCCGCTCTGCTCGATATCCTCTGCAGCGACTCTACAGGTCTCACCCTCGTTTTCGTGGAGACCAAGCGGCAAGCAGATATGCTTTCAGACTTTTTGCTCGATCACCGTCTCCCAGCTACCGCTATCCATGGCGACCGCACACAGCGAGAGCGAGAGCGTGCTCTTGAACTCTTCCGTACAGGCCGCTGCCCTATTCTTGTCGCCACTGCTGTCGCAGCCCGTGGCCTTGACATCCCTAACGTCACCCACGTCATCAACTACGACCTCCCGAACGAAATCGATGACTACGTTCACCGCATCGGTCGTACCGGCCGTGCTGGTAACACCGGTATCTCCACTGCTTTCTTCAGCCGCAGCAAGAATTTCAAGATTGCCCGCAGCCTCGTCGACCTGCTCAAGGACGCTAACCAGGAAGTGCCCGACTTCCTAGAAAAACTCGGCCGTCAAGGTAACTACTACGGCTCCAGCGGTGGTGGCCGCGGTGGTCGCGGTGGTGGCCGTGGCCGTGGGGGATCAAGCTCGACCCGTGACATTCGTCGCACTGGCGGTGGCTATGGCGGTGGCGGCATGGGTGGCAGCCGTCCTGCTTACGGGGGCGGGTATGGTGATTCCGGTGCTGGTGGTCCCTATGGCTACGGCGGAGGTTCTGGTGGTTATGGAGGCGGCTACGGTGGTGGATATGGAGGAGGCGGCTATGGTAACCCATCAGGCCCCACCGGTCCATCTTCCTGGTGGTAGATTTTTTGTTTTGTCCAAAATCTCTACAAATCCAGATCACAAAATGCCCCTTCAAAAAAAAAAAAAAAAAAAAAAAAAAGGAAATATGAAAGAAAGGAAAAGGAAAAAGGAGAGCAATATTGTGTTTGTTTCCGGTCTTCGACGATGTGGCCTATTGCAGTTAAAAAACGAAAAAGGAGAGTTTTGGTTGACTCCCTCCCCCATTTCATCTTTGGGCTTATAGAACAAGTTGCAATGTTAACGCAACCAAAACCATCTCCTACTATTTTATTTCCCGGGCGGCATTTATTCCACGGATGTTGTGCGGCTTTCGGGGATTTACCTTACCGGCTTTTGTCATGACTTGCAACGAATTTTCTCTTGATTCCTTGTCTTCAATTTTTTTTTTCTTTTCTTTACGTTTTCTTGCTACAACTTACCTGATATTTTATTTCTCTTTTGCCGTTCCGCCTTCTCATGCGTGTACTAGTTCCTTTCGCTGTTTTTCTTTTGATCTGTTTCTTTTTATCAATTTACCTACAGGCTTTTCCCAAACCAGGGCAAAGATCCATTTTCTCCATGTGTAATTTTCCCACGTCGTCTTCTGTTCTCTTTTATTCCTTGCCCTTTTGCTATGGTATTGTGTTTCCAGTACACCATATGGTGCAGCTTCTACTCTGTCTTCCTTATTTCTTTCACATTTTCTCGCGTGTGTGCTTGTGCATATATGTCTGTCCGGTCTTGCAGGGCGGCTAATGTTTTGCATGAAGGAACAAAAAAGACCAACAAGGGTGTGTCTGGTTTTTGGGCGTTAATTTTCCTTATTCTTTCCTTTTGACAACAAAAGATAACGAAATCTTGCGACTTTTTCCCTCAGTTTATCCGGCATGGTTGCTGTCGCTATTTCTTTCTTTTGATCAGCATCGTCGTTCGTCTTCTCTTCTGCTTCGGGATGCTGTTTTACGTCTTCCCTGTTCTTTTTCTTTTGTCGTGTTATTGTTATGCATGAAAGGGAAAGGAATGGGAAGCTGAAGAAAAATGAGGGAAATTAAAATACAACAAAAGGGAAGAAAGAAAGAAGCGCAAGAGCAAATCATCATCCATATAGACCAGCATTTGAACATGTTTTTTCTTTCTTGTTTTTTTGCTCTTTCTTCCTCCTATCCACCATTCTGTTTCATTTTATTTCTATTTTCTTCTATTATTCCATGGAATTTATAATGGAAGGAAAGCAGAGAATCAAGGATGAAACGGGGAAACCTACCCGCTCTTATCAGATATATCCAGATACCCCAAGATCCCTCGATTTTCTTTTTCCTTTTTTTTTTTTTTCACAAGTCGTTTTTGTTTGAGGTTTGCTCGTGATCGTCGTACCCAACCAATACCTAGAATAAGGAGAGGGAAGGGGGGAATTGCTGGGAAAGAAACAAAAACGAACCAGAGGAAGGGAGGAGAGAGCTTTTAGACAATAGACCTGCACCTGCACTGCAGACACGCGAAACATAATACGTTAGTTTTCTAAACAAAATAAAAGAGTTTTTTATATAAAAATCTTTTCTCGCCTCAGAGCACGTTAAAAAAAAAATTATTTTTTGTTTCATCATTCATGTCTCTGGCTTCTCTTGCTCTTAATGAATCTCCCTCCCATGAACCTGAAGACACCAGTCATGCTGCATTGAACCGTCATGTCCTCATTGAAATGGACATGTATCCAGAGAGCTTCCTACCTCGAGATTCGAGCTACTTAACCAGCCCATCCAGCTTGACGAGGGGAAACCGCCAATGTACCCACCGGATCAAAACCATCCGATCAAATAGCGCGAGATATTCAATGGCCTTTTATTTCCGGTGGGATACGGAAGGACATACGACTGTCCAAGTCAAGCTCCGCCACACGCATCAGAGTTCCCCTTGTGAAGGCTAACAAGTAATATCAACGAGGCTGATCTGGTTAATGGCGCAACCGGGTGCCCTCTAGTTGAACGGCCTGCAGTTTGAAATAGGATCTCCTTCATCCCGATGGATGGCGGGAATATGGTCCCAGTCAGTGCATGGGGAGGCTGCTAGAGAAGCGGTTCTCGCTGGATGCCTTGCGACGCTGCACCTGCAGTAGGACTTCTTGAACAAGCTTACAGGAGACCGCGACCAATGAATTGTAATTGGCAGTGCTCTTCAAACAGAGCGTCACTGTACTGAAAATGCAGCAACTGCCACTCCTGGCCAGCCAGTAAGTTCTGTAGGATGATGACACTCCGAACTGATTTGAGAAAACCTCGCTGTAATAGTCAGAAGGGACTGGTTAAAATTGCACTCAACATGTGCCATACAATTTGCTATACAAGCAATATATAATTGTTTCATTGCTTGAAAAGACAAGCCTCTCTCAGTATTTGAAAGTTTTAAAATAATGTTTAAGATTCTTTCAGCATTCCGTTATTTGCATCGAGCGGCAGAGTTGGGAATGTCCAAAATTTTCGTATCTCAACCCAAGTCTCTGGGCACCTCAGACTTGAATCATATATAATTGGTAAGACAATGCGCGGCTGCTTCATAAAATGCATAACGTCAATTATCTACCCACAATAAATATGGGGTAAAATGAATAGAAAAAAGCCTCCTTTAAAAGAAAGTCATTGCAATGCAAGTATATTGAGATATTGTTATATCACCACGCTTGGCATGAAAGGATCATGTATCAATCATCTCATATTGGGACTGTTGATGGTAAGCACTCTGTACATATTGCAATAAGCATTTCGCTCCTTAGATCAAAATTGATACAAGTATGAAACATATTCTAGCGTTGGCATTTTCCCAAGGCTTATCTTTCTTTTCTTATCTTTTTTTTTTCTCGATTCGCTCCCGGTTATTCCTTTGTTCTCTCCTTGCAAACGAAATACCTGACTTACAGGGTTTGCATCTCGAGTCTCTCAAACGAGTATAATGAGGTTTTCGCCATATGCAGAGCATCCAGATACCGAAGGGAGAATATCGCGTTTGGTATGCCAACAGCGTTTGTGCGCTGCTTCTTTGGGTGAGCAGGCCAATATAGAGAGCAACATACCGTTTAAGGAGTGACTGCTGGCTCGAGTCATTTCCCTCTCCAGGGTGGGAGGTCAACGTGCCAATTCCCAAGAGCTGCACTTTTGTTACTCCTCGCAGCAACGTACGAGTTTCCTCCCTTTATATCCTGGAGGTATTCACTCATCTACCCTTTCCAGCTCTGGCTCTGCCATTGATATCTCCCGAATCCCATTTTTGCCTGATCAATCCCTGTTCCGCCACAGGTCACCGATTATAGCTCGCTGAAATGTCATCAAGAGAATGAGAGACGTCTCTATCAAGTTTCCTGATAAAGGTATCCCCGTTGTACTTACAAGCTCAGAGCTCTCCTGCAAGCACAATTCTACACTCGCATTCCAGTTCTCCGTAATGACCTGGCCTTGTTCGTCTCCACACCCGATGTGGAGATGCAGATGTCCAAAGCCTTAAGTGAAAAGAACCTTCAGTAACCGGGTGGAACCAACTCACAGTCCGTTTCGGTGATTCCACAGTAACTTCATGTGGGCGCTAACAAGCGACGTTATGCAGATGATAGTAAAGGCTCCCCCAGGCTAAATGCTCGCCATGGATGTTCTCTGGAGCATTGGCCCACACGAGATAATATTGTGGCGGAGGTAAAGCTTGCGAAAACAGAATTTTCTGCCACCCCCTGAAAAATAGTAGCAAAACACTGCAAAAATAACCAAAATATCCACATATCTCTAGAATCATTCAAATATCATTCAATTCATTCAAATACACATCTTTATCATCAAATCTGTCAATATGCTCCTTCAGCTGAGTGAATTTATCATCAATGAAATTATACATCTTTTAAATGATAATTATATATCTGTTCAGATTGTGCAGATCATTGAATATTATCTGATTATTGTATATTGAATTCAATAAAATATTCACTACTTTGAAATTGTTAAAAGTTCTCATTCAATATGAAATGTAAAATTAAAGATCACATTAAATATTTTGTCAGATTTGAAGAATTTTTTTAAAATATATTCAATTATATATTATAATGAGACTGTTTGTTTTTTGAAGAATAAATTTGATATTGATATTCACTTTCAATCAATATCTAGATTGTTGAAGAAATTGAATTTGACATGAAAAAAGATGATTAATTATTGCAATTATCATTTATAAAATCTATTAATTTGTCAATTTTATTTGATATAGATTGAATCTATAATCAGTTAATGTGATGAAGAATTTTAAATTGAATGATGTATTCAAATTACTCAATATTAATCTGATCAATTTATTTTTTTAAATAAGAGTGTTGTAAATAAATGTACTGCAGATTAATAATATGAATGATTAAATAAAGAATTTTTTTATTATATTAAAAGATTTTATAAATAATCTCACAAATGATCAATTTTATCTGCAATAAATATTAATGAATATTTTAATTATGATATATATCAGAGATTCTATAATATAAAAAGGTTCAATAAATTTGTATGTATTCAAATACTGCTTAAATATCAATAAAATTATCATAATTTAATGATGAATCATTACTCTTCTCATCATTCACAAACATTGTAAAAGCTTTGTAGAGAAGCTGATATTGAATTTTTATTTTTATTTTCATATTTTTCTGATTATAATTCTATAGAAAAGTCATTTCACACATTGAAAAAATGAATTAGAAGATACAAATGTCAGTTAGAAAATTAATTTAATGAAGATTTTAAAGTTTTTTTACATCACACAATTGAAAATTTCATTAAAAAAAAAAAAATGTAAAAGAATATTGTAAATCTACTCATATAAAATAATATTATGAAATTAAAAAAAATTTAAATTGCAATTCAATTATAATGATATATAATATCTAAGTTTCAAATTCAGAAGCAGAAGCAGTATGAAATTTATTATCATCATTATAAATAATAAATAAAACTAATTTAATCTCCTTCAATCATAATTGTCAAATAGAACTCTTTAATTTATTTTTTATTATTAAAAATATATTTATTTCAATATTCAATTAAATCATCTGCTCATTTATCATTGTTTATATATGATTCAATTTAAATTCTTTATTTTAAATAATCTTCTTTATAATTAAAAGAGATTCTGTTCTTTGAGATCTCTCTGTCATCAATCAATTGAAGAACTCATCAATAAACAAATTTATGTGTTTATTAAATTGAAAAATTGAATTATTTTAAATAGAAAACAGATTCAGATTCAGCAATAGATTTGAATTTAATAACAAATTTAAATTTAATAACAAATTTAAATTCAACAACAGATTTAAATTTGATGATAAATTTGAATTTAATAATAAATTTAAATTTAATTCTTTCATACTTTTCATTTCTTCTTTATTTCATTGATAATCACTCATTCATACAATCTGAATGAGATCTCAAACTCAGAAATAGATATTTATGGAAATTGAAAAATTTTTAATTATATTTTCTTTTTCTTCTTTTTCTTCTTTTTCTTCTTTTTCTTCTTATTTTTCTTCTCATCATCAGTTGAATTCTCATCATTATTTAGAACATTCAGAACAGATGATTTGAGTAGATGAAGATGTAAAGTAATTGAAATTCTTTTACAAATTTATAAAACAGTAAAATGATGAGTGTTGCAAAGCATATTGACAGATTTGATTATAAAAATATGTATTTGATGATAAAGATGTGTATTTGAATGAATTGAATGAATACCACTATTCACGCCTAGATTTCTCCCGTTTGCGTCACTGGGACCTCACAACACTGTCAGGTCACGGTTTCACAACCGGCGCCCATCCAAGTTTGATGAGTTTCAAAGACACTATCACCCTCAGAGCAGTTCGACAAGATAAGTTTCAACCAAGGCCTGGTCAACATGCACCTGGTGGTCGGAATTCTGGAGGGTGAGGAATGTAAGAATCTTGCAAGAGTTGCACTTCATTTTGCTCTTTCCACCGCACTCAATCAAGAATGGGCGGCGCTGATGCAGAGTCCGTCATTCATAGACGCGATTTATTCCCTTCCAAAGGCCATTATCTCTTTTAAATGGGATTAATACGGAGAAGCCTTTAACAAAAATCCACATATCAAACTCGCTCTTTGCGGCTTGTAGCATCCGAGGTACGGTACAAGTTTCATTATTTAGCGCGTTTTGACTTTGTATTGGGGGCTAGCGCTCATTTTCACTTCAAAAGTTAATATCTATGAGTAAGCCGCCCTAAGATTCAGGTAAATAAGGAGGTTGTTATTTGAGCCCGGGCAGACAACTTGAATGGAATGGTGCAGTCGCTCGATTTCGTTGTCTCGCCCATTTTAACTTCACCAAGGGTTGGCAATTCCGAGTCCGGGGGACCTCACGCTCAGAGTCTGCAACAAACCTGCTCCCAACCTGCCACCTCTGCCATCTCATCTCACCACACGCAACCCGATAAACGCTCTTACATATTTACAATGCCCGCACAAATCCACATCTAGATCTCCCACAAGCAATGGCGAGCAGCATAATACCTGTCTCCCGCGACACCTCTCCGCGCGCGGAAACCCCCATCACCACCACGACCACTGAAAAGCAAGACGAGCGCCACCACCACCACCAGCAATCCACCTCCAATGACCCGAACTCAACCATAACTACAGAGCCCGCTATGGATTCTCATAAACTCAGCGGTGCCTTCGAGCCCGAGAAGGAGGATCACCTCGACCAGCTCAATGGCGGTTACTACGCGGGTTCCCGCAAGGACTTCCCCTTACCCGCAGACCGCTACCCGCTCCCTCGAGCCAGCGTGAATCGACTCCTGGAACCGGAGCCGGGCTCGAAGGGTGGCCGCCAACGAAGCTATCTCGACGACCCCACGCATCCCATCCAGGGGTTCTGGACTGAGTCTGGCACTTGGGAGGACTGGCCGCCCAAGTCTCCGCAGCCACCACCGGATGGCGACAAAGATGATGGACTTGAGAGCCAAGGTGGTGGAGATAGAAAAGGAATGGCGGAGTCAAGGGAAGGGGGGGAGGTTGCGGGGGAATCTAAGGACGGCAACGGACGTTCTCAGGAACATGGCAAGCGACCTCAGCTGCAGTCACCTTCGCAAACACGCCGCTCCTCGTATGACCACGATACCACCAGTCATAGCAAACAGAGTAAAGGGAATGCCAACAGCAGCAGTTTCCACTCGTCCATTGTCAGTGCGACTGTAGGAACACGGCGGCAGGCCAATGGCACCATTGGGTCTGTGTACTCGGGTAATAAGATTCGACATTTGAAGAAGGACGATGGGATTCCGCTCTGGCGGAAGGATATCCAGTATGAGTTTCTGAAGCTCGTTTTCGAGGATAAAACACCTGTGTTTACGCGGCTATCCGATGGAGCTAAGGGCTTGGATTTCGCCGATATATACATCGATGCCATGGCGAGAAGTAGCAAGACCAGCAAGATTCTGAAGGAGAAGTTACAGAACGATAAAGCGGCGGCGATTAGCATGGCGATGGTGTGCCTATTGGTTAATTTCGGAAGGATGAATACCACGCTTAATTGTGAGAACTTTCCCCAGAAGTTGCATCCTTAACCAGCGATATAGTTCTTCTTAAGAATTTACTAACTGCTTGATCACTTTAGTCTTCCCGGAGATGCGTGCCCAATTACGAACATACCACTCTATTCCATCCCTCCAAGCCCATCAGGACCCGAATGCTTACAAGCAGCTTCAAGACGCACCTAGGCTCAAATCAATACTAAAAGGCGCTTCAGAAGACACTGATCAACCCAATACCATTGAAAAGATTAAGCAGGCGTCCGTCCCCCGTACCAACCCCGTAAATCTAATATTCGTCCTCTCGCAATATGCCCCGCGCATATCCGAACTACACTTCTTCCCTCCCCGCGACTTTTTCGATCTAGTCATGCGCTCCAGTCTGAGCAGTAGGAGTCGCGCAAGGGCTTTTCTATGGCTCATGTGGTATTATCTGGAAAGTGACTTTTCGGTACACGATGCGTTGAATAACCCGTTCGGGCCGGGGCTGGTGGGTGAAGGCACTGACGGGCTGCCGTTGAAAGTGCCAGCCTTTGAGCCGTTGACGGAAGCTGAGGCTGATGCGGAGAATGTGGATACGGCGGAGGAGATTCAGTTTGGGGAGGAGAAGCAACGGGAGAGGAAACGTATGATTTTCCTTCTTCCTCGTTTTCAGGGAGTCATGATGAAAAAAGAGACATTGAGACTAATGCTTTCCGTTTATATAGGAATTCTGGAAGAAGATGATACTAGTTTCAGGTCGGGCAAGAGACCAAAGAAGAGTTCGTTTAGCCTGATATTAGCACCCTAGTCTTTTTCATCTTCACAAGATCCCGCTAATCCGATATGCTATAGGTCTGCCTGTTGACTACGCCAGCGACGACTTAACCTCTGAGATCGGAACAGGAGATAGACGCAGTATGACTGGCCGCACTGCTGGTGCTGATTACACTCTGGACGACGAGTTAGATTTCCCTGCTCGATACCGTTCCGGACGACGCACTAAACGCGAATCCTCGACAAACCGCTCATCTTTCAGAACTACACAACCACGCCGCCTCGTCCTCAAGACGCGAATGGATCAAGCACCAGATAGCACATCCCCCGCTCCTCCCGGT